>NW_020653852.1:3277512-3292756 GCF_003589595.1 Hyposmocoma kahamanoa | reverse complement strand
ATTTAAAACTTTTAATGGCACTTCAACAGTGACAATGTCCCTCATATCTTTGCGATTTAAAACTTTTAAAAGCACTTCAACAGTGACGATGTCCCTCAGATCTTTGCAATTTAAAACTTTTAATGGCACTTCAACAGTGACAAATAGGCGCATAGCTCACTGCCACACGACCACGACCTGTTCGTTTCGTCGTTTGGCTCGTTTAAGTACAGTAGTAGTAGAGCTCCTTGGGAAAGAGTTGGTCCAGGGAAGTACTGCCACCTTACTTATTTCTGCCGTCAAGCAATAACGTCAGCATGAGTTGTCAACTTACGTCTCAGAGTGTCGGGCGCACCAGCATTGCCTCTCAGATCTTTGTGATTTAAAGCTTTGAGTGGAACTGCTACGAACAGACTTGTCGCTTACAAGAAACGTGCGGTTAGGGCAATTTACAATATGGGCCCCAGAGTATCTTTGAGAGATAAGTTTAGGGAAATTAATATTCTTACACTAGCGTCACAGTACGTCTATGAAAATAGTAATCTCTTTATGAAAAATAGTGACAGACATAAAAGTAATACGAGGAATAAAAATAAACTAGCTGTTCTTGATAGTCGTCTTCACAAAGTGACAAACTCATTTGAGGGGCAATGTATACGCTTCTATAACAAGATTCCGGTTGATATACAAAATTTGTCATTCACGAGGTTTAAAACTATAGTGAAACAAAAACTTAATACTAAAGGTTATTATACAACTTCTGCCTACTTGGATGACAAAAATCCGTGGTAGTAACCCGTTTAGTTTAGCTCCTGGAGGTAGTCTCGATCTCTGATGTCTGAAAGCAAAAAAAATAAATATTGCAAATGTTATTTACAAAGAGCAACCCCTAGAGTTTCTTCTTCATTCTTCTCAGGGGAATCTGCCTTACGAATGAGCGGTAGAGTTTAACCAATGTGACGATTTTAAGTGTAATAATGCTTATCTATGATAAAAGATAATTATGATTTTGTTACTTCGTCACAGTATCAAGTAAGTCCGATTTTTGTTATATGTATAGGTAGATTACTACAAAGGTGTACTGTTGTAAGAAACCTATTTTTTATGAAGCAGTGTAGTTCCACTTCGAGCTTTAAGTCACAAAGATCTAAGGGAGACTAATATTGTCCCCGTCACGCTAACCTATAAATTGACAAGTCACCCTGCGAAACCAGAACACAGAAATGCATACATTACTTGCTTGCTTGGCAGGAGAAATATGACGATGACAGAACGAACAAATCTTGCGGCTGGTGGTAAGCAACACGTCTAACCATAACAGTAGAAGCAGAAATAGATAAGGTGGCAGTACTTCCCTGGACGAACTCTTTCACAAGGTGCTGTACTGCTACTAGAATTATTACAAGTGAATAAATCACTACACACTACATTATTTCGCGTGTGACGTCACTTGGCCGTTGATTGCCTGCGCCACCGGATAAAAGGGCAAGCAGGCTCTTAACCCGCATAATTAATTAAGTACGATACCTGAGGTCGACCATGCAGGTACGAATCGCGGTCCAGGACGCTACGTGACACTTAAGTACAATATAGAAAATCGGGCCCAGAACAAGCGAAATTAATTGACTGACGTCACCAAAATGCCTATAAATATACTAATGGGAAAATTATAACACTAATATTTAGAGAACAATGTGTTTTAGCCGAAATAATAATATCTTAAGAACATTGCCATAACAAAAAAAATTTTTTTTTTCTTTTTTTTTTATGGTACTATAACGAGAGTCGTATCTAGGATTAGCGTAGAGGAACTTTTTACAGATGAAACTGGACTATTTCCACGAATATATATTTATTACGTATAAACTGATCGAAGCCTGTTCCAGAACAACCAAGATGTTCTTTTTAGATCCTATTTTTTTAATATAATTCCAAACACAAACCTATATTCATTCAGGCAGTATTTCTACTGCTACTACATACCAAGTGACGGAACGAACAATAATGATAGAATAATAAAATGATAGTTTAATCATTCACATAAACTATAATCAGATAAATACTCACTTGTATCACGTAAATAAATGTACTTTCGAGAAAAAAGTGTTTTGTCGATTATATTGCTCTTGAAATGATCTTTATTATTTATTATTATTTAAACAAATAGCACTTTAAATCGTCAAATTGATTAAACCTACTACTCATTCGTGGGTCAAATTCACCAGAGAAGAATATGTTTTTTTTTATATCATTGTAAACTTTTATTAGTTTGAAATACACCTTGCATTCGTATCGAATATGTAATCATTGCTTGCCGCTCGTGTTGCCATTTTACTTTATCGTTTCTCCTCAAATCTACCACTTAACTGCCTCCGTAGCCGAACGGTTACCATGCCGTACTGCCACGCAGAGGTCCCAAGTTTGATTCCCGGGCCGGGAGAAATAATTGTATGGCCTACAATTATTTCTCTCGTGAGTTTGGGTGTAATTTGTTGTTGTCTATGTGTGTGTCCATGGCACCCGCGACACAGGTTTTCCCTAGTGCGGCGCTATGTTGAATGTGTGCGTTATTTATTTATTTATTTACTTACTTATTTTATAATTGGTATTTAAAAATGTACAATAACAAGACGAATCTAGAATTAAACAATGCTTATGATTTTTCGGTTTGAAACAATAGGAAAGTGCTTCAGTGAAGGAATCATAAAGGCGAAGACACCTTCAAATAGTTTTTGAAATATAGTACAACTGCCACTTCCATTATTATTAAACCTCTTAAGGCCTCCCACCGGTCATTGCCAGCGTTGTCGTATTGATTGCCTTAAGGTTTCCAGGCGACATTGACTTTATACGAAGGTCAGCAGCTGCCATGGACTTTCTTTGTTATGTGACAATTGTTTCTTATTATCTAGATACTTTCTGTTTTCTTATTATTTATTTGTTTCCTGCAGCGTTGAGACCTCAGGTCTTTGGATTATCAGAAGTCATTCTTTCTATTTCGCCATTATCAAACAAATGGGGAGAAGGTTTATGGCCATGGTCCGCCAAGTTTCGAGCCAGCAGCACTATCGAATTAAAACATTGCTACTCCGTCCAAAGCCTTTCCATAAAAGAAGCTAGACGACGTCTCACGATGGCACAGAACGTGTCAATGCGAGCTTGCGAAAACATGCCAGAAGCGCTACAGTGTGGCTCCAGGCCAGAGATGTCTGAATGTGTTGTCGTATTGAACACGTAATGGTAAGACGCCTTTGTGTGGTTTATCCAAAGTTGACAAGTACAGCGTGGAACATTTTTTAGAACTTCTTGTCGAGCGATCATGTTGCCGAAAGTGAAAGTCTTATATTGAAAGACATATCTGAAATTCAGAGCAGACAACATATTTAATTTCAGAAAATATTCTCTTCATGACATGAGAAGTATGAAAATAGAAACTAAAGTGTTGTAGCGTTCACATCATTTCAATTTATCGGCTCATGCGTTTTGATCTCGAGCGATGACAGCAATACAAAAAGTAGACTTTGCTTTTTTCAATCGAAGTCATACTGAAATTCTTTATCAAGAAAGTATAGGTGTACAAAATACAAATTAAAATTGAAATCGTTTTCCATTTAAAAAAGACTATAGATATAAAAAAGAGTACTAGAACTTAGAACACTGGTATATATAAATGTTTCTTCTTCTTATTTAAGAGCTAGGCTCTTGCCGGTGAAGTAATCGTCAGCCACGTCTGTTCAGTTTGATTTCCTGATACGATATGACATTATCTTTTTGCTTTATCTGTTTTAAATAACTTCATCTCGGTCTTCCTGTGCCTCTCTTTCCTTCTAAGGTGTTTCTAAGAAAACTGCCATAGTACATCTGATAGGTGCCCAAATATCATTCCCCTTCAATTATCTATTGTCTTAAAGCTTCCCTTTTCTTGCAACGTTCTTAACACCTCCTCATTTTAAATTTTCATTGAATTGCTATTCAATTATTTTTTTGTGAAATTACTCCACTAGTTTGTTATTAGTACATTATGATACAAGTGTGCTAAGTTGGTCATTACACACAAGGCGTTATTACTCGCGCGAGCCGCAGGCGAGCGCGATAAGAAAGCCGAGAGTGTAATGATCAAAGCACACGTGTTTCATACGACGTTTTTCAACACATTTGCGAGGAAAATGAAACAAACTTGAGTAAAATGGAAATGAAAAATAGCTTTATTTGGCATTAATTATACAGATACACTGAATACTATATTAAGCTCACGTTAATGTAAATAATATTATTCTATTCTATACTATATCTATCAATAGCAATTAATTAAGAGTCTCCAAAGCCTATCAAAGTCATTGTATCTTGATTTTATCAAAAATGTAGTTATTTAAATTTAATTATTAAAACAATTGTTAAATGTACAATTTTCAAAATGGTAACGTGCAGTTTTGTTAGGCATTTGAACCGTCTGTGTGATATTATTTGTTACTATTTCATTATTGTCTTCTTGCGTAAAAGTCGGTGATACGGGTTCATTGTGTACAAATATGGATGAAAGTGGTGGTGGTTCATTTAAAGACTCAGAAATAGACAACCTAGGTAACAAATAACTTGTATCACGGGAGGTGGATGGCTGCGGTTCAGGACACATCTTCTTAACCTGGGGCTCCAGATTTATAGCGTGGGTTATTTGAGTACATATGTTGGACTTATTTCGAACTGAATCTTCAACATAAGACTCAGCAACTGTGCTAGATCGCCAGCCACCATGACGCTTTAAAGTAAGCAAATCAGCTCCCGAGTCAGCTAGCAATGTAGCTGATGTTCTTCGGAAACTATGCCCAGTGTATAAATCCGGGTCGGGTAGATTTAAAAACTTGGCAATTTCTTTAGGCATTGCACCAAATTTATTAATGCCTATTGGCTGAGCCACGCATCTACCCTTCTGGTAGTTTTGAAAAAACCGATCGGATTTTGCCTTATCTGTCCTAAGCGCTTCGTACTTTTTTACTATGTCGTAAAATGGACCGTGAATGGCAAACGATCTCGGTACCTTATTTTTAGTGTTGTTAATTTTAATCAAAAGCATTTGGCCATGAGTTTCTACGTCTTTTGCCGTTACTTCGCTTAGTTCTTGGCGTCTACACGCGCCAGTGACACCAAATATCATTGCAACCTGTAAAGAAATTAAAAATATAGGTATTTTCGCAAATATAATACAAGAAAAATGAAAACATAAAAAAATTAAGGTTTAATACGATCAACTGACCTTTGTTGCTAAATACTGATAATCGGGGGCTTCTTTTAAAAACTTTTCGACGTCAGTTGGCGAAAGTACCTTCGATTTTCTTGCAACATACCCATCAGAGCGTCTCTTTAAAAATGCCGTCAGATTTGAATAGTTTTTTATGTCTATGTTATTCTTGTTCTTTACTGTGGTCTTTAACATAGAATAAATGCACCAGAGCGAGCTGGGCTTAAACCTATTCGCCAGTTCATTAAAATAGGCAAGAAAAACATTTTCTGAAAACGAAGACGCTTTTTTGTTGGTTTTCCATTGTATAAAAGTTTCATATGCAGCCATGTATTTTTCTCTGGATTTCGAAGGTAATAAACTGTCACTTGCGTTTTGTGCCTCTGTGAGGATTTCGGGCGGTGTTAAATCCATCAAAATGTTTTCTTCCGTGCTTGAGCAGGACATTTTAAACACCTAGGTAATTATCTAACACACAGCGTATATAAATGTTTCGAACGTATCAATGGAAATTGGCGCGCAGAGTTATTTTTTCTGCGCCTGGCGCCGCGGCGCGGATATGCGCGCGCAGGTGCTTCGGCAATAATGAGACTTAGGTGAAATTCCTAAACAGCCAATGCGAAATAATATAAATATGTCCTTATTTCACTCAAATTCGTGTAAAATATTATCCAAAATAAGTAATTTTATTCAATTAAAGTTTTATAGGTGTATATTGTGTATGTTTTTCTATATTTATCACATCAAATAAGAAATATAAATTTATTAATAAAAATATTATTTGTAAGGTAAGACTACACAACCGTATTAAACAGATTAAAAAAAAAACTGTGACCCTGTTTGTTTGGGATTACTGTCATTGTAATTTGAATCTTATAATATGTAGGTTAGAGCTGTTTTTTTAATAGACCAAGTTAATTTCAAAGACATAACCCGGATAATTTAAGAATGCATAGTTTTAATACATAGGCCTTGTTGTGAGATACATCTTAATCCGGTTAAGCCTATACTTATTACACACACGTTTTGTAATATAATTACAAACGCGTGTTCAATAGCTAGGTTTATGAGCCTAAAAGCGATACAATAAGAAGCCCGTTACGAGCAAATGTGTTGAAAAATTATTAATGCTTAGTTGGTATAGCGTCTGGCACGGTAAGCTTGAAGACGTCGATTTTTCTGAGTGTTCGATCTTTGTATTAATAATTATAACAAACTAGTGGAGTAATTTCACGAAAAATAATTGAATATCAATTCAATAAAAATTTAAAATATAGTGAATAGCGACATTTCTCGCCAGGGCTGGTAACTGTAAAGGTAAACTGGGTGATAAAACTCTCATAGATTTGTCATAGATTTCTCATAGATGGCGCTACGACTAAAAAGTCGTTGAAAAAAAAAATACAAAGATACGACGCAAGCACATACAAAAATTCGTGAGGTCCGCTGGTTCGTTCCGTTGCTTAGTTGGTATAGCTTCTGGCACGGTAAGCTAGAAGACGTCGGTTCAAATCCGGCCGGATCGAAGTATTTTTTTCTGAGTGTTCGATCTTTGTATTAATAATTATAACCTCCTCATTTGTTATGCTTTCTGTCCAACTAATGTGACATCACATCTCCAATGCTTCCAATCGCTACCTGTCTCTCCGTACCATCAAATGTTTATTGTGCGTTAAATCCATACGAAATGCCTTAACGTATTTTACAGTAAACAGGATTCAAAATAACTGACTCGATTTTTCCGATGTAATCATTTTGAAAGTATACTCATCGCTACCCAGACGCAAAGACAAGTTAATAAAAATGGAAGTAAATTTATTTGTTACTCCGCGAACCCAGGGAAGGTTAAATCGTGCAAAATAGCTGCGCTTGTGTTGAATATTTTTACATTCAGTTAATCCTATCCTCCCTCCGTATAAAATTAATAAAATAAATAACACAAACTACAGTCACAAACCACCGCCAAAAATATACCCAACACGTGTGTGTCAACAGCCCCTGAGGATGCCTTATGGAGAGGCAAGTTAATTTACTTCCGTTTTTATTAACTTGTCTTTGCTTCGGGGTAGGAATGAGTATACTTTCAAAATGATTTTATCGGAAAAATCTAGTCAGTTAATTTGAATCCTGTTTACTGTAAAATGCTTCCATTTTTGTTAACATGGACTTCCGCAAAGTAAAGAATCTATTAATTACTTAAAGACCAGTTAGTTAGTCGTTAGTCATTGACGAAAATATAATTGAGAAATCGGTAATTTAGACTCAGTTTTGACGACCATAAAGTTGTGATTGCCTGAAAAACCTTACAAAACATAGTAACAATCATAATTTTGTGGACGAGGTAGGCCTCTGTTCAACCTTACGTAACCGCGTGTCTGAGAAAAAGGACAACCAGATAAACCAAGAAGATTTACTACACTTACCAAATTACCTGTCGAGTGTAGCGATCAACTCCTTTGTTGGAGATTCCTACGTTTTACGTTTGACATAATATATCTTGAAATACTTTTTAATAATATTTCATTAAATTTAAAAATTTGTTTAAATATCGAGTTTCGATTGCTGCATTGAAAGTGATCAAATAGATATAGTTAGAAGTGACACTATTTTGTCGGGTCTGAAATCACGAATATTAGTTTTTTTTTTGGTACTATTTTTTTCCAACGGAAAGCACTGAAGCATAGCCAAGACTGAAACAAATCTACTTTTCGGTCTCTTTACTGGGGCCCTACTCTCGAAACGCGAAATCCGTAGTTACGTTATCCGTTTTCTCACTACGGACGACCCACGGAACTCCAAGTCCCCGCCCCGATCGAAACTCAAGTCTGTAAGTTATCCATAGTGGGAAAACCGCCGTAACTACAGATTTCGTGCTACGAGATGTCTAAAAATTGTAACGATGCGACCTCTTTCGTCGTCATCCCACCTTGTTATCACCCTCTTTATTGGTTCCTGGCCACTTTTGAAATTTTGAATCGTTCTCTAATCCCTTTTCTTCGTTATTCTTACTTAGGTTCGTTCCGTCGTCATTACCATCAAAATTATCGAAGGAGTAGGACGCGTGCATCATAAACCTCAGTCAATCCTCAGTCATGTAAACCTCACGTATTTCAACTGCTTATAAAGGCATCTAATCCGTAAAGTTGCCTACTGATCGATATTCTACAGTACTATATTCCGCCGTCCCTTTTCCATCATCGGGGGACTAGACGTGGGCTGAGATTCCACCCCTATGTCGTGGATATTCCCAGGATTCGCGCGAAGCGTTTCGCTTCCACAATTATATTGCGAGCGGCTAGAGAGCGGAATTCCCTGCCTGCGGACTTGTTCCCCGAACGCTATTTACTTGGACCTTTTCAAGGTGAGAGTGAATAGGCATTATTTAGGTGTGCACGCTACATCGTTGACCTCATCATCACTTTCCATCAGATGACATGGAATTCAAATGCACACTTATTTTTTGTATAAAAAAAAAGTACACATATACGATTACAGGCCCTTTTGGCCCTTCCTATTCCTCTTTTACCCCCTTTAATAAATTTTGTGTGATCCGAGCCGTCACTCTTTCATTTCGCCGATACTGGGCTACAAAATCTTATGCATCTGTAAATATATCGTCGCTGTCAATTTTCACTAGCGACCTATTAAACTAGTTGACAACTCACTCAGTACTCTTAAATCGGGAACACAGCTGCTGTTTTGCGATAGAATTAATATATAAACTGGACGAAACTTTTGCCTCATTTGTTATGCGATAATGTGACCGACGATGTTACGGGTTTATCTAGTATATATGCCTATTCACTCTAACCTTGAATAGACGTAATTTGTAGTTCTCGAGAAATAAAGATTTCGGCAGTGTATTCCATTCCATTGCCGTACGCATTGGGAAGAATAAAAAAGCAAATGACGTTCATTTTGTGGGTGCTGGATGAGGAGATCCCGAGTTCGATTCCAATTTAGGATATTAACTTTTTAAATTAGTTCTAGTTAGTGCCCCAGTCAATTCCGTTACTCTGGTACTTATAATACAAGGATTACCTAGTTTGAGACCTGATAATTGGTGTAGTTCTTATGGACAATGTTCTCTATCTTTGCGTTATTGTTTAAAAAGAAAGAAGTAGGCAACGGTCTAGTTCCATGGCGTTTTCGCAACCAGCTCTCTTTCGTAGATGTACAGGCCGTCTCACTACAGACTCCCATCATTCTCCTATCTCAGTGTTTTATGTCGAAATATCGAGATAAACTTGTGACAATACCGACCTCCTTCGTCGTCATCCTTTCTATCATTATCTTTTTTCGTACCTGGCTTTCGTTTCGTTTTTTCGTACTTTTCTTACCGTTCTCGATTTCCTCCCATTTCCTTTACTATTCTTACGTTTGTTCGATCCTTCGTCACTATATCAAAATTCTTAAAACGAGAAGATGTGTCCATAAATCACAAATCACCTTCATTTTCTTACTGTTAAACTTCACGTCGTTTACTATTAAAATTATACACTTAACATAGACCCTTTTGGGCTTTTCTTTTCCTCTTTTATCATCTCTTACAATAAATCTTGTGGACCGAGCCTTAAGCATTCTCATTTCTCTAAGGCTAGGCAACAAACGTTTTTAAATTGGTTTGCCTGCGTGTGCCCCGGTAATGATTTATTGCTCGTACCAATTAGTACAATAATTCCCTTGTTTGAGACCAGGAAATTAGTATAACTGTTAAAAAAAACTTTGTGTGCTTGGCTACTAAGCTGATAACAAGAATGGAGTGCTCCGGACTTTCTAGTAGACCGAAGGTGAAACGGTGAAGTTAAAACTAATTGTAAAGTTCCTGCGCACACTCTAACGCAAACGGACTAAATGATCTTTCTATTTTACTTTCCTGTCTCGTTCGTCTGCAACAAAAAGAAATGGGGACATTTTCCGGCCTTGGCAACGTTCTACGAAGTTCCGGCAATTGTACACACTCTAACACATATACGCCTAATTTGCTTACACAGGTCCGAATACAGTCAACTGCTCAAGCTATATATACACTTTTGTCCAAATATTAGCCTCCAGAGCAACGGAACAAGATCCGTCAATGTGGAGCTTGATATACTGTCGTCTTTACATTGTGGTGTACACAAGGCCTTATGAGGTTAAATTATTTGTTTTTTTAATACGCCTAGCGCCTCCAGCTAAATCAATGATAACGGACCACATGAACAGAGCATTACGAGTCATACGACATTGTAACATTAACACTTAGAAATAAATGAGCATCAGCACTTTTTTCGTCCTTGGCATCGTTCTACAATGTTCTCTATTATGTGCAACTTAACCTTGAAACCGAAGTCACGACCACGTTTACGTATATATTATGTATAATAGGGTAATTAACTTGTGCTACTTGCATTTACAAGTTTTGCTTTGTTTAATGTTACATTTAGTTAGGACAATGGCCGATTACTGTGTTGCCAAAGCCCTTAAATCAAAAACGCTTTACAAGTCCGTTTTTTGAATTAAAAATTCTAACTGTAAAATATATATGAGGCTATCAGCGCAAAAGGGGTGTGATTTTTTCCACCATGTAGGTACTGTAGTATCATTTAAAGTAATGTAATCTCAATCGCACATCTGTTTTTTCAAACACACCAACGTGTCGGGCCCTTTACAGCTACTATTTAGATAAATACAAAAAAATATTTGCCTTAGTTAAATAATTAATAGATTCAGGCGTTGAAAGTTATTGAAAAGAATTTGCTACTCCACGAATCCCGTTGAGGTTAAATCGTGCAAAATAGATACGCTTATGTTGAATATTTTTTCATGCAGTTATTTTTCCCACTCAGACTCGATATATAATTAATAAAATAAATAAGACAAGCACAACTACAGACACCACCACCAAAAATATAAACGACACGTTTTTCGTATCTCTACGAGGCATCCTCAGCGGTGGCCGAAGAAATTTATGTTGTTTTTTATTTAACTTTAAACTTTACACCTAAGATTAAGTTTCTTTGTATTTGATGAACTATGGTTTTTGAAGACCGAAATTCTCTATCACAAGTATTACTATGATTGTAAACTATACTGTGAAACAAAATAAATTATTATTGTTGTTGTTTTTTTTTTTAATTGTTGTTATTATTATTACGGTACAATAGTCAAACAATTCTAATTAATCTTCAAATTCTGACTACTCGTCCATCATACAAAGACCTGTTAACTGTATAAACATTTTACGGCGAATGTTTTCACAGATCTATTTGTTTTCTTTACTTGAATATTGAAATTTTCTGTCATAATGGATGTTATGTGTTACATCTGTTCCGAGTAACAGGTAATTCGTTTTTGTTGAAGCAAAAACCCATTATCTCCATTATCGTCGTATTCCAATGTGTGTGCTTGAATTTTTCGGCGTATTTCCCGTACCGGAACGCTTTTTATCTAGACGCTCTATTGTAGCCTGGACCACTATTAGTGTAGTAATGGTAGATTATTTTTGAACTTATGAATACTAATTTGTTTTTTATTGAATTACTTTTACTGTAATAGGACGAGCTGGGTTATTAAATTTGTGTCTCTTGTTCCAGTGCATCTCGAACTTACTCGGCGGAGGGCGCTACGGAAGCAGAGACCGGGCAGCCCACCGTCGACCTGCCACGTACCAGGGATGGAGAGATTGACTACGATGGTAAGATATACTTATGTCGTGTATATATTATGATCGAAATGTACTTGAATAAAGGCTACTATTATTGTACGCTTGCCCCGTTCAAAGACGTAGAGATGACTACTACAATGGTAAGACATTAATAAGCCTTATCCTTATGTAACAAAGAAGGATGACGAAAGCTGCTCCAATAACGACGAAGAGCCTTTCATGGACTTTACTAGTACAATTTTGCGTTTTCGTTTATTTTTATTTGTAAATATATTTTTGTATATTTTTAGAAGTCGGGAATAAAAAAACATTGTATTTTAGAATAGATGCACAGCACAATGCAATTGATTCAACTCGATCATAGAGTAGGTAACGTTCTTGTACATACGTTTCATTTTAAACATGATTGAATGTTTACCTATCTAAAATATTGGTTATTTTATAGTACACACATAAAACATTAAAGCTATGAAATACCTAATGCCAACAGCAACTTTTTATCATGGCACCGCTCGCCACCGACAGGGAGTCCATCCTCACACTCTGGAACCGAGTCGATCTCGTACCGTACGGTTTCAGAGGAACTTTCTCCCACGTACAATTAGGTTGCGGAATGAACTCCCTGTCGGGGGGACCCTTCTCAGAAGGGCTTTGAGAAAAGTCCTAAAGGGTTGGTAACGCGCTCGTGCCGGCCCTGATGTTACAGGCGTTCATAGGCGACGATGGCCGCTTTCCATCAGGCGAGCCGTATGCTTGTTTGCTGCCTACATAATATATAAAAAAAAGTTGTAAACCTTCCTCGTCGATTTTAATTACATTAGTATTTGTTTTCAAGTGCGTTATATGAGTCAAATAGTCGAGACAAATTGTCCAATTCACATTTCGCGTGACAAATTACAACCAGAAACGTATTGTTACGAAGCCTTACTTCAACTCCGCTTTGGAATATTTAAAGCTTCGTGACTCATGTGGCAGCAGTTTCTCTGTCGACGTGCTTCGCATAATGAGGTGCGAACAAATTGAACTTTGGACAACCTCAAATGGCTTTGGTTGGTTCCGCTTAATAGTGAAAATGCTGAATTAATCACATTGAAAAGTGATAAAATGATAAAATGAAAATAGAAATATCTCGCGCTTTATGTCGCTCTCGCGCTAGTCGCACACTGGCATGCTAGCCCTACTCGTCTCAAATTAGGAAATTCCCCATACTATGAGTACCAGAGCAGACCCATATCTTTCTACTTAAGTGTTGATTATAATGCCCCTCCCTATCAACCTGTTGGTTACGCGAGAAGAACACTGTAACCTGTGCAGGCAAACCCGCATAAAGACCTTATAAGTTGAGGTCCTGACTCCTGACCTGACAGTCACGGACTTCATCCGATTCTCAAAAGGTTAGTTAGTCCCTTGAATAATCGCCCCCGGGTCTACAGACTGCACCGTCTCTATTGTCCAGGTCTTTAGGTACCGGAACTCTTGGCTTGCTCACCTCCGGTTGTGCGTTACACAACTCGACTTTTTAGTAGCAATAGAGTTCCTTGAGAAAGAGTTCGTCCAGGGAAGTACTGCCACCTTGCCTATTTCTGCCGCCAAGCACCAAGCACTAATGAGAGCATTACTGCATTCCGGGTTGTGGCGGGCACAATGGCAGTGCCACTAAAATCTTTGCGATTATGAGCTCTAAGTGGCACTGCAACTGTTATGGACAGGCGTGTCGCTTACCACGTATTATAAAAAAACTAGCAATTGCCACCGCTAAGTCGTTGACTTGTAGTCAACTACCAAGTTTCTGCTTTGGTAGCGAAGCTGTCGGCACGCGCGAGCGTCGCCGAAACGTCTCTTTTCCTGTAGCTGAAACCAAAAAGCCAGCCGTCTTTGGCTAGTCGCTAAATTAGTCTTAGATAACTCGTGTTCAGCTGTGAGACGTATAGGGTTGCTGGTGATGATACTTTCACTACTCTACCTGAAAACATCTCATTATAACACGAGTATGATAATTGAATATATTGTACATATATCATACGAAAACCGTTACTGAATTATAATCACGTAGAACTTGAATAACTTGTTATGAATATACAAACAAATTTTAAACAAAGGCTTTAAATCCTTGTTTGGGTTATGAATTAATTTTGCGGTACTATGATTCATCTGTTTATTATGTTTTCCGCTGGTGAAAGTACACATACGTATATTTATTCATTAAATAATTATTTGCTTTTATTTATTTGTTAGAAATGAATACGCTGATGCTTGCGGTATGCAAAGCATCAGCGTATACGACACTATCATCAATAACGTAGATAAATATTTGTATCTTGGTCAAGAGGTCGTAATGAAAAAGGACAATCAAACTAACGAAATTGACAGGCGCATAAAACTGGCGTGGGCCGCTTACTCCAAACTCAAATTCGCGTTCTAACTACATGAAAATCAATGCCGAACAAGAAGTTCTTATTCACGACCAATGTATTTTGCCAGTACTTATGTATGGAGTTGAGACCTGGGTTGTTACTAAGGAGATTCTCCACAAACTTCAGGTGGCTCAAAGAGCAATCGAAAGAAAACTAGTAGAAGTTACACTGAGAGACCGTAAAAGAAACAAATGAGTCAGAGAGCAAAGTGAGCGATGTGTTGAAGTGGGAGTGAGCTGGCCGTGTCGCCCGCAAGAAAATCTCTTGGTGCAAGGCAGTGGTAGAATGGAGACCGTGTGGCGAGAAACGCCCA
Organism: Hyposmocoma kahamanoa; assembly: GCF_003589595.1. Classification (NCBI taxonomy): domain Eukaryota; kingdom Metazoa; phylum Arthropoda; class Insecta; order Lepidoptera; family Cosmopterigidae; genus Hyposmocoma; species Hyposmocoma kahamanoa. The sequence goes on along the minus strand of NW_020653852.1, from coordinate 3,278,168 downwards.
AGAGGAGGAACACAGATGCGTAGGTACGACTATATCAAAGCACTGGCGGAAACACCTTAGAGGTTGAAAACGGCTAAAGAAAACGTTTATTTCGACTCATCCGAAGAACAGAGTCCGATGTGATTATATAGCGAAAAGAGAATAAGTACGTTACGAGAATAATTTCGTTATTCAAACTAAAGCCTATTTGCCTCCACGTGTTTTGAGAATTTATCTGATTTCGTTTGGGAAATATAAAATCGAACAACGGTCGATCTTACATCCACAGCGAAAAAGAACGAATGAAATGTACTATGGTCCTGAGAACAAGTAGTCTTGCAAATAGATCTTTGTTCTACGGATGAGTCGATTTGTATTATTTATTAACTTTCTTTTTTTATAAATTACCAAGTGACGGGACGAACAAGTCGTGCGACACATCTATACATACATAACATAAGGTTCACAACACGATTGGCAAACATATGAAACCCCCAAACAGCACTGTGCCAGCCGTACCCATTAGCGGGATGTATAGTGAGTTGATAATGATAGCTCGTTTAATGATCGTTAAATAGATTTCGGATCCAAGTCGGTCGCGGAAGACAACATATCTATGTCCACATAACTAACCGAAATAACCAGTATGAGTTTGGAATCTGGAAGTGTACTCCCGT
>NW_020653852.1:3238403-3272512 GCF_003589595.1 Hyposmocoma kahamanoa | reverse complement strand
ATAATAATAAATTAAAATAAATACAACAAATTGTCACAATAAATGTTTGAATAAACGTTTTGTCTATGCATCTATCTATACAATAAAAAAATAAAACAAACATGTTACAATATCTACGGCGCGGAGTTTCAAAATGGAAACCGTAAAGTTATAACGATTTCCCGCCAAGAAATGTCAGAAACTATTGAAGACTAAAGAAAACTAAAGTATTGAAGAAAAATTACAGTATAACATCTGGCAGTGTGACTAGTTAATGCCTTAGCCTGTCCTGGAGGAGGCCGAAAATTTTACTACTACTGTTTGTGGCGCAACTATGGAATTCATGGACCTCACTGGATGAAAACCTCACAAAATATATACACACACACACACACACACACACACACACACACACACCTGAGCAAAAACGACACTCACTCACACCTGAGCAAAATCTAAAATAATCAAAACGGACCTGTATGAAGCAATGTTTTTTTAATCTAATTGTAAACCTTGTTGCAGGTTGTGCTGCCAACGTTTATCTTAGAAAGGCGATCACTCCTCGAAATGTACGCAGACTCATTTGCCCACCCGGATCAATTTGTTAAGTAAGTATTTGCATAATACCTTCTTGCGTTCTTGTGGAATTGTATTTTAACATCAAACACTTTAACAGTAATTGAAATCATTAATATTATTGGTACAAAGGTCGAAAAAACACAGTAAACAAATTTCTACAGTCCGACTGCACTCGAACCAGCATCTGTTGCCTCGACGTGGCTACTGGCGTCGTTTGTGTTTGCTCGATTTTTTATCGATAATAAACAAACAAGTGGAGCTTAATACTTTAGTGTATTTTCGATATTATGATAAGAAAGCGTTGCGGCATAGAAGATGTAGTGATAAAGATAGAGAAAGAGTTGCTTAGGTGGTTCGGACATGCAGAGAGAATTAATGAAAGAAGATTGACGAAACAGATTATATAAGAAGAACGTGCGCACAAACACGCACAAACGTGCACGGGCACACAGACAAGCACACGTACACACACCTATACCATAAATAAAATTGTATGATTTTTATGATATTGATGGAACGGAATTTCAAAAGCACCACTGATTGCTGAGACTATCCATCCTTTTCACCAGCATTAGATTCTTCTACATTTTCCATATAGGTTTGAGCATTGTAATTTTTTTTTAAAACGTGCTTATTAATAAATGTTTTTGTTATTATTTTGGGTGTCCATTTTAGGTCACGCCTCTTCCATGGCCTAAAAAACAAATTTTGAATTTCAAACGTGTGAGGTGGTATTCCAAAGTCAGGGACTTAGGTTTGAACCGCCGAGTTATTACAAATAATTAATTATAAAATAACAATCTCGTTTTACAGGATAGTAGACCAGCCAACGCCACGCGAGCGTATGATACAAGTAGTACGATGGTACCTTAGTTCGTACCACGCGGGTCGCAAATCCCAAGTAGCCAAGAAACCCTACAACCCGATTCTAGGGGAAGTGTTTCGATGTTACTGGGAACTGGACGAACCCAGTCCAGCTTCTATGGATAAGGTAATATTTTTCCGGTTAACCACTGCTCTTATATAGTCCCAGAATATACAAAATAATTTCAATATTGAAAATACTTTCCTATACATACAGGAACATTATCAAAAATTAACATTATGAAATTGAGTAGATACTAATTAAAGAGAACACAGTAAAACTAAATTTTTTTAAACCAACTTCTGAACATTACCTGAAAACTATTGCATCTACTGCAATGAGTATATACGTAATGTACACATGTTGCATACGTGCACAACCACATGCATACTAAAACGCACAAGCCTGACACGCACGCACACGTATAATAACTGCCTCTGTGGCTGGACGGTTACCATACTGGACTGCCATGCAGAGGTCCCGGGTTCGATTCCCGGGCCGGGAGAAACGTTTATACGGTCTACATTTATTTCTCACGTGAGTAGAAAAAAATTATTTTTTTTAAATTAAATGGTAATATCATTGACTTACAATTATATGGACGTCGGGTCCGCGCTAAAAAGTGTCCGCACTTGTAAGGCGCTAAAATCGTATACAGAGCGCCAAACTCCGCTTTAGTCTTCATTTGTTCGACTGACAGCGCGATACTGCGATGATATTACAATTTAAATTTCGAATAGGTTGACTTGGGACATTTTTTTCGTGGTTTTTGTATTAGACCCGTCGTCCATTTATTTGTAAATCAATGGGTAATATGTAAAATATTCGACATTTCTAATCGTTAAGACAATGATTTTGATGGCCACTGATAAGCGGTTACATACGCATTGCGAGTGAGGTTAAGCGCGTAGAGTTGCGTGCCTAATTAGGCGTTTCCGGCGCTCCTCGTTGCAGTAGGTTACCTAATTTTGCTAACGTTTATGAAAATTTATTGCGATCCATGCATACACTAGGTTGCTTTAGAGACAGGCTGCTGAATCTTGGTAATACACTAAAATTAATTAATAAACATTATATAAAATACAAATACTTTTTTTTAATAATATCAAGTGACGGGACGTACAAGTCGTGCGCCTGATGGTTAGCTACACGCATGTCCATAACAATTGTAGTGCCACTCAGAGCTTTATATCGCAACGGGGCACGGCCACTGCGCCCGTCACCCTGAGACATAAGTCCCATATGACTGTAATTTCACCAGCACCCTTATCCTTCAAAACCGGAACGCAGTAATGATAACATTACTGCTTAGGGGCAGAAACAAGTAAGGTGGCAGTACTTCCCTGGACGAACTCTTTCACTAGGAAATCTACTGCTACAATTTTTTTTTTATAATAAATAAGTGAAGGAACGCCTGATGGAAAGCGACACGCCTGTCCATAAGTTAGTAGAGTTTTAAATCAAAAAGATATATTGTCACAATGACACTTTTTTGGACACAACCTATTAAGCCAGAAAAAAATCAATAAACGCCAATCATGTCAGAGGCCAAATGGGGGTAACTGAGCTTGTGATGCCGGGTACCGTTGCTGTCGTTGGTAGCCCTGTTTTTCAGCCACTTCCTTGTCCCTAAGATCTTAAGCTGGCTTTAACGCAACGATTATAAAATTTAAAAACTATGATTCAACATCAATATGTAATAATGGAAGATAAATTAAATTTGACAAAAAAATAAGTAAAAAAAAATTAATTATCCGTTATTTAATGGTGCAAATTCTAGGAAAATTCTAAATTCAAAATGTCAGCAAGTTACACTTGAAATCGTCATATTGATTATACTCTATTGCTCATTCGTTAGGCAGATTCCTCACTATTGAGTACTAACGATGGCCACACCGAGCAAACGTCCATTATATACACATTTATTACGTATTATACACGTTTATTCGGTTTGCAAAATCGAAAATATCTAAGCTATAATAGCCTACTAAATCTGACTAATGACACCAGGCGCTCACTACGAGGAAAAAGGAACCTAAGCACGCGCTCAGAAAGGTGAATTGCCCGCCGTGTGCAGTCGTGCGGAGTCGAATGCTCATAAATGAAAGACTTGTATGAGCGCTTGTGCCGACGTCGGTACACTCAACGGTAGCCACTTATCGTGTAACCTTGAGCGAGTTACGGAGCCCCGATAGTACTGAGAATTCCCTAGTTTGAGACCAGTTATATTTAAAATAAGATAAAATAAGTTTAAAATAAAATCGTAATGTATAATCTGACGATTAAATAAATTGATTGGTTAATTGGTACGGTTATTAAGGACATTACTTTTAAATATAATGTATCAGACATCCATAATTGTCTGGTCTCAAACTAAGGCATTCCCTGCGCTATGAGTACCAGGTTCTTCTTCTTCAGCCTCTAGTCACCCACTGCTGAGTGTAGGCCTCCTCTTTGGGTTTGCACGCCATTCAGTCAAGCGTCCAATGCTTCTGGTACCGCTCCTGGGTCTCCATTTTAGCACTATTGTGTTCCGCAGGCGTTATTGTTATATTTTAATCTAATCTTTGCATTATTGTTTAAGCAGCAAGAAGTGGGCGACGGTCCAGTACCCTGGTGCTCACCCGACCAACTCTCTTTCGTAGCGGAACAGGTCTCCCATCATCCTCCTATCTCAGCCTTTTATGCCGAACACGTCAATAAACGCATACAATTCGAGGCCTGGGTGTGGACGAAGAGCAAGTTCTTGGGACTTTCGATAGGTGTACACAATATTGGCAAAGGAATAGTCACTGTGTTAGACAAAGGAGAGGAGTATACTTTGACATTCCCTAATGGTTACGGCAGGTGAGTGAATACGGCTTCAAGGATTAATTTACTTACTAAAATCAAATAATAATTACGTCGAATCATTACACGTCGAGTCACTTAATGTTGAGACATTTTAGGGTTGAAACACAAAACTGCGAATCGGCGCGGTGCGAATTCGCAATGCAGAACACTACGACGCGAATTGCTGCGATGCAATTTCGTGCGTTAAGGCACGGTTTGGGTAACCATTTTTTCGACGATCATCAACCGTACTGAACGTATTTTTTAAACTAGGTGGCAATGTGGATCGTAAAAAAAGTATTACACTGCTGTTATTGATATGAAGGTATAGGAAAAAACACAAAGAAGGTTAACGTCACTGGATGAATGCGTGATGCCGAGCAATTCGCAAATTCTTGCGATGTATCGAGCTCGCTCGCAGATTTCGTGACGTCGCATCGCAGTTTTGTGTTTCGACCCTTACGTCGAGTCACTTTGTCTTGTCACAGTACGTCGAACAACTTCGTCGTGTCACTTGTGTCGAGTCTTAAATACTATTATACCTTTAGTTTGGTATAATACAGTCAAAATAAACTGAATGATGTTTTAAATAATTTATTTGGCTTAGCACCTATGATTATAATAACCCGTTTTTGTAATTATCTATAACCTCACTCCGATTTCGATTAAAATAGGTTTGTAAATACTACAGTGTACTGTAGTCGAGACTACAATATCATAATCTGTCTCATACAGTGAGGAAAAAAATTAAGTGCAGTTGAAGTGATTTTAATTATCTACTTACTAGACGCCTGGATTTCAGGACAATATATAATACTAATGTTTATTATTAGCGGAATTCCGAATAGAATATTATGCAATCGTTCTTAAAGTAATAGGTACGAGATTTGAAGATCTAATTGTGTAATGATTGCATACAATTAGAGATGCGCCGAGCACAAGTTTTACCGAGTAGCCGAGTACCGAATATTACTCGGTTTAACATTTGCCGAGCCGAGTACTCGGCCAAGTTACTCGGTTCATTACAACCGGAACGCGAGGATCCTAAAAGTCCCATTGCTCTAGAATTAGACCGATTTGTCAATGACAGTTTATTGTCGCGAGTCCTTTGCAATGGGGGCAAGGCATATAACAAGATATCCAAAACTGGCACAGTTAGCACGAACGTTTTAATGCGGATCTGCAAGCACTGGGTATAGCGAGCGGTTATTTTCCGAAGTGGGTAATGTGTATGAAGAAAAAAAGAACAGACTATTACCTGAACGCGCAGTAAGCGTGTTATTCCTACATCATAACTTGCCTTTGTTAAATTTTAAATATTAATAATGTAAACTTTCTTTTTAAATTACCTAATTTGCTACAAATTGTTACAATTGTCTAGAATTTGTAGTAATAAATCTCTTTTGATTATTTTAAATATATTGTTGGTTTTACTTTATTATGTCTATTGCCGTAATGATTTATTTTAACCGAGTACTCTTCTCATGAACCGAGTTATTCGGCCGAGTACGAGTAGTAAAAAACGGCCAAGTACACCGAGTACCGAGTAGCAAACGAGTACTCGGCGCATCTCTACATACAATACTTTTTGTACGAGTAAATAAAATAATGAAACACAACTTCATTACAAAAACTGAAACCTATTTTATACTTATTACAGATCAATATTAACTGTACCGTGGATCGAACTAGGCGGTTCGGTCTGCATAGAATGCGTCCAGACCGGACATAAGGCGAACATAGAGTTCTTGACAAAACCTTTCTATGGCGGCAAGAAACATCGAGTCACGTGCGAAGTGTTCGCCGGCAATGAGAAGAAGCCCTATTACACGGCGCAGGGCGAGTGGAATAGCAGGATGGATGGACGCTGGAGTGATACTGGGGTATGCAGGAACTTTGTACATTTCAACAAGTTTTTTCAAGTTTGCTGGCTCAATTTTCACTTCACATAACTCAACGAAGAAGTTTTTTGATAAATTACTTTCCTTGAAAAGGGTTACTGTACTATATGTGTATAAACCACGTAATAAATATTGATATAAGTCAATTGTTTAAATTTGACTTAACGATCTGAACGGTTCTAATACAGTTTTATTACTACAATGTAGCAACATCTCTTATCTACGTAGTTCAATAGTGTGCCAATAGATGGCGCCTCAAAATATTCTAATTTTTAAACGGGCACATGGCGCGAAAAGTAAGAACGCAACACTAGCTGTCTCTTTTTCTTTGAAATCTGACTAACACGTGCAAGCGAGATGGCAAGCGTACTTCTTCTTCTTCTTAGTTACGCTTTGCTACGACGTTGCCACGTTGACCGTGGATTCTATCACAGTTGCTTTTAGCAAATCTCGTTATGTCGCCTAGTCAGTATAGTGACATGAAATATGGATGCACTGGTCGATGAACTCAGCAACACTCCTGTGGGATGCTTTATTGACGGTGTTTGTCTCAATAACATTAGCTATGCCGATGACATGGTGTTGCTGGCGCCATCAATTAGTGCATTGAGAAAATTGATTCTAGTATGTAAGGAATATGCTGCCTCGCATGGACTAATTTATAACGTCAAAAAGAGTCAACAAGAGTCCTGAAAATGTGTTGCCTATAATGTTCAATGACTAAATAAAAATAAATTTAACTGCCTCCGTAGCCGAACGGTTTTAAACTGCCACGCAGAGGTCCCAGGTTAGATTTCCGGGCCGGGAGAAATATTTGTACGGCCTAAACTTATTTCTCTCGTGAGTTTGGGTGTAATTTGTGGTTGTCTATGTGTGTGTCCATGGCACACACGCCACAGGGTTTTCCTACTGCGGGGCTATGTTGAGTGAGTGCGTTATTGTTATTAATGGAATTCCATTAAAGAGATTCCATTTTAAATATTTAGAACACTATATTGCGAGCGCAGGGCACTGTCGGTGAAGGCGAACATGCTGCCTCGCGAGTTTGCTCGATTTTTAGAGCCTATTGCACACCACTATACGCGGGTGCCCTGTGGGCCAGCTATACCCAAAAGCTCGCTCAGAGCCCTGCGTACGCAATGTAATAACGTCTCACGCTGCCACGTTTCTATAGTGCGTCTGCCATGTTTGCTGAAGCTCGCGTCGACAGCTTCATGGCACTCTTACGGAAGAAGTCGGCGTCTTTATTTATCAGTATACTTGGCAGCAGTAACGACCTATTGAAGACTGTCGCGGGTAGGAGTGAATGCCCCGGGATGCGACACTTAATAACAACCACAAAACCCGTAGTAGAATTTAAGTACTAACCTAATTATAAGCTATTTTTGTTACTAACACTTCATGGATCCCTGTTGTCCGTAATAAAGATTTATTGTTATTATTAAATGAGCGTATTCTAATAACAGCGCAGCGAAGTCCTCTTCGACGTGTCGTTAATGAAGCCGCGGCGCAAGCGCGTGACCCCCATCAGCAAGCAAGGGCTGCAAGAGTCGCGCCGCGTGTGGCGCCACGTCACCTGCGCCCTGCGCGCGCAGGACTGCGACGCGGCCACCAACGCCAAGAGGACCGTGGAACAGGCTCAAAGGGAGGCTGTCAAGCAGAGGGAAGCTAATGGCGAGAAATGGGTCACACAGGTAAGTCGGTATCTCCGTTCAGACCTCAACAATTCTCGCTACTTGTACGTATCTATACTTCGTTTTTTTAGCATTGGACAGAAGAAAATGTTGGATCTTTGATCAGGCACCATTTCATTCAATAATTTTGTGAAACGAGATTTTCAAACATATTACATTATCTTTATGTAATTATTACGTCTTTTTTTACTGTAGTACTCACACTTATTAATTAAATAAAAAATTTGTATCTATAAAAAATTTTACAAAACAGATGTTCCAAACAAACGATTTTTTTTAAATAATATATAATCGTGTCATTTGTCATAAATTCTGACGATGTTTTCCTTTACTGAAACTTATTGACTGAAGAAAAAGCTTCCGATTTTCCGAAATTTAGGTATGTAGTGCAGTATGCACTAAATACTTATGGTTCATAATGTTCCGTAAATTACAATTTTATATTGATTTACTTTGAGCCTGATTTTACCACAACTCCACGACAGTAATAAAAAGCCTTTTCTCTCTGTTCCAGCTATTCAGTCCAAAAGGCGAAGACGGTTGGGAATACAATACTCCGCTGATCAAGCGACACGAGAAAAAAGTCGTCGACTGCGCCGACAGCTCTAGATAATGGACTTACCTACTAAATAAGGTAGCAATCACAAGACCTGATAGGTAGTAGGACGTTCTACGCACCAATATTGCCCCGGCAGGTCGCGACAAGTATGTCTACATCTTTCAACAAACAGGAGGCTATTTAGGTAGCCCGTATTACTCATACGCTCTCCGTCCGCCTATTGCCTTACGGTTTGCAAGGCAAACGCTGGGTAAAATCAATTAAAAAATGAACTTTTCTAATGTTTTGGGTTTGTATCCTGGAGTGAATTCCGTTGCTCTGGTACTCATAGTACAAGAGATTCTCTAGTTTTGAGACCAAGTAATTGGTAAGGTTGTCCGGTTAATGACATATTAAATTTAATTTTACAGTGATGAGGAACGGAATGGAAGTAGATTTTGTGACCGTAACATAATAAACTTTACGTTAACGTGTAACGTACAAACTAGAGAATACTCGCGCATCGTATCGTATCTAGTATGTACGTTACACAATTGACATAAAGGTCATTATGCTATGTACTATTTTGTTATAAAACTTCGCTTCCATTCCTTTCCGCGGCACTGTAAATTTAACCCTATTAATCATTATTGTACACAAAATTTTAAACGTTTTTTCATAAAAATTATCACTAGTTTTACCACGAAACGACTTAAATAAAAAATATATTTGTAACTAGGAATAATCGTGTAGTAACTAAACGCGAAAATCTTTCTTTTTTTATTTACATTGAGCTATTATACTTGTTCGTCAATCAATATAACAAAAATCCATCTTTGATTAGTAAGTCAGCGTTAAACTTACTTGTCGCGACCTATTGGATACTCGCTTAGGTTCTGACTTTATTGTCTTTTGCCATACTTTGTACGAATTTTCATCGCGCGTTTAATAAAAAAATGAATTCGCGTTCGTTGCGGTGGAAAATATGACATAAAAATAAAAAGAACATTGTTTTATCTTGTTAGAATATTCCAATTAAAACCAAATAATAAATCTATACCTATATTAGGTATGTATAAAAAATTCAGCTTGCTGCTTGTTTTTGCGTTTATTTAATTACTTATTAGGAACTTGTAATATAAAATTATGCTTGTATACAATATATATATATTTATATAATATGTATATTTGTATACAATATCATATTTTCCCGCAACAAACGCTAAACGTTAAATAAAAACAAAAAGTACCGTCCAGTCCCAATATTGCCGTTGACGCCATTTTGTAATGAGACTTCTGACATTTCCGATTTTTTTCTTAGCAACGCATGCCTGATAGACATAAATTTTGGGGCTAATACAATTATGAGCTCCATCTGTGTATGATTTATTGGGAAAATGTCCCGGAAGCACCACCAAGTGGTCAACTGCACCAGTGGGACTAGACGAAAATGTACTCTAAAAAACGCGTACTCTTAAGTTTTCTTTTATACCTTTGACTTCTAAATAATTTGTAATAATAATTAATATTATTTAATAAATATGGCCTATCGAATAGAGCAATAAATTGTAAATATAGTCTCCTTAACTCTCGCAACGCTTTTCTAACTTCGGTTTATGAAACACGTTGAGCACAGACAGCGAAATATTTTTACATGGAACTGGGAACATTTGGACGGAGTGCAAGAAAAATCATATTGGTAATATGACAATTACTTTGTGAGACTGTTAAAAAATTGCTATCACTTTATTGAGTTTTATTATGGCTATTTTAAAGACATTGATGCGGTCTATGCATGTTACTTGTGAAGGAAAAGTGTTGTTAGTCACTCCGACGTAATTAAGAATATTAGTCTAGTATTTCTTCCTGCTTGAATTGTCTTTAGACTTGAGTCGTAAACATATGTAATAAAAAAAATATATTTCACAAATAATGACAATGAAATGCTTTTCATTAACTTAGAAAAATATACATTTTACACGTCTCGTATGAGAATGAAACAGAAATAAACATTTGTGACGTTTAGCGGCGCTACATACTGAGGACAGTTTTGTTAAAGCTTAGTATCTCCATCACTCTTCTAAGCCATTAACGCCAAAAATATTGAAAAACGTATTAATGCAATTTAAAAAATAACCAAGAATGTTTATCGGGGCTAGTCGAGACACGTCATAGAAGTCATAGCAACATCATGCAACATAACTTACCACCTTTTCATCAAAAAAGTCTGAAAAAATATGAAGCTGAGATTACACTTTTATCTACATAGAACGTGAATCATTACATTATCAATGTAGATAACTAAAAAAACTATGTTTATTTTAAATACTCTATCGTCAAAAAATCTCGTAAACGTAAAAATTATTAAACGAATTATCAGTAGAAATTTATAACTAAGGATTAGTGGTAGATAATTTGTCTTACATACTTCTTCTACCTCTTTCTAAGCAACTAGATACTTGACCTTTTAGTAAAAGTTAGATGTATGAGGTCAATTTTGCGTGATTTTAAATTTTAGTAAAATTGTACATTATTTAAAATAGTAAAGATTGGAAAAAGACTTGAGGGAAGTGTTTTCATACAGAATTGGCTTCGGTAATTTAGATTATTATAAGAGCAAACTATTTACAAACGTTTAACATGCAAAACGCAAAGTATTAATTGAACTATCTATAAAAGCAAAACTCGCATTAAAATGATCGTATTTAAAAAAATGCAATTGGATTTTGAAATGGCATTGGTAGCAAAATTGTCACCAACGCTGTTGGCATCGAGATTTCCTAGCGGCTGTTGTGTGGACTATAAATGTGACGGTTTTATACTAGATCAGTGTTACTTTCCAAATTAGTTACCATAAAATAAATTAATGGTTTTATTAATAATACAAGTTTATTTGCCTCACGTAAATAGCTACAAAGCAAAAGAACAGAGCTTAAATTTTAATATTTGTGGGTAACAGGAGCCTAAACTAGTAATGCCCCTGTATTATTGGCCTCTTGATTAGTTAGTAGAGAATAATCTATGTTGGAATCACAAAAACTCATTTAACACGGTGTTTAATTAGTACCGAAAACGGCCGCTAGGTTCTCGTCGTTGACAACACTAAGTCCTCGTGTTCCCAGTTCTATGTATTTGTTCCCCAGAGGTATATATAGTGAAAAGACTGAGCGTGAACGAAAGTGGGAACGAAAAACATTTCACGTGCAAATGCTATCCAATCACATAGACTATTTATTAAAATAGTTATTACAATGTTGTATATTAAAATAAAAAGATTACATTTAAATTTATTACTTGTGTTTTATTTAGTAAAGGTTAAATTGGAGGTTCTTGTATCCAACATGGACATACATCGCTTAAGTAAGTGACATTCAGCGTGAGAAAACAAATTCTATAAATTTTCGAAACTCATTAAATAAATCAACTCGATAAATCAAGAAATTCAAAAATTTGCTTCGAAATATGTGAAAATTTACATTATAGGCAGAGACCACTAAACCATAGTTTCCCAAAGTGGCTCCTCCACTGGACGCTGGGGATTCCTAGGGGGCAGTAGCAATTGCGGGGTGTGGATGCTGTCCAAGGGGTGCTAGCGCATTTGAAAAAAAAACCTAATTGTCTATACAAACTACAGTACATATTATATAATTTTTTTCCTTGTGATTTTTTTGTATTAATATAAAAAATACGTATTTTCAATTATTTTTTGTGGTGGTAGCGAAACGTTTTGTGGAGGTGGCAGTGAAATTATCTTGCCTAAGTGGGCGGTGAGCCAAACTGAGAACCTATGCACAAAACTAATAAAAAAATACTCTGAATCAAAGAGACGGTTCAATAAATAAAAGAGAATGTTAACCAGGCAGCATTAGCTCCAGGCTTACTGCTTAACTAAGTCGGTTCCTGAGGTAGCTGCGCGGTGCGGGGAATGACAGTTTACGTAACAGTTATGTGGCGCTGCACACGGGATAATTTCTACAAGATTATTCCGACGATATTCAATGACAAGTTGACTGAAAAAAAGTGCCACATGGCTTGTCTATTCATTTCAATTATCAATTTTTGTACTTAATTTGAAATAAAAAAATTAAATTAAAAAAAATAAACGATGGATGTTATTACGAATAATGTAATTATCTTTATATATACATAATACTTAATTAACCATTTGGAAAATAAACAGCTTTTTGCTGCTGATGAAGCCTTTAACCTTTTTTCTTGTTTAGTTGTAGCAAGAAACACTGGGGATAGTTTCCGTACCATTGTATTGGAATAAAGATTAAATTTGTTCAAAAAGCAACTGTATCTTCTGTCTACATCGCTTTCCAGAATTTTCCACTGTGAGATTCCAACCAGTCCACATATGGAAAGACTATAATGTGTATGTGAGGCATATAGTTCCATGTGTTTGTGAGGTCGTACAAATTGGAGACAATAAATGTGTTTAAACCACAGGCAATATGTGGTTTAAACAAACAATATGGTTCCGTTGAGAGTTTACGTCACAAACCTTCGGTTTTTTAAATAAGGTCTATTACACACAATACTCGAATAGTAATTTGAGAACAATAAAACGCCGGTTATAATTTAGTTTAGTTTTTCTCGATGTACTACATATACACGAAAATAGGATACACATCGCTGTCTTCTGACTTCAGGCAAAACTAACACTTGAAAATATTTTCACGGCCACTTGTCTTCAGTTTAACAATTATTCATCTTGAGCTGTAACGCATGTAAATGTGGTTTTATTAAAATTTTATTTTATTTATTGAAAATACCTGTTGCATAAGGTATTTTACAATAGTATATGGGCTAGGTGTATGGCTAATGACAGGGTTCCTACATCATCGTTTATACATCATTAAATAATGTTATGCAAAATGTAATCGGCAAGTAACATTTAGCTGGTTATAGATGCCGAAATCACAAACACACAAAAGTCTCGCTTGTTGTTTAATGACAAAATAATGATATTAGTAATGATGTTAATAAGAAACTACAAAAAAAGTGATCCCTTCAATGCATTTACAGTATTTCCTGTTAAAATCGCAAGTGTATACTGCTGCCGTTGGTCGTGTTAGAAACGACTAAGATCACCGGATGAATAGAAGCGTTTTTAAATTACTTAAAATATTGTGTATAGTAGCTTTAAAATACTTATATATTTATATAAAAATAGTATACAGAAAATTATTTGTAAAGAAAGTTTGTCTTTTGAAAGCTGAGTGAGACCGTAGACATTGCGCTGCAGTGGCGCAGCAACCACGCGTCTTTAGTAAAATTTTAGTGAAGTAATTGTGACTGCAGAAGTAGCGCGAGTGACACGACAGTGGCGCTGTAACTGCACTTCTAAATATTGTGTGAAAAGTAGTAATGGCGCGGCTGCAGTGCCACAGTGGCGCCACTGCATTGCTTATATAAGCGTCTAATTTGAAGACACTTAGCACTAAAAATTTTCGTTGCAGGCGTATAAGCCATACTGCCGGATCTTTGATTCTAATTTTTCATGAATAATTTAATTTAAAAGTCTTTAATACGAAATATATTATAAGGCACATTTTCAGATCGTACGTTGCCGCGTGAGAAAGTTCTTCAGGACAAAGTTCTCTAAGGGCGAGTTAATAAAATGAAAAGAAATCATAAATACTACACCTACGGCAGTCACTGAGAAAGGGAACGGAATGTGGCTATATTTGGGAGAGTACTGGAATACCATTGACCGGGCATTTTTGACATAATGAATTAATAATTCTTCATTTTCCCTCTAAATTTGTAGCGCCCTTATAGGGTGTCACATGTATGGGTACAATATATTTAAAATCTTCATAAATGTTACAGGCAAATAAAGATGAATATACATAATTTTAAAATAGGAACAAAAATATTTTTAAGTATCTAAATCGTGTAGGTACATTTGTTTTTTTTTTCAAACACCAGCGTTTAGCCCACAGGTCCAGAATTATTACTTCAGTCCACTAACGGACTGAAATACCAGGGGTTGGGTGCCTGGAGACCCACTTACAAGCTCTGCTTAGTTTCAGCTCCAGTCTCCCAGAATACATTACTCTAAGCGTATATCATAATATGTGTCTCTACTATAATGTTCTTTTGTTTTATATTGTGGAGATAAATAATCTCAGTACAGAATACTAAAAAAACCGACCTCAAAAGTACGTGGAATTACATATAATTACCAATTTTTATTGAAATCGGTTACCGGAAAGTGCGCAAACCCGGATTCATCCCCTAGTTCGCCACTATACGGGACTTGACACAGGAGATAATATAAATCGATTCAAATTCGATCGACTCAAACTATATTGAGAGAGAAAAACGCCTTGAATTGGAGAATAGCAAAATCAACCATTCACATAATTGTTGCTTATAATACATTTTGGGCGCTATTTATGAAAATGAATATTCATGCGTTCTTCAAGCCACCCTTAGAGGTAGATGATTTTCTGCAAAATTAAATGGGACCACTATGGAGGTACCCTCTTTCTAACAAAAAATAATCATGAAAATCGGTTCACAAATACCGGAGTTATCGCGTAACATACATACAAAAAAAAACATACAGTCGAATTGAGAACCTCCTCCTTTTTTTGAAGTCGTTTAATAAAGAAATATTATTATTATTATACGCGATTTACATCCGAAAAAAATTGTTTCATTTACAATTATATATAATTTGTCGTGCATGAAAGTACATAACATAGGTATATCAGTTGAAGAGACCAGAGAAAGAATGGTTAAAGTCACTAAAATACATTTAAGGTTATTACTGCCATCCTGTTCGGTAAACGCCGAGTGTAATTTGCCCAAATCATAAAAAGGCTAATAAGGTTCAATGTCCTGAGAAATCAGCTTTTACTTTTGGTCATAAAAATGCTTGCGACTAAATGGTAGAAAAGTTAAAAAAGATTTATAAATATTTTTAGTCAAAATGGATTACATAGCGTTACATATAGTTGTGTCAGCATTGACTTTATTTCATAGTATTTGTGCTTGTCTTTTTCACCAATAATTAAGTTTTCAAATTTTAAAAAACTATTTTTGTCCAAAATTATCTTCAAGTAAGTTTGATTATTCTTTCCCTGGACTCTTCAGTTGGTAATATTGTTTAAAAGAGGACTCCACACCATCAAGCGTTATATATTTCTGAACTCTAGTGACATCGAACTTACCGATACACAGCGATATCGCTACGGTGTTGTTCATTCTATATCTTTCTATGGCTGACACATCATTCCAATGTCACCCTCAGATGTGCATAGGGCTTTTCTTTGTACTATCCAGGGATATGACCATCAGAAAATGATCGATCGTAACAAGTTAATAATCACAATCTTTTGACTAAGCACATTCGTAGTTACCGAGACTTTACGATGTTGCGATCTCAATTTATAAAATCTCTAACAGAACGTTTCAAGCTGAAACGGCTTTTACTGTTTTCACAAGTTGTGCCTTGTATTAGCATGCAGGCGGGCGCACTCATTATACGATAGTTCACGTCGCTGTAGTTCATCGTGTTGTAAAGAAATCGGGACTGGCGATCGCTTAGGATCCAAACATTGCAGTCTGCGTCCACCTACGAAAATAATAATAAAAAAGTTTATTTACTTCAACTTAGGCCTAATTTAAATATTAAATATATATATAAATATAAATGTAAATATACACTTGTGCTAGGAGATACGCTCTTCCTTACAACATGAGAATGACCCATTGTAATTCATTTTGCTTAAGAATAAGAATGTATTGACATTTATTTGACTAGTACAAATGACACCACACAAAAAAAAAGAAAAATAAAACAGAAAAAAATAAAAACATTTATGCCTACTGAAGACACAATACTTAACAATAATTTAAAATTAGGTTTAAATGTAATATGGTAAAAAAAAATAATACACACAGAAATAGTGGTAATTATTTTCTGTTTTGTAAATGCACCCTGTTATTTCTGTTTTTCTTTCTGTCTTCCATTGGAATATTTTTTATTTTATAAAATAAAACCTGTTTCCGTATTATTTATCAGTAAATTTATAATAAAATACTAGTTCTGTAGAAACTAGAAATATGTACACAAACTGTCAAAATTTCGTGAGGACAGTCAGATAAAAGGACAGTAGTACTAAAGCTCCTTGTGAACGAGTTCACCATACCTACTTCTACCCCCAAGCAGTAATGTTCATATTCCTATGTTCCGGTTTTGAAGGTTAAGGGTGCTGGTGAAATTACAGGTACATGGAATTTGTCAACTTATGTCTCAGAGTATAATAGTCAGAATTTCTAAATACAAATTTACATTAATATGAAGTGCAATTAACAGTAGAAACCGAACATGAAATTAATGTTTGTACATATGCTTGCAGGTTGAATACAACGACCTTTATCATTACTGTATTCTGGCAAATAAACGTATGCTATTCTATTCTATTCTAGTAACGGGCGTAGTGACGTGGCCCTCAGGTCTTTGCGATTTATAGCTCTGAGCAACTCTACAACTGTTATGGGTTGCATGCCGCTTAACACCAGACACACAACTTGCTTGTCCCATGTCTTGATATTATAAAAAAGGACATATATTGACTAAAGCAAATTGTGGAAGTACATTTTATCAATGGGACAAACTAAGCCGAACGTAAAAACTATGAATCCTGAAAAGTCGATTTTTCAGTTTAAATAACTGTCATTTACCTTGACATCGTTGGGAAATTCCATCAAAGTACAATCGCTGACAAGAACATGTACATTGTCCCCGTGGAACGGCTTATCTAAGTTCCAACATCCAACGCCGTTTTTATTCAGCTGAAAATGTAAAGATCGACATCTTAAAGCTCCTTCAATTCAAATTAGACGCTTATACAAGCGCTACTGTGGCGCGGCAGCCGCGCGTAGCTCTTCAGTGATTTTTAGTTCACTTATTGTGACTGCAAAAGTGCGCGCACGTGTCATGACAATGTGTTGCAACTGCACTTTCAAAACTATAAAAATGAGTAGTAGCAACACTGCGGCCCCATAGTGGTGCCACTGCTGGGTTTCTATAAGCGTCTAGTTTGTAGGCGCCCTAAGGATTTCGCGATTGCTACCATACTATACCATATACAAAATTTCAAATCAATCGGACAAGTGGAAATAAATAAAAAAATCAGTTAATTAGACCTAAAGAAACCGACCTCAAAAGTCATTCATCCCCTAGATTGCCACCCTTAGAGGTGGAATATTTTTTCAAACTTTTATTGGACCACTTTTGAGGTATCCTCTTTCCAACAAATCGGTTCACAAATGTAGTTATCGCGTAACGTACAAAAAATAATAATAATAATAATAGCGCACGCACTCAACATAGCCCCGCACTAGGGAAACCCTGTGTCGCGGGTGCCATGGACACACATAAACAACCACAAATTACACCCAAACTCACGAGAGAAATAAATGTAGGCCCTACAAATATTTCGCCCGGCCGGGGAATCGAACCTGGGACCTCTGCGTGGCAGTCCGGCAGTCATGGCAGTCATGGGAACCGTTCGGCCACGGAGGTAGTTAGAAAAAAAACGTATAGTTGAATTGAGAACCTCCTGCTTTTTTTGAAGTCGGTTAATTAAACACTTATTAATTTTATGAATGAGATGTCTACCTTAACTGAGAAAAGAGCTGCTGATCTTTAAACAGCTGAGCAAATGTTCACCAAACAGCTATCGCTCCGTTTGGAACTTACGATGCCGCAGACAGACAAAGGCTTTAACCATTTAACTGACCTCTTTCTGGGGTAATAAATAAACGATACCTGAGTGTAAAAGAGTACATTGGTACAAGGATCATAATCACATGCCGTAGATTGAGTGTTGGGTCCTCTGTCGCCGACTACCTAAAAAAATTTATTTATTTCTTATAAAGTACATACTTAATATTTCTCACGAATCATCCTCGAAGGACTAGATGTATGCTGGGGTTCCACCCCTATGTTATGGATATTCCAGGGATTTGTACGAAACCTTTCGAATCCACATTGTTATGGGAAACGGCTATGGACTGTAATTCCCTGCCTGCAGACTTGTCCCGTGAGCGGTATAACTTGAGCGTTTTCAAGGCGAGAGTGAATAGGCATTATTAAAGTGCGCATGCACCATTGCATCGTCCACTTCATCGTCACGTTCCATCAGTCGTTCCAGAGTCGATGTTAATTTTACTACAATCAGGTGGTCTTAGTCTTGCAAAAACGAGACCAAGACCGCTTTTACACAACATATAATAATAACATGTAATAATTCAGAAATATCGAAAAAGTCATAACATGGTATGAAACGCCTAAGTAATGATATCTAATCGTTTAGCTGATGGTTGATGACCTATCATATATATCTACCTACATTTGTAAGTGAGACGTATATAAAGAACCTTAATTGCCAAATAGTAATTTTTACTACAGACCATTACATAATACGCGAGAATATAGCTTCTTAATTGGGCATTTAAAATTAATTAATTTGTATTAACAATAATTATAACAAACTAATGGAGTAATTTCACAAAAAAATAATTGAATATCATGGTAATTTGCTAAACATCGTCACAGTCAATAAACTTCATATTACATTAATTAAAGCGACGTGTCTAGACAGCCGCTGGTAGCTGTAAAGGTACGGAAGGTACGGTAAGGAGTGAAGAAAAACTTTCATAGATTTCTCACAGATGGCGCTACAGCAAACAGTCTTTAAAAAACCAAAAATAAAGCTCTGCAAGAGTTCCTTGTGAGAGAGTTCGTCCAGAGTAGTACTGCCACCTTACCTATTTCTGCCACCAAGCAGTAATGTCAGCATTACTGTGTTCCGGTTTTTAAGGGTACTGGTGAAATTACAGGCACATAGAACTTGTCAACTTATGGTGACAGGCGCAGTGGTAGTGCCTACTCAGATCTTTGCAATTTAAAGCTCTGAGTGGCACTGTAACTGTTATGGACAGCCGCGTAGCTTACCATCAGGCACAACTTGTTCGTCCCGTCATTGATGTTATAAAAAAAACCATTGCATGATTTCCTCAAATTTAACGCCTACAGAAACGCGCCAGACGCGCCGTTCTTGCAGACTAGATTTTGTATGAAAAGCAAATCGGCTGCCGCGCCACTGCAGCCTTACTACTAGAGCGTCTAATGTGAAGACTAAAGTAATGTTTGTTAACCAATCTAAACTCCAAATGATGGACTTAAGGTCCATACTTCTCACCATTGACCTAATTCTCACCTACAAATACACTCGTACGTTCAGATAATTATTTCTTATAGTTACCTCAACAGCGTCAATAATATCTTCAGGCTCGACATTCTTTTGTTTTAACACTTTAGTCGATAACTTAAATTGCTTAGTACTCGACGTTGGGTGGACATACAGGTTACGATACCTGAAAATTATGATCTTTAAGATTCGGCAAAACGGATAATACCTATTTTAAACAGGATGGTTGAACCAGTCACACACCAGAGAATTTATTTTATATATTTAGGATTAATTTATACCCTTGATATAACAAAGACACATGTATGTGATCATGCGTCAAAAATTCTTTTAACACATGAGTCATAAAAATAATGCGACCTACTTGGCCACACAAAACAAATTATTCAAATTCAAAGCTTTTATTTCAAAAAATTCACCATAAGAGTGGTTTCAGACAGCGATTTTTAGCAGCAATGCAAACGCGCGCTCGTGAAACGCGCGATGGCGTCGCTACACTTGGAATTTATAGACGATTGCATGATGCATCGCGTTTGTATCAGTGCTTAAGAGGGAGCAGAGGAAAAATTCCTAATCTTCGATTTGATTTTAGAGGGGTATATCCACTTTAGAGTTAAAAATAAAATATTGTATGAGTAACTACACGATATATTCAGGCATAGACACTAATCAGAAACATAAAACAATAAAGTTTCCTCGATAGATAAAAATCACGAAATGACCTCTAATTTTCACATTTTTTTCGATTCATCCTCGAAATGCTACAGGTTATTAGGACAAAAATTACATAATTAATTATATTTATGCATGATCGAGATCTGTCACTACGGATTTTTTTTTAATCCCTTTAGTTTTAGAGTTATTCCGCTAAAACGAATTTGGTACTTTTAATGCGCAAAATTCAACATCTCGCATGTCACGCGAACTTTAGACATATATTTGTTTCACAAATTTGGGCGGAGCCAACGTCAAAACTTTTTTGGCATGCTCCCTCTTAAGGGCTCATTCAGAGGGCAGGCGCGGGCGCGGAGGTGGGTGCGAGCGCGGGTCTTACCGTCTTCCCTTTCACAGTGCCGAAGCGGCAACGAGCGGGTAGATCCACACGTCGAAATAGCAAACAGACGCTAGACGCTAGACCAAGCACTGTGAAAGGCATAGACGGACCGAGCCAAAAGATCTACTCGCTCGCACTCGCGCCCGCCGCCACTCTGAAAAAGACCTAAAATAGCGCGTGTATGTAAAGGTAGACGAATAGCGACTGCATCGCGTTTGCATCGTTTCTAAAACTCGACGTGTGTTAACCGCTACTATGGTTAGTACCCGAACACTTAAAAATAGTGTTAGTATTACAAATAACAATTATACTTCATTCTTATTGACACGCATTCGAGTCCAGTGCTCAAGAAACGACCCCTGGACCCTGAATGCAATAATACTTTGGAGGCCTTTGCCGCTACCACGAATTCTGCGCATAATAGTCGCAAACAGCATCCTGAATATATTATTATATAAAACATGTAGAGCGCTGAGAGCTTTATGGGTGTAGTTGACCCACAAGCTGCATCTTAGAAGAACTGACAGTATGCTTTAAATAACGCAATATTAACGTCGTCAGTATAACTCGCAAACCTACGGGCCAACATGTTGTCCAACGCTGCCAGAGCCCTACGCTCTTTTTCTATCTCTAGATCATCTTTTAATGACTCCGTGACCCAGTGCCCTATATATTTAAATTCCGTGAAACCTTTAAGAGGAATGCCGCACAATGTAACTCCGGGGACCGTACTATAGCTTTTGCTGCCCGCTTTAAACACTAACAAAACGTTATGTATTAATGTAAAATTCTAGAACTCTTCTATTTAAGCATAAAAAAATAACTAATTTCGTTAGTAGATCTAATAAAACTCTGTTTTGCGGATGTGGCGATTACCTCAAGGATGCGATTTTATACCAATTCACGCGCGTCAAGTTTGACACTTTGGACTTCGAACCGTTCTTATCGCAAGAGGCTTAGGCTCAATTTATATCGCGACGGAAGCGAATTTATGTAACGATATTGTACAAAGCTTCTTAAAGTTTATGATCAATTATGTAACGTACTAACTATTATTATTTTTTATATATAATATCAAGTGACGGGACGAACAAATCGTGCACCTGATGGTAAGCTCCACGCCTGTCCATAACAGTTGCAGTGCCACTCAGAGCTTTAAATCGCAAAGATCTGAGGGGCACTGCCACTGCGCCAGTCACCCTGAGACATAAAGTTGACGAAGTCCCATGTGCCCGTAATTTCACCAGCACCCTTACCCTTCTAAACCGGAACGCAGTAATGCTAACAATACTGCTTGGCGGTAGAAATAAGTAAGTTGGCTGTACTTCCCTGGACTCTTTCACAAGGAGCTCTACTGCTGATAAACTATCTACTACTACTAGATACGAGCCAAAATCTTCTAGTTTGTACTTTACACAATTGAACATAAAGTTCATTATACTATGTTACAAAAATTCGCTTCCATTCCGTTCCGCTGCAATATAAATTGACAGTGCTTTCAAATTAGACGCTAGTAGAAGCGCTGCAGCGGCACGATGTGTAGGTTTTTGTCACTTTTTCATATAAAATAAGTGCGCACTTAACCTCCATCGAAGTGACGATGAGGTTGTATGATTCTCTGAACGTCTAAGGTCGGCGTATTATTAAGTAGAGTAGGATATAAACTTGACGTAAACCACAATTTCCGTAATAAGTTGATGAAGGTATTAAGTAAGAAGCGTACAGTATAGTTTTGAATGCCTATCTGTGGCCAATCGCTCGTGAAGCGAGTTGTCAACAGTCTATTATGACCATTTACACGTGCAATATGTAGGTTGTTAAGTTAGCAAAGTATTGTACGGTGCAAAAACCGTATAGAGGTCGACGAGATAAAGCTATTATTTTCAGGTTTATGTTACTAATATGAGAAGAATATAGTATTTTTATTATATTTACAAACTGTATGACTTACCCATCTTTTTTAGCTCCCGTCAAAGCAGCTGAAGAAACTCCATCATTCCAATAAAATTCGACGCCGCCCACTTTGTATGACCCGGCGAAGGGGTCGAAACTAAAAAAGGGATGTTCCACCCTCCATGAGTCTTTTCTGCTTAAGCTATAAACTACAATTGCGTTTGAACCCATATCTGTGATGTAGGCATAGGCGTCTCTGCAGTTCTTATTTACGTCAACTACCTGCAAACAAAATAAGAAACAAAAACCTTTAAATCCTTAACCGTGTCATAGCATTTTAATTGTTTCTTCGAAAATTAACGACTGTGAAAGTGGTCAGAGAAAATCCTACATATACATTTGCAGTGGACAACATGCATGACGTATACCTAAGTTTTCAGCAAATAGGACCTACCGAAGTCAAGTCCAAACAACAGCTACAAGAAACAAATATCGGTATACCCAAACTGAACGTCACCTAGAAGGCTATTATTCAAGGAATCTCTATTGTCGCCTTTGCTTGCCCGCTGAGGTCATCGTGTCGACAAGTGAAGCATTTACACTAGATCGATAAGTCGCCCTCGCTTGCCCGCCAAACGGCATTTTACCCAATATAATCATAAGAGGTGTTTTTGATGTCTGCAGTTTGCTGCTGAAGTCGATCGACGAGTCAGATAAGTGTAATCACTATAGTCTACCATACAAATTTCAAAGTGCCGGTCGCGCCGTGTCCCAACAAGATTCGCGTACTGGGGAGTACCTACCTATCCGATCTATTTGTTGCAAGTTTCGAACGATTTGTTGTGTCCTTGCCATTGACTTACAAATAAATGGATGACGGGTCTAATACATAAAAACCACGAAAAAAATGTCCCAAGTCAACCTATTTAAAAGTAATGACATGTAAAGGACTATAAAAAAGCTAAAACGTTGAATTTAAATTATAATGTCGTCGCAGTACTGTCTAATTTTGCTTGCTTCGCTGTCAGTCGAACAAACGAATACTAAAGCGTGAATGACGCTCTGTATACGATTTTAACGCCCTATAAGTTCGGACACTTTTTAGCGCGGACCCGACATCCATATAATTGTAAGTCAATGGTCCGTGCCTAAACTTTTTTTTTATGATTTATGAAGGCGACAGTCCACTCGGTGTAAACAGCTCGTCGACTACGCCGCGTTCGTCAGCTAAATTCGCTTGCGGTAGTTGGCATGGCAAAGCAATCTGCCTAAAAGGGGGCATCCATTATCGTGTATCGCAGTCCGCCTTGCCGCCCGCCGCGTAATGCAGGATTATAAACGTAGTAGTAGCGTGCAAGCCATCCTGCAATCTTGCAATGCGTCCTGCGAGACTCCTTACGTGGGCCATACGCAGGATAGTGTGTGAGCAGTCTTCTGCCTGCGCGGAAAGCCATGTAGGTAGTGAATGGGCCGTTTAAGCCAGTCGACCTTGTGTAAACACGCTATTAAATGGTCTCGCTCTTGATAAAAATAAAATAAAACTTCAAAGTTAGTTGACCCTAATTATAGATAATTTTTGAAAATATATTGACATCTTAGAGAAGGCAATATCTTTTGTATTTATGCTCATGCTATGTCTGCAACACTTCTCCCTTGTCCTCTAAAGAACCAAGAAACTCCTTTCTTGTGAGATTTTCATTCTTCACCTTATTCATTTACAGTATCATAAAAAAAAACTTACAATACTAGTGAGAACTGAAGAATCCATGATAACATCGTCATGGAGCTCGTATCTCTCGTCCAGCATATTGACGTTTAGGTTGTACACAACTATAGCAGGCATGGTTATCTGCTTCACCTCGTCTGTACAATATCAAAGTTAAATTATTACTCTCGTGTATTATTTTAGTACACAGTGACCGTAATATTTCTTTTAGTAGACAATTCTGTGTAATAATTATATTTTTTTATAATAGTAAGAGACTCGAATGGACAAAAATTAATGTGAATTTAATGAAAAACTCAATTTATATTCCTGCTGGAAGTGAATTTTTGTAACGAAATTGTACAAAGCATAATAATGAACTTCATGTCAAGTATAATGTATAAACTAGACTGTGCAAAAATTATCGGGAATACGCGCGACCATTTTTTTGGCTCGTATCTAGTTTGCATGTTACATTTTGTAATGGTTTTTTAATTTTTTTTTATAATATCTAGTGACGGGACGAACAAGTCTTGTGCCTGATGGTAAGCTACACGCCTGTCCATAACAGTTGCAGTGCCACTCAGAGCTTTAACTGGCAAAGATCTGAGGGGCACCGCCACTGCGCCCGTCACCCGGACACGTAAGTTGACAAGTCTC
This sequence comes from Hyposmocoma kahamanoa, assembly GCF_003589595.1. Classification (NCBI taxonomy): domain Eukaryota; kingdom Metazoa; phylum Arthropoda; class Insecta; order Lepidoptera; family Cosmopterigidae; genus Hyposmocoma; species Hyposmocoma kahamanoa. The sequence goes on along the minus strand of NW_020653852.1, from coordinate 3,247,575 downwards.
ATGTGCCTGTAATTTCACCAGCACCCTTACCCTTCAGGATCGGAACGCAGTAATGCTAACATTAATGCTTAGCGGCAGAAATAGAATGTAATGAACGAAAGAACGTGACATGTAAATTGATCTTAAATATTGTTAATGTCGCCTGTGCCACTTTTTTCAGCCTAACTCGCTTGCCGAAGAGGCGGCAGTCGAGTCGGTGTAAACACGCCGTCAGTAAGTAATGCGAGTTTACGGGGCGCCAATGAATTTGTGAATGTGTACAAAATTTGCAACGGAATTTCATTTGAATAGCATCGCGGCAGATATTCAAACCATATTTGTATTGCAAAAACGAGTCATTCGTTCTGTGTACCGTCTAGGCTCTCGGGTTTCTCTAAGAGAAAAGTATAGGGAGACTGGTATCATGACTGGGGCATCACAGTACATTTACTCAAATATTTTAGAGTGTCATCTCTGGCTCCAGAATCCACACAAATTTGATTCAAAGTGTATTCCATATCATTTAAGTTTATTTGAAAAGAGCAATCCCTAGAGTTTCTTGCTCGTTCTTCTAAGCAGGGAAGACAATAGCTTAAATGTGACGTTTTCAAGTGTAAATTTATTTTACCTATGTAATAAATGATTATTTGACTTTGACTTTGACTTGATCATCTGCTCGTAAAAAATAAATACGTCGTATGCAATAGACATGTAACCAGGCAACATCAAAACGCAGAAAATGTAATGTAAAGTGAATAGCACATCAAGCTTGGCACTTTGTACTTTGGACCGTTGTTATCGTAAGCGGCGTAGAGTTGGATTTAAGTCTTAAGTGTAAAGCTTGACGTGCTCTTGACCCTGTAACTACTGTACCTGTCACGCTTTTGTCACCCCATTTAATAACCGAAGACCAAACCGTATCTGTAGAAAGCCTGGAAACTAAGACGTTCAAAAACCAGCCACTGTCTTTCTTACTGATGTTTTGTGTAACAGTTATTTTATTGATAAATCTCTTACATTTCGTTGACATACATACATTATTTCGTTAATGGCCTTTGTATATGTACTTATAATGCTTTACGTAAAAGTATAAAAGCGGTTACACACGTCGACTTTTAAGCAGCGATGCAAACGCGTTGGAAGTGCACGACTGCACCGATGCAAACGCGCGATTGCATCGCTATACTTGGGATTTTTAAGATGCAATCTCGCGTTTGTATTTATGCAATCGCGCGTTTGCATCGTTGCTGTATAACTACTCTAATAGTAATTAGACCGTGAAATAAATATGTACACCTGTAGAGCTAGCATGACAGGGCGACACTTGCGCATTTTCGCTTAGAGAATAACAATATCTTGCGCTACTATACTCACGCAAGTCGCGTCCTGTCGTAGGGTTAGCCTACTGGTTAGGTAGTTAAAATTAACTTACTCGCCATATCAGCAACCCCGTTATCAACAACCCACAGTCTATCGCACGAGTCGACGTGTATTCTAAAAGTGGACACGATTGTTGCATTAGAGTTAATATTGGATGCACTGTCTGGGAGATACCCGTCCCGCCAGCTGGGGTACGGATGGAGGGGACAGTTTTGGACACAGTTCAGGGGTATGTAATTTAGCGTGGATGGGACACCTGAAAGAAAAATAATATAAGTAACGAAATGACTGAGGCAAATTGCCTCGAATCCTAGTTGCGCCCCACCATACCTTTTTTCCATCGAGGTATCGTGATGAAAAGCTTCGACTTCCATCTGGCAATTCCAGTCGGCATATTATTCTCAGGAATAAATTCCTTTGAAGCGATTGCCTTATCTCGTTGTATATCATTTTCAAACGCCAAATCTATAGTTTTCCATTGAAACTTTGGAGGCACTAAACCAGTTGCCCAAGGCAAAAACAGAGATAAGTACACAAAATTATTCATTATTACCTACTTATTTAATTTTTATAATTAGAGTAACCTGAAAAATTATATTTTTTTGTTGTTTTTATAAATCATAATTGCACATTAGACGACTTTCCTCATTCTGAACATTGACTTACATTCTGAAAGATATTTTTGACTTTTCGCTTGTCAATGCTTTTCGCAGAATTTTGCTCAATACTGGATACGGAAACGGCATACAATATTATTTTTTATACGCGTTTTGTTAGCAAAAATGTAAGTTACCATATCAGTCAATTTAACTAAAAATATGAAAGTACATACAATAATTTGATGTACGTTTATCTATTAGATGAATAATGGTACATTGTACAACAAACAGCAGGTATTGAAAGCCCATTTTAAACATTACATTTTTTATTTAATTGTTAAAAAGAATTGATTTTACTAGCATGAAAAGTAGAATATACTTCTTATAATTTTTTTTATATGAAATAAAGCCGACTGTAATAAAGGTGCTTAGAAATCAAAAAGTCCACAGCCTTTTATGGTCTTGTCACATATTTGGCGCGAGACGACAGCAGGCGGCACTTCTAACATACGGGGCGGCGGGAGAGTAAAATTGAAATAAACCATTAGCGCCTAATTTAAGAATAATACCACCTAGTTTTACAGCACATTATGTGTGTGTGAAGAAAAAATGTTTACCCTTATTTTCTCCAAGATTTTGCAACAACGAAACGCTTTCTCCCAACTGTCAAACTGCGCAGTGAGCCAGATGTCATGCTAATGCTAATTGTTTTTCAATGATTTTACATTAATGATGACCAATAAAATAATACATTGAAAGAGTTACTCGGTGATACACTGTAAAGAAATATTATCAAACGCCCCTCGTTGTTGTTTAGCGTTTTAATTGTTGAAAATGTCGGAAGAGAAGGAAGAAATAGAGAATGGCGACACATCGTTGGCTGCAGAGACTTCTAGCGAAAAACGCATTGGCTGCGCTCATTACAAACGCAGAGCTAAGTTTGTGGTGAGTAAGATTTTCCATTATGCTGTAAAATAGTTACACAAGTCATATTTGTTGGAATTTTTGGAAATATTTTGTGGTTCAATGGCCACACCGGGTTCAAAACACTCGACGACTATATTTATACTTCTGCGGCGCAAATCTTCGAGAACGGCTGAATTGCAGATTTAGAAAACAATGGGACGTCAATGCAGGGAAAATTTTGACGGATGAACACGTGTAATAGAAGAAAGAACCAATTTTTATAATAAAATAATAGTCAAATTATTGGCGCATGCAAACAAGGTTAAAGTTAATGACCTTAAAATCGTGCCAAAAGGTCAATGCTGTATTGTTCACGTGTATTTTTTCAGTCGTTGACCTTTATCTGCTTATTGAAAACACTTTTTGGGTATGTTGTACTTTTTTGCAAGTTTCTGCGGTGGTGTAGTAACATACAAAACTAAGATTTCCATTGTGTTTTGTGAACATTTTATGGTCTTTGCCTGCCCCAGTAAACAGGTATGGTATATATATACATGGGTAATTTTTTGTTTGGACCTATTTTCAGTGGCAAGTATTCGAGTATATTATTGTGAAATATTACATAATATTTAAAGTTATTACTTATTACACTCAAATATTAAATAACGCTGTGATAATATACTAGAATATTATTACGCATTCCAGTCTTAAAGGGTAAACATGCTGGTGAAATTACAGACTCATGGGACTTGTCAACTTATGTCTCAGGTTGATGGGTGCAGCAGCAGTGCCCCTTAGATCTTTGTGATTTAAATGTCTGAGTAGCATTGCAATTGCTATGGACAGTGTCACTTACCAACAGGCCCACGTATTGTCCCGTCACTAGGTATCATTAAAAAAAATAGAATAATAAAAATTGCCACCAAAACTAGGTATAGAAAATAAACATGAGAATTATCCATTTGAATTGTACAACAATAACAGGCTGTGCAAGAAATATATGCTGTATCTTTTTGAAATTATAAATAACTAAGTACACTATTTGTAATTAAAATAAGTAGTGCAAAATTACTTATACAAAATATAATCACAAGACAACATGAAAGTATTTCAAATACCTATTACAAAATACATTTTTATATCTCAAATACTGTCCAACCATATGCATGTTGTCATCTTAGAGTGATGAGATAGTTAAATTATACCTATTAGTTTAATAATATATTTGAACAAGTTTTTCTCCAACAAAATTCACTCTAAGGGAACGATATGTGCAAGAGGCTCAGCTTAATCTGTTTCCCTGCCACTTGAAGAATCATGCATCCACCAAAACACATCATCTAAAGAGGAACATTTCTTATAATCTAAGTAACTAACCAAATAAAGTTTATCAAGTAATTGAAGCTAATCAATCACGTTAACTACCTCTATGGCCGAACGGTTACCATGCCGGAGTGCCATGCAGAGGTCCCAGGTTCGATTCCCGGGCCGGGAGAAATATTTGTATGTAATTTAGTTAGGTGTAATTTGTAATTGTCTATTTGTGTGTCCATGGCACCCGTGACACAGGGTTTACCTAGTGCGAGCCTATGTTGAGTGTGTGCATTATTATTATATTATTATATTACATTATTTTACACTATAAAGATATCTTTGTTGGGAAATATTGCTGAAATTCACAGAATACGTACTTTATCTCCATAGCCATCCTTATCAGAATATTTTAATGGAAATTTCAAAACAATTTAGTTAAGTCATTGCTCTGTTAGAAACGAATTATTCTTATCTATTATTCACAGAAATCTTTCTTTGTTTGTGAATATACACTCTTGTTTCATAAGTATGGATAGTTTTTAATGTTTGCTGCTCCACACAACGGTCATGATGACTGTGTACATTCTCACTTCTATACAGTTCTGTGAAGTGTTCTTTTATGTAGAAATTAGTAAACATTTATCAAACTTTCTGCTCCCAAACCATTTTTGTTTTCCAGTTTTGAAGGGTAAATGTGCAGATGAAATTACATGCACATGGGACTTGTCAAGTTACTTCTCAGAGTGACGAATGCACTGGCAGTACCCGTCAGATCGTTGCGATTTAAAGATCTGATTGGCACTGCAAAAGCTATACAATGGACTGACGTGTCGCTTATCACCAGGCGCACGACTTGTTCGTCCCTGCACTTAGTATCATAATTCATAATAATAATAATAAAAAAAGATCTATTACAAAATATCAATTGCCTAGGAACAATGTAGTTTGAACAGTCATATGCCCAACCTCAATGACAGGAACTAGATTATGCCCTAACTCTAATAGATGGCTCAGATAAGCCACTATTGATCACTCTTAAATAAAATTCCGTCGTAAATGGACATATCGACTGTACACTGGCAACCGGTACTATCTCAATTTTGACGACTTTACATTGACTTTACAAAACTTGCTTGCGTCATATACCATCTGATTTATTACATAAAAATACGTAGTGTATGTGTAATAAAAATATTTAAAAACTGCGTGTTTTTATTTAATAAATTAGATGCTATATAAATGACGCAAACAATTTTTTTCTTCACCCGTAAAGTCAATGTAAAGTTGTCAAAACTGAGGTACTATCTCAGTTGCCAGTTCACAGTTTAAGTTCTCAATTTTTTATTTATCACATTTCAGACTCCATGTTGCAACAAACTTTATATGTGCCGATACTGTCATGATGAGAAGGAACAGCACTATTTCAACCGAAAGTCCGTTACGGAGCTAATATGTACTGAGTGCGATACAAGGCAGAAAGTGCAGGCAGAGTGTGAAAATTGCGGTGTAAGGTTTGGAAAGGTAAGACATAGTTTTTACATATATCTTGCAATTTAGATTGCTTTTAACATCGTTGTACTGCATGAGTATACTGCACAAATTGTTGTGCATGCGTGTCTACAAAAAAATTGTGTATGCCACAAGTGGATCACAGTGGTTTAATATGCATTCTTGTAACGCCACCTTTACAATTTGTATGCCATAAGGGAATAACCACGCACATCAGTGCCGTATCCAGCAGATTCAGAACCTTACGATAACTCGGTTCTCGACCAATTTCTTTATTTTTATTCACAACGCTCGAATCGAACGTCCAACTTTTCTTTCGTATCTAAATTGTGTATATTTGTTTTTTCAAACAAACCACCGTTTCCGGCCCTTTACAGGGCCCATGGTCTTTTTTTTATGTAAAGAAGGATGCAAACGAGCCGACAAGCCACTAGATGGGAGGTGGTCATCGTCGCCTATGGACATTTGCAACATCAAATGAGCTGCCTATGCGTTGCCAGCCTTTGAGAGCCCTGTAACACGCCTTTTGAAGAACCCCATGTCATAGCGCAAAGGGAACACTTCAGGAGGAAGATCATTCCACACCTTGCAGGTTCGAGGAAGAAACGAACCAGATGCCCGTGTGGTCTTACAGTGCCAGGCGTCTAAGATGTTGGGATGGACTCTACTCCTTTGGCGGGAGGTGCGATGGTAGAAACAAGACGTTGGCATCGCTTCGAAAAGTTCCTCAGAACACTCCCCATTATAAAGACGGTAGAACACACACAGAGAGCCAACGTCTCTCCGTAAGGGGGCTCCATACCATTTGTGAGTTTGGGATCATCGATAATACGAACGGGCCCGAAACGTTCGTTTGTTTAAAAAAAAAACAAATATACGCGATTTAGATCCAAAAGAAAAATAGTTTTCGTTTCCTATGTGTAACAATCGTGAGAACCTAAGAACTCGATATATCATTTGTATAGTACCAGGTTTTTGTAAAAAGAAGAATCAGGAGGACGAAGGTACAAAGAACAATGACAAAATCATAGTTAAAATAAGTTTCTTAACGTTGAGCGACATCTAGCCGCCAAAAAAATAATTTCAGTACCTACGTATGGACATGATCCACATTTAGTTCACGTAATATCAATACTGATCCGACCGATTTCTAATAATTTAATAAAAGATAAATCATTACAAAAAATAAAGTCAATTTCTTCTTCAAAATATATAATATGCGAGAAAATGGTAAAACTGACAAAAAAGTTCCCAAACTCAGGGATAGATGGCACGTTTCACAAAAAAAAATTCTATCCGAGTTACCAGTGCAATATTTAATAATTATTAATTAACTCAGTTTTTTTCTTCATGCCTTTTGACCATACCAGTATACAAAATAATTTCCTCTGAACTTCACAAACCCACCGCACCATTCGGCTTCTATTAACACTGTTTAAGGCTTCTGTAGTTTATTTTGATATAATAATACACCTAATATATTTTATTCAATTAAGTAACACATAATCTCCAAAACTTCTAACTAGAATATCTTTAAATCCTGACTTCTCAGAATAGTAAACCCAAAAGGTTTTTCAACTCTATACTTTCACATATTTTTCATAAACAGGCGTACAAATTACGTCAGCAAAAAATTATATGGGAGTTTGCCAGTGCACTCCAGACACTTAGATCCAGAACTGGTGTTAAGAGAGTAGTTCTATGTACGATCCCATTTTATTGAGAAATGAACAATTGTGATTACTTGAGCTTTAAGTAGTGCCTTCATGTTACCGATTTTAGAAAAATATGCTTAATTTAGACATTTAGTTACTGCGTCGTACGTAACGTCACTCTGATCTTCCAAGCCCACTATTTTTGATGGTATATAGAAACAGACATGATTGTTTAGGATAATGCTGTTCCAATTCAATCTTCCAATCGGTTTCCAACCATTTGAATCATGATCATAGTTTATTTTCAAAGACTTGTAAAGTTCATGCACTTCAGCTCATTTGGCAATGCGCCAACGTGGCATGACCTAAACTCTCACCTTAGAGGAGACACGTGCTCAACAGTAGAACGTGTTGAATAGATAAAATTGGTTGGTGGTGATTGATCATCGAGTATATAACCAGAAATAGAGACGAAATAAGGGCCATCCATCCCTGGCCACTCATCAGGCAAATGGGCATTACGTCACTTTTAAATATCAACTCTCGTTTGCGCTGAAATCACAAAATAGAAAACTGAAATAGTACAGCGCCAACAAGTGACCTGTATGTACGGACAACTGCACACATTTTTGTTCGAAAATCGCCTCCAGTCCAACAGAACAAGATACGTCAATGTGTAGCTTGATGTGCTGACGAGTGTACGTTAATAAAAATATTCTGTAGGTATTTATTGTAATAAAGCTAATATCGGAAATGAAACTATTTTTCCGTATTTAAATCGCGTATATTTGTTTTTTCAAACAAACCGACGTTCCGGGCCCTTTACAGGTCCCGTGGTCACGGTTGATTGAGGTGGTACAGTCTTCAACCAGTTATGTCTAATATTGATGCAAACCACCCTATTTTTTCACTATAGTTACAATAGTTATTAATTAAATACCTTATTTTTAATTTTACAAAGAAAACATTCCAATTTACGCTACATTAAGTTTTACAAATTATTTTATTGAATGAATTTTTATTAAGTTCAATTTATTATTAATAGAAATTAGAATTTTTTTGAAAAAACAACGGTTTGTTTGAAAAAACAAATATACGCGATTTAAATCCGGAAAAATATTTTCATTTCCTATGTGTAACAATCGCGAAAACCTAAGAACTCGAAAAGCTAATATCTCTAACAATGGGGGCTGTTCCATTCGGTGGTGTGGGAAAAAAAGCAAAACACCTAATTACAAACCAAGCGGAATCACGTTTCATCGGTAATTAAATATGAAATATGAAATTTTGCAGTTTTCGTCCATTATAGCAAATTTCAAGTTAAACTGGTCGATTTGAAGTAAAACAATTGACGACACCCGTCATTTGTTTCGAATTCGGGCTGGCCAATCGGAGCGCAGTTGTCACAGTAATGATGTGGCAGAATAGTTTTCAAATAAATTAAATGACATTTCGTCTATATTTCTGGTTATATACTCGATGTGATTGATCAATAGATGTACGATTGTGGTAAGGGCACTTTTACTTGATGGGAAAATTCAAGACTGAAACGTGTCATTGCCAGATGGCGTAGGCGGAGTGCAAGAACCGCGTAAATGTTGTTTTCTTCCTGGAGATCTAATAAATGAACATCTAGTAGACGTCATCCGTGCTAATGATTAACGCCCACACACATATACCATGCTAAATACGAATTATACTTATATCAATGCTTTATGAAGACGTAGTCAATGTTTTTATCAACATAAATACAGTGTATTTCACGTTGAGTTATCACTTATCACGCCGTACCCCACATTCAATTGTTCTTCAACTATATTACTTTAAATG
>NW_020653852.1:3195466-3223403 GCF_003589595.1 Hyposmocoma kahamanoa | reverse complement strand
GCCTACCATAACCTTTCGTAAAAACGATCTTATTTCAATGTAAGCTTAAAGTAAGCTTATTATAATATTACTCCTATTCGTACCATGCAAACACATACAAACCTGTCAACCAAGTAATTTATTGCTAAAGTGATTGGAAAGAACGAATGATTTTCCAATATTGTCTATTCCTTACTAAAAATGGGAAAGAAATAACGTTATATGAACTATATAATGCCATCTCTTTCTTTTTTGATGTTCCGAATCGTCCTAACGTAGTATAACGTTTAAGTACTTAATGTTATTTACATTCAGATAATTTTTAACTGTTAAAAAAAGAAAAGTATGTAATACGTGAGGCGCACCATAACTTTCCGGAATGAATAAGAAAAAATACCATAAATGGTCAGAAATGAATTGATTGTTTCTCAAAATATTCTCCGTTAGCTTTAATGCACTTTTTCATGCGAATGAACCAATTTTGAAAACATACCACTCCTCCGTGACAATCTCTGAAACATATTTTTCATATTCTTCGACAGCCTCTTCAGGTGATGAAAATCGTTGACCGCGTAACTGGTTCTTAATTTTTGGAAATAAATATATGTCACAAGGTGCCAGGTCGGGACTGCACGCGGGATGGCTCATAAGGTCAACGTTTTCACCTACAAAAATTCATTTGTCGCTCGGGCTGTGTGAGAACTGGCATTATCGTGGTGCAAGATAATATTACTCATATTCGTACCATGCAAACACATACAAACCTGTCAACCAAGTAATTTATTGCTAAAGTGATTGGAAAGAACGAATGATTTTCCAATATTGTCTACTCCTTACTAAAAATAGGAAAGAAATAACATTATATGAACTATATAATGCCATCTCTTTCTTTTTTGATTTACGGTTATTTTTACGGAGTTTGTCAATAACTTCCGGCAAACAAATGGTCGTGTACCAATCACTATTCACAGTACAACGATTCTTCAAAGCGACAGTAGCCACGTGTCCAGTTTTCTTAAAAAAAGAAGCAATCATCCGCTTAGACGCACTTTGCACGCGCGCCACTTTGGTTGGTTTCGGCTCATCTCGAAAGACCCATACGCTCGATTGCTGCTTTGTTTTGGGATCGTAACTATAAATCCATGTTTCGTCACCTGTTACTTTGTCCCACACCAAATTTGACGCCCCTTCGTTGAATCTGGTAAGCATGGCATTGCACCAAGTGACGCTCTACGTTTTTTGAGCCTCAGTCAAATTGTGTGGGATCCACCGAGAGATCCACAGCTATTTCACACCCAAATGTTTGTTTAGTATTGTTTGTATTTGACTCATGCCTATGCCTAAAGATACCCGAATCTTATGGTATGTCACATGCCTGTCTGTTTCGATCATACGGCACACAGCATCGATGTTTTTGTTGTTCACAGCAGTGGACGGGCGACCATCGCGAAATTCGTCACTGAGATTGACACGACCGCGTTTGAATTCTACAAAGTAACTATAAATAGTCGTCTTGCATGGTGCTTCAACGCCAAAAACAGTTTGAAGCCGAGCGAAGCTCCCCTGAGTTGTTAAATTATACATAAAGTCGTTGAAAATCATACTACGAAAATTTTCACGAGTTAAATCATATCTATGGTTAAATCCATGGTGATGTAGACAACCAATTTCTAAAATGACGATACAATGTAAAAACAAGTGACAGTCAGATGAAACAAACTGTATTCTACAGCCAAAGAGTTCCACTTTCAAATGTTGTGATTATTTTTTAATTATTGTTTAAGTAACTGGCCAGTTCCAGAAATTATAGTGCGGCCTATATAATAAAATCTATTAAAATTACGTTGTTATTTTTCGGCATTTTCATGCAGAAAAATAAATAAAACAAGCTGAGTCTTGATAGTCACGTTGTGAATTCGGAATTATAGTCTAGGGTCTAATGCTAGTGTCGCCAACAAGCATATAGATGTCGCTGTCGTAATTTTACGAAAAAACATCACGTATTTTTATTTAACGACAAATGATTTCCTATGTACAATGAAATAAAAAAATAAACAAAATATTGAAGAGATTTATGTAAATAAATAAGTTCAACTTAACTTTTAATCATTACAAATCAATATTTAGACAATAAATTCGAAAATAATATTGTTTCCACTGCGTCCGAAACTATTTTAAGATTGCTAAATTGACATAAGAACAATATTACTTTAATATTAAAGTCGCCTCATAGTATGAACTGAGTGAATGAATAGTCACAAAGGTGCCTATAAAACATCATAGTTTTAAATTATAATTAGCTTACTTTAAGCGCGCCATGGTACAAAAAGTCAATGTAAGGTTAAAGTAATATTGTTTTAAGAGGTTGTGGTAGGCCCCCAAAACAACGGGATTCACTTCTGGGTAATATCCAGAATTCTGGAGTCTGAACTATGGCTCTGAAGCCAATAAAAAAAAAAAAATTTTCCAAAATGATCCTACCGAGAATTGAACCCGGAACCTCATTCAGCGCTCATTGAGCGTACCGTCGCGTTGGGCCACCGAGGTCGTCAATATGACAAAAAATCCATTGAACTGTTTTCGTCCTAATTAATTTCTACCTAAAATGCGGCTTTGTAAGTAGACCTGTGTTTATACATGTTCCCCAGGTAGTAAAGACAATGACACAACTTCGAGTTGTAATTATTGATGGTCACTGATCACAAGATATAAATTTAGGTCCCAAGTGTGCTAATTTTCTTTGAGAAAATCGAGTCTTTCTAAAAAAGCGTCTCAATCAGAGTGTACCTATATAGCGAAAGTCGGAATTGCATTAGGTATGCAGTTCGTATAAAAACCACAAATACAACCAAAAATTCTTCTGTAAACACACAAATACCACTACATAATGCAGTTCCGAACTCGGGCTATTAGACATCACTATACTTTACAACTATTTTTTTCTGGTATATCGTCTGGCACAACGATCGAACGTTGTGCATTTTGTGTTACATTTTGCACGAAAACACTTACGTTTACCTTTGTCAATCACGATTTAAATCTAGTATAATCTTTCTAGAAATTAGTTCCTAGTAGTTAGTAAAATGTTGTAGATATTTTAAATCTCGCCACATTGCGACATTTTAAACTAATAAATTCTATTGCTTGGTGTTATGGCAAATCTACGAGAACGTGTGACGTCACATGTCGACGAATACTACACCCTCAAGGCGCAGTCGCGAGAAAGCTCGCAAATGCTCGAGCGTTCCAGCAACCGCGCGCCTTCTCGCGCAGTGAACCGAATTTGACGCTTCCGTTCAGTATAAACTGAGCCCTAGATTACGCAAATATGTGAGTCATACAAGCTGCAACGTTTATATGGAGTTACCATACTTGTTTTTATTACCATACACCTAATCTCAACGCGTGTCTTATTCCAGCGTGACCATAGTCGAGTTTTCGACCGACCATTTGGAGCGGTGGCCTTCCATAGATTAGATTTCATTACGTGTATAATTTTTCAACGTCAATGAATCAATGAAAATAATTGAATATCTACTAATTGTAAAATCGCGCGACTAGAACCGACTAATTCACGACATTTTCTCGGTGCAATCAGATCTAAGCTAGGAGCTGTGGTTCTCGAGATTCAAAAATGGTGCCGCCGGCATAAGCTTATTCCAGCGTAGACAGTAAAACACCTTAATAAATTCAAATCAACTAAATTTAGTTGTGACTAGAACCGACTAAATCACTCCTTTTTTTAGTGTAATGAGATCTAAGCTAGGTGTTGTGATGGTTCGCGAGATTGAGAAATAATGCCGCTGGCATAAGCTTATTCCAGTGTGGACAGTAAATCACTCATAACTTTTGAACGGCCGACCGACCGAGTAAATGTAGTTTTTTGCAACTAGAACCGACAATTTTTTATCTGGCTAGTCAAATTACAAAAAGTCGACCACGGTCTGGAATAAGCCACGCGTCTGAAACTAGAGAATTTCCTGTAGGTGCTATGAGTACCGAAACAAAGTAATGACCTCTGGGGCAATATCCTGTCACACTCAGATCAAAATAAGAAAAATTCACTTCCTAAATTGATCGTGCTGTGTCTCCAATCTCCTCATCGAGGCTATTTTAAACATTTGCCTTTTATATGGCAAACGGCAATTACCTAGTTGACCTTATAATTAATGTAAGTGCTGTAAATTTGTAATTAGTATTTATCAATTGTTTCATTATGTAGTTAATCCCCTTTGAAGTTAACCAATGTTTGTATTGTAACATTTAATAAACTCTAGAATCAACAAGTTTAATAAATAATTGATTATTAAACTGTGAATTTTATGCTTTAATGCTTGGAGTAGAAAATGAAGACGACTAGTATAGGACCAGAAAGAATGGCATAGGAAAGAAACTGTACTCAGAAATGGGCTTCAAAAAGTTGATGACAATTAGTGGTCAAAATTGCGTACAATGCGACTGAATGAGTCTCATTTCAATTAAAGAATGGCGTAGGAAAGTTGCTGTTACCTAGAGTAGACTAACAAGTTGACGACAATGATAATAATGACAAAGTGCCAGTCTGAGAGTTCTCCTGGATACGAATTGTCATGGCCGATTTGAATGTCTTTAAATAGGCTTCGGACTCAGATTGGAAAAAAAATCAACTAAATACTTAGTATGTATCTAATTTTAACATTAAGGAATGGCAAGTTGTCATGCAGACATCTTTGACAAAATCATGTAGACACGCCTTTGACGTCGTCTCAAGACAGTCCAAGCAGTACCTGAATTCGTTCACAAATTTAAAAACTTATGGTTTTTAAGTTGTCGGTAATCATTAGGTAGGTACCTACTACTTTTGAGCTACCTGTGTATCGAAGACAAAACGTCGGCATTGTAGCTAACCATCAGGTCGTTAACATTTCTTTCATTCATTCATTCATTCGTTCTCTATTGAATGATTAGGTTCATGGCGCCAAAATTTCTTAAAAAAAATAAATTTAAAAAAATAATAAAATATTGGTCGAGTTTTCATGCAGTTTCACCTTGCAAAGTACTTACTTACCTATACTCGACTACGGCGATGCTAAAGAAGGGAAATTATATATAATTAAATTAGTTTATTAACCATCTTTAAGTGCTTAACGTAACCTATACTACGCTATACATTGTACGTATGTACATGAATGTAGTTAAAAAGTAAGTTATTTTTCGCTGTTAATCAATTTTGTTTTTGGATGACGACATTGTCTTAACGTTATGTTTACTTTCTGCTGTAATTAGGAATGTAAACAATAAAACACGATATTATTAGTCTCTGTTTCATTTATTATGAAATATTCCTAGCAGGACGGAAATCCATACCGAATAGATATAGCCGAATAAAATTTATAAAATAAATAACACAAACGCAACTAGGTACAATAATAAACAGCCAAAAATATTATTATAATGTTTCGCTTTTCTAGGAAGTACTTTCAGGAGTTGTTGATTGTTCGCTCAGCCGAAGAATATTATAATAATGATTAATTTACTTTATTTCGGACAAATATCCATAATGTTTTAATTAAATTATCCTTATAAGCATACTATATTATTAGTAAAATTCATAAACAGTAAATTGCATTTCGAACTGAGGACAATTCTAACACATTTAACATGTACAGTTAGCCATTAACGCAGTATTGGGCCATGATCGCTCTCGGTCACTGTCGGAGAAGGCTATCAGCTTCCACTGTATGGAGCAGACTCCACGTCTTACGTCCACGCGCGCCTTAGCGATGATTCCCGATGCGCTACAGTAGCGCGGGAACCAAAACAGCATTCTAAAAGCGGCTTCTCACTGTCCGTGATATCACGGGACACGACGCGCCGCGCCGATTTGTACGGACATGCTCGCGTCACAGGTTCATCCTCAGGCCTGTGAAACCACGGGCCATG
Source organism: Hyposmocoma kahamanoa (assembly GCF_003589595.1). Classification (NCBI taxonomy): domain Eukaryota; kingdom Metazoa; phylum Arthropoda; class Insecta; order Lepidoptera; family Cosmopterigidae; genus Hyposmocoma; species Hyposmocoma kahamanoa. The sequence goes on along the minus strand of NW_020653852.1, from coordinate 3,217,502 downwards.
GAAAGCTAACGCGCAAAACTTAATACGCATTCTGTGTGTACTTGACCCTCAAGCTGCACGTGCACACATTTCTGAGGGTGGTAAATTTAACTGCATAAAAAAAATATTCAACACAAGCGAAGTTATTTTGCAGGAATTTAACCTTCACTGCGTAGCAAAATATGTACGTTTATTATAGTAAGTTCCATTTTTATGAACTTGGATATTTGCTAAGTAACGCCTTAAGGCCCATTTAGATGGAGAGAGTTTCTCGCACGCTTCGAGACGAAAACTCGTAGGCGATTCTCGTAAGCAATAATCGCCATAAGATTATCGTATCATAATGTTTACATTCAGGCAAGAACTAAAATCTCGCCTACGATTATGTCATACGAGACTCGTAAGCAACTTAATCGCCTCCTCGACTGTTTACACGGAGAAATATGTAGTAAGGAGATTCTAGCTTACGAGTTTTCGACTTGTCTAAACACGATCTCGTATGACATTTTTTCAAGTTCATACGATTATCGTACAAATCGGTTCGAACCGTTTTGAGTGCGAGAATTACCATTCGAGTTCAGTGATTACTGCGGTATTGAGTATGGATATATCGAAATGACGCAAAAATCATTCAAATTTGGAACTGCTGATAATATTAAGTTCATTGCACTGTATAGAAATATAATTTTGATTTATCATTTTTTTTTATAGTTTTGTTATAATATAATTATATAACTACTGACACAAACAAAACTGACAATTATGATAAATTTATAGGGCGAGTGAGTGCGTGTGTGAGTGCGTTAGTGACTGAGTGAGTGAGTGAGTGCGTGAGTGAGTGGTGAGTGAGTGATGAGTGAGTGAGTGAGGGGTGAGTGAGTCAGTGAGTGGTGTGTGAGTGAGTGGTGAGTGAGTGGCTGAGTGAGTGAGTGTGTGAGTGGTTAGTGAGTGAGTGAGTTGTGAGTGAGTGGGTGAGTGAGTGAGTGAGTGAGTGAGTGAGTGAGTGCGTGAGTAAGTGAGTGAGTGGTGAGTGAGTGGTGAGTGAGTGAGTGAGTGAGTGAGTGAGTAGGGAGTGAGTAGGGAGTGAGTGGGGAGTCAGTGAGGAGTGTTTATTGAAAAGTACATTTACTTGAAAAGTCGTGTCGGCCATTTTGGATTTAGAAATAAATGCTATGTTCGTAATGAGCACCCCCAAATAGCTCAAAAACGATACCCAACTTGCCATTATTTGAAAAGTGCGGGCACGACTTTTCATCCTGGATTTAGAAAGGAGTGCCATATTCGTTACGAGAGCACCCTAAATACTATATTGCCCACGCTATATTCGACCACAGAGGCACTCACTCACTCACCGTTATTTGAAATTTTTTTTTCGCTCTTGTTCCATTAATTCTTGTCTTAGAAAAGCAGTGATAATCAAAACACCCTCGCGCGCTGCACTCGTGGTAGAAACGGCTGGCACAGAAACTCGAAATACGATTTTTGCTTTCGAGTTCTGTTTACACGGAGACGTTATATTGAAAGGCGAGGAGATTATCGCTCACGTGGACGGTCGATAATCGCAAATGTTTAGACGAGGAAAGTTTTTTTATATTCTTTCGATAATCGTATCTTCGAGACGAGAAACTCTCTCCATCTAAATGGGCCTTTAATCTGTAAATTGTTTGCAGGAACATTTATTTCGTTTACCACATAAGTGACATTGTGTTGTGAGAAATTCACCATCTTTCTACAGAAAAAAATTGTTATTAAGTTTATAGTTTTTTTGTTATTGAGTTTCACGTGCAGAAAGATAGTGATTTTCTTATCATAGCTACATAAATTAAAGACTTTTTGTGGAAAATGTCACTTATGTGGTTTTACCTTTAAACAGATTTATTTTCTAATTTGTAGTTAATAATAATAATATATAATAATAAAGCACACACACAACATAGCCCCGCACTAGGGAAACCCTGTGTCGCGGGTGCTATGGACACACACATAGACACCCACAAATTACAGCCAAACTCACGAGAGAAATAAATGTAGGCCATATAAATATTTCTCCCGGCCCGGGAATCGAACCTGGGACCTCTGCGTGGCAGTCCGGCATGGTAACCGTTCGGCCACAGAGGCAGTAAAAAAGTAATATCGAATCCCTAGTTTATTTTAATTTAAATATAATGTTTTCTCAATTTCTGTCATAGATCAATATCAAACAGCTTGCAAGCTGCAATTATTTATACTGTGGCATAGCCATGGAGTTGAATATAAGACAGTGTACAAACGTGACAGTAAACTGCCCAATAAAATTTACAATTACATATTTCTACTCATTCGCTGAATGTGACAGTAGTCAGTCGTAGGATGAGCTAGGAAAATTTGCCACGTTATTCGTAACGTATTTAATCTTCTTCGAAGATTTCCAAATTATTAGTTAGGGTCATGTACCCGACCTCCGACCCGCCCCCAGACGAGTGAGGCCGTGGAATGCAGGCTCCGGAGTCCCTGTCCAGAGCCCGCTGGTCTCACTAGGGGATCAGGCGAGCAGCGAACTGCCTTCGCCTTCTCCCCGTACGTCTGCGCCGGAGCGGGTGCGCGTCCGCCGCGTCCTCGCGCACCCGCTCCGCGGCCTCCTTTTGCGACATAACCTCTGCGCAAAAGGAGGCCACCGCCTCCCAGGACTCCTCGCTATCGAGCATGGCGGCAACCACGCTCGGCAGCGAGAGGTCCTGCCCTACAGTCCCCGTCAGAGTGCGGCGCTGCTCATCCCACCGGCTACACACCTCTAGGGTGTGCTGCGCGGTGTCATCCGCAGCGCCGCGCTCGTGGCATGACGGGGACAGTTCCCTCATCGCCACCTTGTGCAGGTAGTAACCGAAGCAGCCGTGCCCGGTCAGCACCTGCACAAGGTGGTACGACAGTGGCCCGTGGGACCGGTTTACCCACTCTACGAGGACAGGGCGGATCGCCTCTATGGTACGAGCGCCATAGGGGGGATCCGCCAAGCCCTCTTTCCACCGGTCCCGCATGCGCTGCGCCGCGAGGCGGCGCTCCCGCTCCACCTCTTGGGGAGCGGGTCGCTCGCCTCGGTCCCTCATTCCCCGCCCGTTGGTGCGGACCTCCTTCAGGACCTCGACTTCGAGGTCCCACGGCGGAGTACCGGCGAGGACGCATGCGGCAGCGCAGGCCACCGTCCTGTACGCCCTGCACATTCGCAGGGCGACCACCCTCTGGGGCCTCCTCAGCAGTGCCTTCGTCGCCGCTGATATGGCCCCACTCCAAATGGGAGCCCCGTATAAGGCCATACTCCGAGTCACCCCGGCGTATAGCCTTCTGCATGGGGCTCCCGGCCTCCCGAGGTTGGGCAGGAGCCTGCCCAACGCCGATGCGGCGCCCACTATTCGGGGAGCAAGTTGCCGGAAATGCTCCCCGAAGTTCCATCGCCGGTCCAGGACAAGTCCCAGATATTTCATCTGGGACTTGACCGGGACCGATACTCCCGCGATGGAGATGTGGGCGCCTGCCGGCACCGCCCAACCTCTACCCCTCCCGCCGAAGACGGCCACATCCGTCTTCGGCACGTCATGTACAGAGCCCTGAGAAACACTCACTTTCTCTAAAGATCCTTTTTTATTAAAATTGACTAATCATATTTTCCCTTGCGCTGTTTCTTAGAAAAGGTCCCAATACTGCCGTCCACGAACTAAAAGGCCGCTTAGTGACAAATGGTCAAATATCCGTTTTTAAAAAAGTTAAAACATGGGAACTTACCCTAACGACGCAAACCTGCGATATCATTAAACAATTTCAATATTCTAAAACTGGGTTATGATTTTTCATATCTCAAAAAAATATTTTGTCACTTAGCCTCGTTTTAGTTAGTGGACGACAGAATATTATTAGGGTCATGTGAGGAACATCCGCTTTCTCGAGAGGGCCTCTTTTATTACCGTTCCACCCTTGATTTCTTAAAAGACCCTGATACTATTAGGTCCAAGTATAAAGCCCTGAGGAACACCCATTTTCTCCAGAAGTCCTTTTTGATTTGAATTAACTTTTCTAAGACAAGCCAATACATTTACCTTAAAGGGATTCTGATGAACTGCTGAGTTCACTAAGATCTCCTGGGCGATAGGGTTAAGGGTTTCTTGTGGCCTGAATGGCCAATTCAAGTATAGAAAAAAGCAAAAACAATCTGGCAAAACATGTATTTTTTTATTTCAAATACAAAACGGTCTATACATAGCACTACATTTACAAAATTAATTATACTACTACAAAATCTCGACTAAGCATCATTTCAATCGTAATCATAGCAATGGGAATGCTTCGGAATGCATGAAAACAAACTTCATATCTTGTTACAATTTTAATTATTTATGAAGCTATACACTGGATATAAAACTGGATAGAAACAAATGCTGCTATACAAAAGAAAGAGATAAATATAATGTACCTTGTTCGTTAAGTCACATAGCTGCCCCTCTTTCGGATGTATACCACATAAACGACATGAGGGCGAACACTTATGGACTATACGAAACTACGTATCATAATTTATATTGGAATCTCTTTTTATTAAAATAAAGGTCTGGCCACACGAATGCCGACACCTTCGTGCAATTTCAGTCACGGTGAAACTCGACCGTGTATACGGGCCTTAAGATCTAAAAAGAATCATGCGAAGATACCAAGCATAAAAAAGTAGATAAATAGCTAGAAATTTATTGTCTTATTTACAAGAAAGCTATTATTTTGTAATCTTTTTTAAGAAATAACATTCATATAAATCACAGACATATATCTAGATAGACGCCGCAAGTATAACAATTTGTATGAAAACATTTTTTGTACCCACTATGACGTCACAAGAGCTGTCTAGTGATGGAAACCTCCTTCCGCTAGCTCTAAATCGATTGATTGAACACGTAGTCGTAATAATAATATAGTAGAAAAATACTTGAATAAGATACTTAAGTCCCTTATTTTACTTATTTTAAAAAAATGTTGATTAAGAATTTAATTTTTAATCGACTTCAAGTATTGAAATTATTGTTCTGCCAATAAAATGACCTTGTTGTACAACATCTTTTTGTAATAGAAGATCTTATCGATTAACTTAAATAATGAATTCGCACGTCAAAATATGACCTTGCGACTGCCTTAATTTACTAGATGGTTTTCTGTTGGTAATTGATCAAATTGATGAATGCCAAGACAAAAAAAACGCAACTTACTAAACGTTATAACAAAAGAGTTATAGAATATTTTCATAATATTGATAAGGTCATAATAATTTTCGTCCCTTTGTTTTCAAAATCGATCAGTACCGAGAACAGTGTTGCCTAACGTATACAACACTAAATGTTAAATTTGGCCAAAGAAATGTACAAGGGGCCGTACCAAGAAACTGAATGCATTATACAAAAGTGCGTTCGTTCGATATTCATGGCGTATTAGCAAAGGATCACAAATATATCGCACCAAGTGAAAGCCGCAATGTATTACAAACATGAGCCATCACTCGGTTGCATATTTGTTTCCTCCAAATTCACACAAAGCCAAAATAATTGCTTTTAAAATAAATTATGCATCTTCTGATTACAAAATCCCTTGCCCGTGGAAGGAAACGTCCCTGTTTACCTATTTACCCACAGTTATGGTGCTTCTGCAGTTTATAATGGCACAATTATGCATTTTTCGCGTTTTCGACTAGTGTTTATCTACGATAACGGTCGAGCGCGTTCTGAAGTGTAGCAGCGGTAAGTAAGGGAATTTTACTTACTTTGGGCACGCGAAGTACGTACACTTGCGGCGTCTATCTAAATAAATGTCTGTGATATAAATCATCTAAAATTAACATTTAACAGAGCGTTAGATATATTTTACGCTTTGAAAGTTTTATTGAATATTTTTTTCTTGCACCTTGTATACGTAATAGCAGAAGTATGTATTGGTGTCAAGTCGAAAATATCGCTCAGTATAAACTGTAATAACGAAACTTTGTTCTAATAACCAACAAGGATGTTTGGTATTTTGACTATACAACATAATAAGGTATGTGATTCATAACTTTTTATTGCTACAATGAACTTGCATGGAAAATGCAGAAATCTTCAGAAGCAGCCTTTAAGGCCCAGCGCCCACTGATGACGAGACGGCTCGGCAGAAAATCTTTAACTGACGAAAGGTACTACTTGGTACTTGGTGTAACGGTCTGGTGTTGGCAACTCGACGTCAAGACGCCTATTTTGCTATTTTGACGAAAGGTAATATACCATACAGTTATAGCGTTATAGTTGAAATTTCAATGATATTGGTCGTAGCTACGAAAACAAAGCTGCGGGATGCTTAGGGATTCGGGACGATTCGGCAGGTTTCGGGACGCCGAGTGTGACTATGTGGGTATGCGGGGTAAAGGGAGGCACACACGGCAGGCGATATCGCGACAGAATGCTTTGGCATGCCTAGTGTTGGTCATGGAAAAATTTGCAATTTGAAAAGATCATATTTTTCCGGATATTTTTTGTATTTTTCTACATTTGACTGTTGACACCTGTCAAAGCTTAAAGTTACTCTACGAAAACGATAAAGCCATTATAAAGATTTTTTTACCGATGATTCACTTTTTTCGCTGTTGTCCAAAAATTTTAAATTTTAAATCGTTTTTCTCTAACTTGCTTTTAGCTATACAATTTATTTTAATTCACGCTAAATAAAAGTTCAAAAGATAATTCTAAACAAAGAACATAACCATGGGCTTTGGAATTATATTTTTCCATTTTTTTTTTCAATTCCAATTTTTCAGAATTTTCTCCGGAAAAATTTCCACTATACAACAGTAGGCTTGGCCAAAGAATGTCACGCCGTACCCAGGGATATTACGACATGATTGCCATCAGTGTGCGTTGGCATGTTGGGATGTCGAAGGATCCCCTGTCGAAACCGTCCTGTCTGTGGGTATACCTTTTTTGTTAAAAAATGTTACTTTTTAAATTACACCACTTTATTATTGATAGTGCGACATATTGTCATTGATTATGAGTATTTCGCTAATTGTGAAAAATACGTCCTAGTTTATTTCAATAAGTATCAAAAACTACAAGTCTGAGCAATTGTTACAATTTTGAGCTCAAGATTTATAACTTTACAACAGTTTTCAAAAATAAGTAAACGCTCACAAGTTACTTTTGAACCTGGGATGATTGTATTGACTTACTACTATATTTTATGCTGTCAGTTAACAAAACAGCTGCTATAAATAGAGGGTTCAATTTTAACTTGTTAGCTTACATAACCAATTATTCAGCGTCAAAATTTTCAACAGGTATGTCAAAAAGTTCCACGTTTGAGCTTCCAATACTAACATGTTGTTTATAGTGCGAGGTTAATTTACACTAGTACCTTAGTTTTGGTAGGTGGGCCATAAGTAAAAATATACAAACGTGACTAAAATTCTTTGTTGACAATTGTACTTTATGGCGCTAAGCAAAGCGTTGAAATTGCAGTTTACAAAGGTAACATTCTGTACAGCTTAATACAAATTAAGCTTTTTTAAATTAATATTAAAAATTAATTAATTAATTATTAATATTAATTATTCTAATAAGAGTTAGCCTTCTTAACTTTTATTAGAAGCGAGTATTTCTTTATTTTTGTTGTAATATCTATTATGTAGGGCAGTGGGACAATTGTCAACGGGGTTAATTGGATACGGGCCAAATAAATCTAAAAACAAAATTCTAATTTTTGCAATACGCGTTCCCAATTACCCCCAGTGCCGAACTAAAGCTAGCTGTCTCTGTGGACCTAAACAAATTGCTAAGAAAATGTATTTAAATAATAAATCTTCTATTAATACGACCGTAACAAAATATAATACCTAAATTAAAGTAAAACAAACCAACATTGGACCTGCAGCGTATTGTTGCTTTTCATTGTTATAAACCTACGACATCACACTAATAAAATCAAATTTGAAAGCAGTTAAAAAATATCGGACCTTATTGGTCAATGCATTTTACAAGTAGATTGAAATCATAAATCGACCGGCTTTTTTTGGTCCCCCAATTATGCTGTTTTAGGGTGCACAGTAGGCCTCACATAGGCTAGATACATTAATAAAAAATTAAAAAATATGGAATTTTTGATATAGTGTCTTTCATCATTAAATGTCGTATCTGAATTTTTTGTCGTAACTAAGTAAGACGTACGAACTTCGCATTCTCAGTAATCGTCGTAGGTTTGCCTTTTCATATACGAATATAATTTATTTATAATGAAGTACGAAATCGCCTAGATAAATACTTAATGCCAGTTACGACTGTTAATGAGAGGGTTAGTATGCACTTATAAGTGCTTAATAGATTTATATCGTTGCTTGTCACGAACTGTGGCCCAAATCAAAATATTTCGTTTTTGACTAATTTTATTACACATCTGTATTCAGAATGTTCTAAATTTGATTGTGAATATGAAAGTCTCACATATATCGACACGGAATAAGAGCGAAAAAGATGTGGTTTCGCGTTGGAAGTGGTCTTATTACAAGGACATAAAGTTTTTTTCTGAGCGGCTGAAGCTGCTCTCCTAAGTTGGTTAAAATAATCGCTTGACAGCATTAGACCGGTATAGGTTTTAGTTTTTTTTTAACCATATTTCTGATAAGTGTCTTTGACAAAGGGCCCTATTCAAGTAAGCCATCGATATACATATATAATTGAGTTTCAAACTATAAACATTTATGTACTAGGCATGAGATCTAATTAAGGTATAAATACGAACACGCAACAATTTTATTTGCATAGTGATGTCCTTTTCCAATCACTTGAGGGTTAAAAGGAGAACACTATTACTATATCAAACATACACATACATATTGCACCTATGCTAGTATGATCAAATCAGTTGCAAAACTCACACTGCATGGGAAATGCAAAGGGTTTCGTGCCACTTTCTGATGGCAAATTCAATACTTCAACAATAGAGCAAACAAGATCTTAGACATGGCATTCCATATTTTTCAAAAAAAAAGAATGATTTTTTTTCATAACGGTGACGGGACAAACAAGTCGTGCGTCTGGTGGTAAGCGACACGACTGTCTATAACAGTTGCAGTGCCACTGCGCCCTTAACCCTGAAACATAAAGTTGATAAATTCCATGTGCCTGTAATTTCACCAAACGTACATACAGGGAGCAAATATAATGCATCGTTTTATTAGTTTGTGCAAATAGTGTTGGAACATGGAAAAATTTGAAAATGCAATTTTTCCGAAATTTAAAAAATCCGAATAACCTGTAAAAAGATTCTGAACGAAAACGAAGGAGCCATTATAAAGATTTTTTTACATACGAGTCCTTTTTTCCGTTGTTGTCCAATTATTTTAAATCTCGATCTCTAACTTGCTTTTAAATATAAACTTAAAAAAATATATATCTGAATGTAGAACGAACAATACTATGAGCGTTCGAATTATATTTTTCCAATTTTTCAAAAATTTTTCCGGAAAAAAACCACTATTTGATTTATTTTTCGAAAATTACCCGACAGTAATTGTACATAACTATTTATTAATTATTACTTTTGTTCAATTGTTTATTACTGAAATGCATCACCACTTCTCAGCTTTTTGTAATAATTAGTGGTTCATGGTGTTGGTGACACCATCATTACATATTTACTGTAAAAAAAAGTTTGAATTGTGTCTATTGTTTGACGACCCAAATAAAGTAAAAAAAAAACACATTTTACAGTTGCCTGCCGACTATCCCTAACCGACGACGTTCGTACAAGCAGGTTTTATACTGCGGCATGCATAAACGCAATGTCTAAGAGCCTGCTGTACGAATGAACGAGTTGTAATCAGGAAGTGAAAAGAAACGCGACTTACTGCAATATTTACAAACTAAAACGTAGCACAATTTGCGCATTGTACAGATAAATACGTACAATACTTAATAAAAATATTGTACATCTAGATAACTTTGAAAAATAAACATAATGATGATTTTTTTATCTCTATTCGAAATTGATAGCTACTTAAAACTATTGGCAAGACGTATATCATTTTTTCAGTGTGTTAAAATTGTTAAAAATGTGTTAAGTATTGAGAGCGAATTCCAAATACATACAGTCCAACGGGGTAAATAGGACCTAATCCTCCTAAGGTCATATTCCTATGATCACATAAATGTCTAGAAACACATTTTAATGAAAATACCGCATTTAAATTTAGAGCTGACCATAGGTTATCTAGAAAAATACGTTATTCATACAAAACTATAAGCAGAATTGCTTGGGCCTGAAGCATTGAAAAAAAAAATGAAAGAAAATTATGAAAACAATATTTGCAACGTATCATCCAACGTATTATCCAAAGATAAGGGTTATTAGACTACTTGACTACTACAGTTGCTATCGCTTTGATAATAATTTTGTTTATTTATACCTTTATTACATATTCTATGTCTTTTTTAATGGCAGTTAAGTTATACGAGGAGTAGCAGTAGAGGTTTTTGTAAAAAAGTTCATCTAGGGAAATACTGCCACCTTACCTATGTCTGCCACCGAGCAGTAATGTGATCATTACCGCATTCCGGTTTGGAAGGGTAAGAGTGCTGGTGAAATTACTGGCACATGGGACTTGTCAACTTATGTGTCAGGGTGACGGGCGCAGCGGCAGAGATCCTAAGATCTTTGCGATTTAAAGCTCTGAGTGGCACTGCAACTGTTATGGACAACTGTTCGTCCCGTCACTTATTATCCACTTGTAGCAGACAATAATCTAACGATAAAGGTAATTACTTGATAAAAAATAATTCATAAGATAACGTATAAAGTCGATGTTACTATATCTTACTCGATTGATATTTTACGTAATAAAAAATACAATCTTAAAACAATATACAATAAGAATCATTATCTACTTAGTATAAGAAAAACTATCACTTCACTTAGAACATTAAATGTTGGAAAATTAATAAGCTATTAATCTCAAAATAGTTAACTTATAAAAAAAAATGTATTATACTCATTGACTTACAATTATATGGACGTCGGGTCCGCGCTAAAAAGTGTCCGAACTTATAGGGCGTTAAAATCGTATACAGAGCGTCATTCACGCTTTAGTCTTCGTTTGTTCGACTGACAGCGAAGCAAGCAAAATTAGACAGTACTGCGATGACATTACAATTTAAATTTAACGTTTTAGCTTTTTCATATTCCTTTACGTTTAAATAGGTTGACTTGGGACATTTTTTTCGTGGTTTTTGTATTAGACCCGTCGTCCATTTATTTGTAAGTCAATGATTATACTAAATAATTTCTATGCTTAAAGAGTCTATACTACCTTAACTAGAATTCAAATTTATCCCGTACCAATACGGTTCATTTTGCTTGGGTCGAGCAGCAGGGAGACTGGCTTCATTTTAGAATTTATTTTTTTACAAACGAACATAAAGCCATTTAAAAAATGTATATCGTATAGTATACATGTTCTATTTAGTTCAAATGATATAAAAAAATTTTCTATGACAAACATTTTTAGGAATAGTGTTTTCATACCGTATATCCTCAATTTTACTATATTTTTTTCCACTTTCACCATTATGCGGCATCAACTACAGCCATTTGAGGTAGTATAGACTCGTAAGATAAATAACATCAAAAGGCTGTTTAGCAAGTAGATAAGGCAGTTTTTAACTGACCGATTTGTTCTATGTATCGTCAGATAAATCAGGCCTTGAATGTAGGTACGTTGTCACTTTATCGATAAGTGTCAAAATACAATCGTAATTAATGAAATAATCAATAGGATTATTCTGTACATTACATTCACTAGAATAAAATTACCTTGCGGTGGAATTAGAAGCTAATTTGAACTGTTTTAAACAGCAATTAGATCACTCATAGATTTCAATTATATCGCTGTCTTTATACATTAAGAGTCAACGCATACGGCGTATTTTCCGCGCAGACAGACAAAGACACGTCGCTGTAGAGGCAGGGCTCCGTCACTCGCACGTAGTTACGCGATAAGTGCCTACCGTTGAGTGTGTTTCCGACAGTGCAAGCACTCAGACAAGTCTTTCATTTACATTACAATCCTTGTATAACCTTGGCGCATTCGGTTCCGCACGACTGCACTGAACACTGCGGGCTACGTTATTTTCACCTCTCTGAGCGCGTCTGCTGTCATTAGTTAGATTAAATAGGCTATTACAGCGTAGGTATTTTCAATTTTGTATGAGAATGACGTATTTGTTACGTAGTAAACTATAAAGTAATCTGTGATAGGCTCAAAAAGTAGATTGTTGCATTTGTATCGACTCAAACGCTCGTACAAAGCTATACAAATTTGCTAGATGTGCGTTCGAAGTCGCACTGCGCCGCTCCGCCACCAGCAGACGTCTGTATCGCCTTATAAGAATGCGTTCAAACGCGAGGTCGCGAAATGAACGGGTTCCCGGGTGGCCTTGGGTCGACTCGCGTGGCAGCGCGTATTCGGGTATGTGCCAAGCTTTCGCGCCGCGTCTTTGAAGATACCGACTAACGGCGGATCCGAACAGGCTGCTACGGGCGCGCTCGGGCGGCCCTCTTCTCACGGCGCGTTTGCGCGAAACGAGCCACAGGCCATAAGAAGCCGTTGTAACGCATATGCACACGACATATATATTTTATACGCGCAGCTGACGCGCTTTTACCACTGTAAAATAAGAGAGGAATGGTAACTCCGTACAAAGTAACAGCGCGGCTTGTATGCGTGCGCGACCGCCACGCGCCGTGTATGGACGCATTTATTCGCATAATAATAATGAAAGGTGCGTTGGGACGACCAGTGTTACGCAACGCAGGTGCATCGCGAGATTATGCTAATGCGTGCGCCCGGCGCGCTACGGTCGCGCACAAGCCGCGTCACGTTTGATATGTTTGTACGGAGTTACCATGCTTTTACGGCGCCACTGAATTTGTGAACGTACGCAAAAGTTTACTGGCTGCGACCGAATCGGGTTTGAAAAGCGTTAAAACATACGATGTGCTCGCATGCGCTTACGCGTATTGCAGAAAACGGCGATTATGAACTAAGTTCACAGCGACGAGCGGAGCAAGCGAAAGTTTATCGTGAATAAAGCCCCCACATTTTTCTTACGTACAAAAAGTTTTTCATGTAAGATGGACGCTGCGTTAATGTATAAAGTAGCGGTATGTCATGTTCATTTGATTAATGATTGTATTATTGTTTCGCGGCCAAAGTAGCGATTATTATAAATTAGAGATAAACCTCCGGTTAAAGTTCCGTTATAAAAGTTGCGGAAGCAGAGGCACGGATCTGTTGCTTCACTAATTCCGTGATTTCATAGGGCTACTGTTCACTTTATAATATATTATTTTAGGTAAATGTACTGTCTCTTCGGAGATATCATATGCCCAAATGAATACGCGAACCGTGTCTTAAAAGTGATCAATAGAGATTACTTACAAACATCTATATATAATGTATAAAATTTAAACAAAGTTTTTATCACACCTATATATACATACATCAAAGTGTCACTATTAACTTGTAGCACTTAAAGTTATTACGGCAATTCATGAAACTCGAATTCTGTGTAGAGCTGGTTCACACGTTTATAAACCTCGTCGCAGGATTGCAGTGTTTGTGGTAGAATGGCGAGCGCTGTCGCTAAACTTTCTTCTGTGCCGAAAATCTAGAAATAATACAATATATGTAACATTATGAACAAAGCTTTACAGAACAAAACAATATAAACAAAACAAAATGCAAAAACAAATTTTATCTACACACATATCATAAACACTATGATGTGTTCAAAAACCGCAAATTACACCCTGCTAAACTGCTAAATAGAACAAATTTCTTATCTGTGAAAATGTTATTATTGCTTCGTAATTCGATTTTATTATGACATCTAAATTTCGAACATCTCCGAAAAACAAAACAATTTCATTCGACCTCAATTCTAATATCAGACGATATGAACAACAGAAAAATGAAATGACATGAAAAAAAATATTTTGACAAATTTCACACGTTACTTGCTAACGAACGATATGATAGTTGGGGCCGACTCTAGTTTAAATACGACTACGACTACGACTATACGACTCTATGAATTAAATAATATCTACGGTTGCGTGAGATGTGTGAGATGCGCGAGAAAAGTTTTTATTTGCCGCCATTGCGCCAATCATAACTTGCAAATTATGATTGGCCAGTTCCTTGTTGTTTCAGAACACATCACAGAGAGCTTGTATTTGTGTATGGATAAAGCAGTGTATGTAACTGTACATAATTAGGCATTAAAAAACTCGTGTGATGTTTTTATCTCCACATAAACCCACACTCGTATTTTAATGCCTTTCATTATGTAACAGTCACATAAACTACTATAGTAGCAGTAGAGCTCCTGTAAAAAAGTTCGTCCAGGGAAGTACTTATCACCTTACCTACTTCAGCCGCCAAGCAGGAATGTGAGCATTAGTGCGTTTGGGGCTGTGTGTGTGCGTGTGTGTTTGTGTGTGTCTCTCTCTCTGTGTGTGTGTGTGTGTGTGTGTGTGTGTGTGTGTGTGTGTGTGCGCGTGTGGGTGCGTGTGGGTGCGTGTGCGTGCGTGGGTGCGTCTGTGGGTGCGTGCGTGCGTGCGCGTGTGTGTGTGTGTGTGTGTGTGCGTGTGTGTGTGTGTGCGTGTGTGCGTGTGTGCGCGTGCGTGCGTGCGCGCGTATATAAATGTATGTGCGACTGGTATGTAAGTGACTGTCAATTAATTTTAAAGTGTATGATTATAATTTTCTTATATAAATAAAAAAACGGACCTCAAAAGTTTATGGAAATACATCTATTTGCAAAGTTTCATTGAAATCGGTTAACGAAAAGTGGGTAAAGTCAAATGGGAAATGAGAAAGAGAAGGCTCCTTTTTTAAGTCGGTAAAAAGAGCTTGAAAGGTTTAAAATAATGAGAACAGATTTTTGTAAAGATAACAGGTTTCTCAGGTACAATGTTCCAAATTCGTCGAGGTAAAATGGCATTTACTACAAGATCAGACGCCGTCTTCTAAGCGAGATCTTAAACAATCACTTATCTAGGCCATAATAAATTGCAGATCAAACAATGAGTATCACGTCACATGTGCGTAGTTTAATACCTTTATTGGTTCTATATCAAGGTGGACAAGGTCACTTAGTAACGCAAGATTACGTGTTTATGAGAATTACTGTGATTTAAAACAAAGATGCAGGTTTGTTTACAGGTATATCCTGGTTCCACTGTAGGTCAATGGCTCCATGAAATTAATGCGTATTATCAAAACACCAATTTTATAGAAAAAATAAAAAGAGTAAAAACTTCAATAGTTTCTATATCAGCCATCTAAACGCTGGGCTGAAACAATCTGCCCCCTCCACTAAGACAGTCAATCTCAAATCTGCATTTAAAAAAATACGAAACATCTGTTGATTGAATACCCGGGAAAAATATATGCACCGTATGCTGGTGCAATTACAGGCACATGGAACTTGTCAACTTATGTCTTAGAGTGACGGGCGCAGTGGCAGTGATCCTAAGATCTTTGTGATTTAAAGCTCTGAGTGTCACTGCAACTGTTATGGATAGACGTGTCGCTTACCATCAGGGGCACGACTTGTTCATCCAATAAAAAAAAGAATAATATTTTATTTACAGTCATATTGTAAATGTAAACATCTCTGTCATAATCAAAAACTAAAAATCAATATTTTTTAAGCGAAATTGAATTATATCTACGACTTTTTAAATGATTTTCTTGCATTATGTCTCTATTCGACTACATAGCTGTTATAACCTAGTTATTTGTATTGTATTTCGAGTCCCCGCAACATTGGATGAACTCGTTTTTAACCGACTTAAAAAAAAGGAGGAGGTTCTCAATTCGACTCGTGTTTCTTTTATTTCTTTTATGCATGTTACGCGATAACTCCGGTATTTGTGAACCTATTTTGATGATGCTTTCTTTGTTGGAAACTGGTACTGTAGTACTTGGTACTGTAGTGGCCCCATTTAAAGTATATTCCACCTCTTAAGGTGGCAAACTAGAGGATGAATGACTTTTGAGGTCAGGTTTTTTAGTACTCTGTACTGACATTATTATTCATGTGAAGTTTAGAAGAGGTTATAGGACATACTCACGTACGTCGATTTTCAATTACTTACATTTTTTTAGAAGTTAAAAACACATTTAAACACAGCTAAAAAAAGTCGTTGAAAAACCAAATAGACGACACGACAACAAACACAGAAAAATTCGTGAGGTCCGCTGGTTCGTTCCGTGGCTTAGTTGGTATAGCGTCTGTCACGGTATGCTAGAAGACGTCGGTTCGAATCCAGCCGGATCTTTGTATTAATTGAAAAAATAATTGAATATCAATTCAATAAAAATTTAAACACATTTAAAGATAATAATAATCATATTTTTAATGATTTATGTTGGTAACAATGTAACTAAAAGTATGTTATTCAGAATTGGCCATATTTTAAATCTAATTTTTTTTCACAATTTAAACTTGTTGAATGCTTTAAAAAAATAATACTGCATACGTCAAACATTTTATGTAATTGTTAGTACAAAAACAAACTATAATATACGTTAGAAAGAGGGAAACATATCATTCCAATTACCACCTTCATGCGCCTAGATAGGACACATTTACGCGTCACTCCAGTGTTTAAAAACCCATAATAATACCAATAACGACAGCTCTTCAATAATTGCACTTGACAAAGTTTAATCAATACGTGGCCTTGGAACTGTATCGAACGAAGAGTTGGCAACTATTTTACGGACACGATCAATCTTCATCAGGTACTACCTACCTTACCTATTTCTGCCGCCAAGCAGTAATGTCAGCATTACTGTGTTCCGGTTTTTAAGGGTACTGGTGAAATTACAGGCATATGAGACTTGTCAACTTATGTCTCAGAGTGACAGGCGCAGTGGTAGTGCCACTCAGATCTTTGCAATTTAAAGTTCTGAGTGGCACTGTAACTGTTATGGACAGGTGTGTAGCTTAACATCAGACACGACTTGTTCGCCCCGTCACTTGATGTTATAAAAAAAACCATTGCATGATTTCCTCAAATTTAACGCCCAGAGAAACGCGCCAGCCGCGCCGTTCTTGCAGACTAGATTTTGAACGAAAATTAGTAGGAAAGCGGCTGCCGCGACACTGTAGCCTTACTACTAGAGCGTCTAATGTGAAGACTAAAGTAGTGTCTGTAAACTAGGTCCTTATTTCTCACCATTGGCCTAATTCTCACCTACAAATACACTCGTACGTTCAGATACGAATCGAAAAAGGGAATCGAACCCGAGACCTTCCAACGCCCAGGTTGGGCCACCGAGGTCATCTAATTAGACCATTATATATTTTTTTTTAAATTACGATGATTTTCTTCATCTATTTCTTTACATATGCACGTAACAAAATATTATATAAATGTATTTCTTTAAAAAAAATGTCTATTAATTCATACATACGCTTCCATTTTACTATCGGGGTAGACAGAGACGCACAGCCTTCAACTTGCTACAGTCCTGGCACTTATCTTTCGCCTCATTAACACGCATCACAATGCTTCATACACGTCGGTCGGTTAAAGGTGTTATTGACTTGGCCACCTTAAGGCTTACTTAATTTCTTCAATACATAAATCTATATGTCATATATGTGTATGTATCTATATGTGTATAGATGAAACTTTTCGAGCGCAATTAAATTTAATTCGAAAAACTTGAATCACAGTTTAATAACGGAACGTGACTAATTATTTCCTTTCTACGTCATTTTAAATTATTATTATCTAACGAATTCATCTATTTACACCTGTTTAACATCGCAAATAAACTTGTTATCAGTAAAAAAAATATTAGGTTACATTTTAAGATAATGTGTTGAAAAACACGTAAAGAACTATTTTTATACAGAGTTCATTCGGGGATTTCGATACGCTTCACATACGTTTCTACCAGAACAACCCTAAGGGTGGCAAAGTAGGGGATGAATGACTTTTTAGGTCAGTTTTTTAACCAGAGGTTAGGTTATTTTATGGTAGTCATGTTAGTGTTATCTTTGACCTATGGTCAGAGAATCCCCTTTACCTTATGTTTTTCATTGAATATTAGTATTCAAATTATCACGCTCACTGGCTAATTAGCATTTGACTAAAATGGTGCACTATGTGTTAATAATTTTTATATCTTAAACCAAACATCAACATTGTTAAGAACTTTTCATGCATAATTTCTAAGCAAATATGGTAAATAAAGAAAATACCAACCTTTTTAAGCAAATCAGGTCTAGTTGGCAGCGTGTGCATGGCCAATGTAGCCGCTTTTCTGATGTACCACGGATGGAATTCAGCCAACGTCTCAGTGTACGCACTCTGACATATTGCACATGTGTTTACAGAGTCATCTGCCTCGCTTAATCGTTTCAGGAATAGTCGGATGAAATCTAAAAAAATTATTAAGGCTATTGATGTCTCAGGTTTTCACGATTGCAACACATTAAAAACAAAAATAATATTGTTTGGATCTAAATAGAATACATGTATTTGTTTTTTCTAACAAACAGACATTTTGTATCCTATACAGGCCCCAGGGTCTCGGGTAATTGACTAATCCTGGGACCTGCAAAGAACCCAATACATTGATTTGTTTGAAGAAACATGACAGCTTCCGTAGTCAACTGGCTTGCACACTGATTTCATTAGTGTCGCCTTCTCAGAGGTCCCGGGTGGCCGAGTCAGTATAGAAAACCAACTTTTCTATATTGTCTCAGGTCTGGGTGTTTGTGGTAACATTGGTGTTTCCAATTTCCATAACACAAATGCTTTAGCTACTTACTTTAGGTTCAGCGCAACATATATGATGTTGTCTAATATTTACTTTTATTTAAATATACTCTATTTAGATCTGAAAGAAATAGTCTCATTTCTAAAAATTAAGTCCATTTCATTTTGTCAAAACAAATAATAATAATGATAATAACACACACAATCAACGTAGCCCTGCACTAGGGAAACCCGTGTCGTGGGTGCTATGGACACACACATAGACCCACAAATTACACCCAAACTCACGAGATAAATAAATGTAGGCCATACAAATATTTCTCCCGGCCCGGGAATCAAACGTGGGACCTCTGCGTGGCAGTCCGGCATGGTAACCGTTTGGCCACAGAGGCAGTTAATAATATATTTAAGGTTCCATTTATTGACAATGAGTTTTTCTTTTGTTTTGACAACCGTATAACAATATAATTTTTCATTACTTGCTCAGGGGTGTACGAAAGAGGCCTCCACACACAACATACCATTCTATTCTACATCTGGGACACCTTGGAAAACATTCGGTGGGTACCTTACACAGACTGTAAATTCTTTCACCACGACGGCAAGCATTACAGTACATGACATCAACACAATAAGAAGACTTGCTCAGTGTAGGTAAAAAATATGAACAGACCTCTGACCACATAGAAAAAAAATTAGAACACAGAAACCTGTCATAGGTAATTTCTGTGAATCACAGTTACTTGTTTTCCTTCTAACTTAAAATAATAATAATGTGCCAGGCAACAACACAAGTTTAACCAGTTTCAATGTACTACGAGCACCAGAGCAATGGAATTTATTCTGGGGCATTACCCACAAGACCCAGTCCAAAATAGAATGATATTGAGTTCTTAGGCTTTTGCGATTGTTACACATCTAAATGAAACTATTTTTCTGGATTTAAATTGCACACGGTTGTCATGGAACCTGACTGTGAACATTGACTGTAAACATGGAACCTGTAAAGGGCCCAAAATTTTGGTTTGTTTGAAAAAACAAATATATGCGAAGAATAGTTTTATTTACTACAAAACAGAATGAGTTTCTATTAAACCTTATAAACAGAACTCTAGTAGAGCATATGTACCTAAAGTTCAAGGAAGTAATGCATGTAGAGTGAATAATACCTCCCTTAGAACTCCCACAATTTTATTATTGTAATGTATTATGTTTTATATTTTTGATGTGTAACAAGCAATTAAATTTTGGGTTTTTATGTTTTGCAATTACCATTGACTGAAGCCATTGACTGACCACAGAATCTGTAAGGAGTCCTAAATATTACTTTGCTTGAAAAAACAAATATACTCAATATATTTTTTGTAGTTGTAGATTGTAGAGCTTCTTGTGAAAGAGTTTGTCCAGGGAAGTACTGCCACCTTTCATATTTCCACATTACTGCTTACCAGTTTTGGTACTGGACTGGTAAGGGGTGCTAGTGAAATTACAGGCACATGGGACTTTCAACTTCTGTTCCAGAGTGACAGGCACAGTAGCCCTAGCACCACAAAAAAATTTGAAGAAATTTTATAATTGTGATTAAAAATATATCTATTTTGTTTTGATGGCTTGCTGTTTATTTTTAATCACACTATGATTTCAGAGGGAGGTATTATCGACTCTGTGTGTATTACTAATTAACATGCAGTGCTTGTCCCATTTTAGCTTTTAGCAAGAGGTATAGAGAAGAGGTACATAATAAATAAAATAAGTATAAAAATACATAAAGTATTTCTTGTACATACCAAGTCCTCTATGTAATCTAAGCATAGTTCTTGAACCAGAAACAAAACCGTTCTTCTCGTAAAGGTTCGACTCTTTTTCATACTTCATCATTTTCTTGAACGAATCGTAATATATCGAATTTTCGCCTTCTTTGTGTTTATCCATAACTTTAATTTTACTCTTCACATCGCTACTAACGAATGAGAACACCGTTCCGATAAGATTTAGAAACCTAAAATGATTAGCAAATTAGCGAAAATAAAAAGGAAATCAACATTTAGCATACAAAATAATATGATCACTCACTTCACTAGCTCATTGTAACCGTCGATATAAGCCTCTATAACAACATCATCCTCTTCTTTCAAGCTCCGGTGGAAGCTCTGTTGCACATGATGCAAGTCTAGATTGTTTTCGTGGGACATAGTACTTATTCAGCGTAAATAAATTTATTATAAAAAAAAACTGAACCTTCACTACCTCTCACCAGATTACATTTGACTGACGTTTGTAACAAGGTACTCTTTGACTTGTCTTTGTTTTTTTTTTTATTTTTTTTTCTTTCCATAAAGGAAAAGGCAAAGGTTTTACACCATACAGCCAAGTCTTGGTACATTATTCTTTTTTGGTACATGAAGTAGAATTATGTTTCTGTAAATATGGCCGCCACAAAGAGGATAGGCAATTTGAGGCGGCGTGCTTGGATTGACTCGGGATTCCTTAGAACTGGCCGATACGGGTATTTTAGTTCGAGATTCGTATAATTTCGCGTTTTAATCTTCGATTAAGGCACAATAGCACTATCCTATTCCACTTTAAACTAGATTTCACAAAATAATTGAAAGTCAAAATAAAAACGACACTTTTCCCTCCAAAAGGTCCAGAGCGAATCTGACTTGTCTTTGACTGACGCTGACATACAATGCAGGATTGGTTTGACTGACAGATAGATTAAACTGCCTATTCTAAAGTCAAGAGAAAAGAAAATAAATTATGTTTACAAAATTTTAAAGCACAAGACCATTGACCTACCAACAAATGGACGTCGGGTCTAATACAAAAACCACGAAAAAATGTCCGAAGTTAACCTATACAAACGTAGTGACATGTAACGAAATATAAAAAACTAAAACATTTAATTTAAATTATAACGTCATTGCAGTACTGCCTAATTTGCTTGCAACTTTGGGGAATTTATTGCTCCCCTAACGAACAATAAAACGGCCTCGTGAACTTCGTGAATGGCGATATAATTATAAAGTTTCGTGGTTTTTACAAAATGCTTTTTATCAAACCGGGCAAACAATTTGCAATCCTGACATGACCATTTACGTAACTGTAAACTGTCAAACATTTACGACAAGTGCGACACTCTCCTTGGCGACTCTCGTCCAAAGAGACTGCCACAGCCAGCCGGTGATAATAGGCGGCGTCTAAAGCCGCCACACAACAATTTAAG
>NW_020653852.1:3183167-3195066 GCF_003589595.1 Hyposmocoma kahamanoa | reverse complement strand
GCCGGTGATAATAGGCGGCGTCTAAAGCCGCCACACAACAATTTAAGATTAAAATCAAAGCGAGTCTATAGTTTCTTTGTTCTAAATATTTCAATCGCTTGTGGTTCGAACAATTGAAAATGACCAAAAAGTTTATATAAGCTTCTTAAAATTGGCGTAATGGATCTCTTTCCATCTTTTGCGCATGCAATGTGTAGAAAAAGGACAGTTAGCTATTTGATTATTTTGTGCGCTTTTGTAATTTATATTTACGATTCATTTATAAATTTATATATGTATAAATTAAATACGATAAAACTGTACAAAATAACACTTTTAAATGAGAACTATGATAACACAATATATTTGTTTAGTGAAAATATGATACAAAATCCTGTTTTTACACTTTACTGCGGTAATTTTTACAAGTTATTATTATATGGTACTGCATGATTGACACTCGAACAAATGAAGACTGTTGCGTGATTGACGCTCTGTATGCGATTTTAACGCCCTATGGGTGCGGACACTTTTTAGCGCGAACCCTACGTCCATTTATTGGTAGGTCAATGCACATGACAATATTTTTTTATGTGAAAGATAGATAGAAAAAACAACGTTAACTATGGAGTGAGATTGGTGGTCTAATGATGATAAACTAGGCTAAACCACAGCTAAACCTTGAATTAGCACAAAATGAATTACGGACTTTCAAAATGGTCATCGTACGGATATAATTTTTTTTTCCCTCGAAAAAGTTTCAGAAAATTCTAATAATTTTTTAGGTATTCGAGAAAAATGTATGATCATTGATTACAGTTACAGTCTACGATCTGGCACTTAGTCGGTCCCGAAGCAAAATGCTCTAAGTTCTAAGGATAAATAGTACTATTTGAGAGTTTTAAGGACGAAAATTACTACTTTAATAAACACAAAACACGTGTCGAGCTTGCTTCGCAAACATCCTAGTTTTTGTCAGTTGATCATTCATTCCTTAACTTAAGTTCGTTCAATTCGCTCTGGAACTTTTGGAGGGAAAAGTGTCGTTTTTATTTTGACTTTCAATTATTTTGTGAAGTCTAGTTTAAAGTGGAATAGGATAGTGCTATTGTGCCTTAATCGAAGATTAAAACGCAAAATTATACGAATCTCGAACTAAAATACCCGTATCGGCCTGTTTTAAGAAATCCCTAGTCAATCCAAGCACGCCGCGCCGCAAATTGCCTATCCTCTTTGTGGCGGCCATATTTACAGAAACATAATTAAACTTCATGTTTAGGCTGATGGCTTTGCCAAAGCCTTAATAAATTAAAAAAAATAATTTAGTTCGTTCAATGTTCATTCATTATGAATCTATCTGTCATCTATAGGAAGAGCTGTCGTACGATTGTCATTTTCTTTTGCATCGTTTCATATCCTGCAATGTTTTTCAAAGTTAGGCAGTGCTTTGCTGATTGTATCAAAGTGAATTTGTGACGATAAGTAGTTTTATATTTATACTTGATAACGTTGTGTTTGCAACTGCGTATTATAGTGCTAAAGTGTAAAACTCAGCGCATGCCGGTTTTGAAGAGGTAATATCAGAAAATTTATGACGGTATTACAGGTTTCCTATTTTATTTTTAGTCGCACAGTATCGGATATTTGGTGCTAAGTTGTAGGTGTTTTGCAAGAATTATTTTGTGAATTGCCGGCTAGAATGGCGGCGATAAGGGAAAAAGTGACAATACATGTGAATAGCGATTAGCAATTTGTTATTGTAAACATATGTGTACATTCCCTTTATTATGCAGATGGCTTACCAAATACTTGCACCGGAGACATTTGTGTTTAAGTTAAACAACAATTGACTTTATTAAAAGTATATACAATCGTTATATCTTCATTTCAAGGCTATATCGTTCACCATCGTATGGTACATTCGTGAATTGGTTAATACTCTCTGTATGTCTCTAAATTTTGTCAAAAAGAGATAATATGCATTAAATTAAGGTGACACCTAGGCCATATGTTTGATAACAAACATTCATTTGTACTTTCTAAAGTGAAAGTGCTTTCAATGTATTTTTTTATTCTGTGCAATGTTAATTTAGACAAATTCAATTCTAGATACTGTTTTCAAGGCAAGCTTATGTCATTTTAATTGTATATAGTAGTAAAGATAACTTGTCTGTTTTTGAGAAGTAAATGCGTACCATTGTAATTTATAAAGTTGAAATCTTATAAATTTGGTTCTGAAATTATATGTAGAAAATGTTGTTCAATATTATAGGGTATTTATTAATCATAAGCGGTAAATTGATAAAAATTATCAATAAAACTCAATTTACTATTATCAAGTTAATTATTAGTCAATGTATTAATAATGTCATAAAATAATTATCACTGAATGAGTCATCCCTATCCTCATTCTTACATAAAACTGTTGAAGCTGTATCTAACTTTCTGAGTATCAAATTAAAAGGAAATCTGGTTGAAATTTGGAAAAAGAATCGCTGCTTTTTATTAGCCGAAAAATATATTTTGAATTTTTTAACACATTGAACGATATTTATTAAAACAATAAGTCTTTTTTAAAATTTTTATTGAATTGATATTCAATTATATTTTGTGAAATGACTCCACTAGTTTGTTATAATTGTTAATACAAAGATCGAACACGCACAAAATATTCCTTCGTTCCGGCCAGATTCGAACCGACGTCTTCTAGCTTACCGTGCCAGACGCTATACCAACTAAGCCACGGAATGAACCAGCGGACCTCACGAATTTTTCTACGTGCTTGCGTCCTGTCTTTGTATTTGTTTTTTTAACGACTTTTTAGTCGTAGCACCATCTATGAGAAATCTATGAAAGTGTAAAGGCACTATCTGGGTGATAAATCTTTAAAATACAGTAAATAGCGACTCTCTCGCCAGGACTGGTAACTGTAAAGTTTATAGATTTCTCATAGATGGCACTATGACTAAAAAGTCGTTGAAAAAACCAAATACAAAGACACGACGCAAGCACATAGAAAAATTCGTGAGGTCCGCCGGTTCGTTTCGTGGCTTTGTTGGTATAGCCTCTGCCACAGTAAGGTAGAATACGTCGGTTCTATTCCGGCCGGATTGAAGGAATTTTTTCTGAGTGTTCAATCTTTGTATTAATAAGTCACCATCTTTATATATAATTATTGCCTAGAAGCTTAATGCTTAATTTTTTGAAGTAATCTGGCTTATCCGAGGTTTGTACCAAAATTTCAGCTTAGCAAAGCGACTTTTCTAAGAAACTATGTTTTTAGGTGTTAATGCTAAAAATAAAACAAAACATGTAATTGAAAAAATAAACAATAAAGTATTAGAAAAAATAAACCACTATATTTTACAGTACATATTTGATGTTAGTTGTAAGTGTTGATTGCATACATTCATTCCATTACAAGTAATTTTTTTTAATATCAACAGCCTAATACTAGAAAATGGCATCAAAAAAGTCATCTATAAATGAGGATGACTCTTTCATAATCCTCGGCACGTCTCCTGGCACCAGTTTGGATCTTAAATGTAACGGAGTGGAGAATGGCCAGAGCCTGGATAAATCCCAACTAGATGATGCCTTGAAGGATTTACCGCCCGAGGCAAGTGTGGCGTTCAAGGCCCATTTCCAACTTGAGGACGGTGTGAGTATACTTATTTTTTATTTCTTCCTGATCAAAGTCACTTTTGAAGATATTAGACATACATATTGCTTCACCTGTCAAGATAAAGTCATTGGTTGATTTCCTTTTTTTTCTTTTTTTCTCAATAAAGGCTTCCCCTAAATTCCAACATTTATCTTTGTGTTTGTTTGACAAAAGACTTGTATCGAATTAGTATGGAGCTTGGTACTTTATTCTCAGAAAAATTTAACCAGTCTTTAACTTTTTTCCTAGATTTAAGTTCAAATAAAGACTTAGCAGAATAATAAAAAAATGTACTGATCTGCATTTTTATCTAGTTTATTTAAAACAAAAGTGTGGTGACATGTTTAAATAATTACTTACCAGCAACACTGAGATACTACAAAAAGTCCAAAAAACAGCAACACTTAAAATCTAAAATATTATTAGCTGGCAACAAGCCTTTTATTTTTTATGGCATTGGCCATTAGCTCATTAGTAAAATACAAAAATATCCGTTTTGTTATATTTTATGTTACATCATCATCTCAGCCTGTTAACATCCACTGCTGAATATAGGTGTCCTCTTTTGCACACCATTTCAAGCGGTCTTGTGCGGTTACAAAAAATATCTACTGATAGCCTGCTTAAATTTTCCGTTTATTATAGTACCACTAATGGAACAACTTTTTTGCGAATAAATAACATTTGTAAACATTTTAACACTGCATACTCAATATCTATTTGTATAGAAGGCATTATTTCCTTTTTGCAAAACACTAAAACTATTTGCCTATCTTTTTATGGCTATTGATAAATAAATATAGTTCAACTTTTTCTTTTTGTAATTTTGTTAATAATCCTGCATTGTACTGCATAATAAATCAATATAAATGCTTTAAACCATAACTATAGAATAATAAATAAGATTAAAAATGTGTTATGGTTGGAATTCAGACTATGGGTAATTATTTTGGTATTATGAATCCTTAATGATATTTATTCAAGTGTAATTATCACATTAAATATGTTTTATTACATTCTCAATAGACATAACTAGCAATATTTCTTTTCATTGCCAAGCATATTTAGTTAATACTCGCATAAAGATAACGACAATATGAGAATTTCTCTATTATTGACTTAAGTTTGATGTGGATATTTTGCATTCATCATTCTTGCACTATTAAAATGATAGATTTTAAAATAAATTCTTAACTATCTCTGTTTGTTGAACATTAAATAAACTAAACTGCCACCTTCTCTACTGATTTCGGACTACGTCTATCTTGTTCAAAATATGGTAAAAGTATCAATGAACGGTGGTAATTTCGATAATTTTGTCATAAATACTTGAATGTTAACAATTTCTGTTAAAATTGTTCTCATGGTTAAAAAAGTGTTAACAATTCATTAAAATCGTTCTCGTGGTTGAAAACGTGTTAGAGCTCACGTGACGATGATGATTGTGATGTGTCTTTGAAGAAAAATAAGAGAACTGTGCGGTTTCAGAGGAGATTCCTCTCACGTACAATGAGGTTGTGGAATGAAGTCCTGTCGTGGTTTTCCCGCAGTAATATAGCATGGAGTCCTTCTAAAGGGGCTTGAGAAGGGTCCTAAAGGGTTTGCAGCACGCTCGTGACGCCCCTGATGTTGCAGGCGTTTATAGTTGACAGCTTTCCATCAGGCGGGCCGTATGCTTGTTTACTTAATATAAAAGAAAGAGAAACTATTTTTGACCATACAGGCTTTATGATGTGAGATTTAATCTTGATTTTTAACTCCTATACCTCGCAGCAGCATCATCAGTCAGTCGATCAGTCGTCATCATCTTGACTGTGTAAGGAGACAAATGCTACTTCCACGTTGAAGAACACATAACGTGTAAACTAAAATCCGAGTGGACACCTATACGATTTAACTCGTATGAGCGTTCTCGGTGCGAGAAAACTCGTATAGGGAAAACCCAGCTTAAGTTTACCGCAGCTTTGTTTTTGTAGCTACGAATGTATTCATTGTAATTTCAACTATAATGTCATGGATTAAGGTATATTATTATTCGTCATAAAAATCTCTCGCCGTGCCGATTCGTTAGTGAGCACCGAGCCTTATTATTATGAGGATGGCGCACCACTGCGACCTGCAATAATTAATTGTCATCGCTAATACTTACAACTAGATCTCAGAGCCAAAACCAACGGAGTTAAGGAAATGTAGGATTGTCTTGCTTGTTTTCTTAAATAATAAGTAATTAGTAAGTCATTTAAAAAAAAATGAAAGGTAATTTACAAAAAATTACTTTTTCTTGCCCTGACGCTAAAGTATGCAATTGTGAACCACTGACTGACAAAATTTTTTATCATATCCGTATAATTTGTCAAGATCAAAAGATATCATAGATAAAATTTATATGAAAATGATATAAAAAGGCGTGCATGATAAAAATATTTCCCCACACTTCAATCGATAAATACAATGTTTATGTAGATGTACACTCATGGAATATATAAAGGAGTGCTTAAAAGAGGCTGAATAAGATAACATCATCACAAAACCACATACGTTGCTCTGATCCCAATGTAAGTAACTACAGCACTTGTGTTATGGAAATCAGAAACAATGACGGTACCACAAACAGACCTTGACTTTGACTTTGATCAAACTCGGAACGTTAAAGATGGCGACACCATGAAAACCGGTGTGGCTTGCACTCGACCATGGAGATGGAGGTCGTCATATTTAGTCATGAATTATGATAACAGTGTTCATTTGAACCTACTACTACATATACAACTCTTAAAAAATCTAGAAATATACATTTTTACTGTAGTTTTCTGTTTGTGACGTAAGCATATAGTCGGAAAGAGTTTTTTTTAAAGTCATTTGGTTTGCCTACAGCTATTACATTGTGATTTATTTCCTAGGTACAATAATTTGTGAAAAAATGTGTGTAAAAAAATTGGCAAAGGAACTTACGACATTTAACTTAACTACGAGTATGTAATATAATAGCAACAAATACTAATAACTACTTACGTATATACAACAAAATGCTATTTTATTTTATTTCAATATTTTTTAAAAACAAAGGCAAACAATCTGCATGTACGTCCAAATATTCACTATTTATATTATACAAGTTACAAAGTCTGTTCTCGTGAGTTCGTACGAATTTTGGTTCTTCGAAGAGGTGGGCAAAGTGGTTGTATAAAGTATCGCGGGGTACCTATGAGGCACTCTAAATCTTATTTGGCTTAGTAGAATCGGACTATCAATTTGTTTTTTTTTTAAATTGTTCCCTTGAAGGGGTGAAAAGACTGCAAAACCATGTAAATTCTATAAGAATGTGTTTAGTGTTCTTTTTTTGAAAATTAACCCTTTACGTGCTGAAACGGATGGCACAAGTTTATTTATCAGAAACTCGTATTATTTAGGCTTGTTACACATATTATTTATTCTTAGATATATTTTTCAAGCGTGTCCGAAAACTATTATTAAAACAGCCACATCGTTACTCTGATAGGTATTATAGATAATATATTTATGTCTTACATATCTTAAATTACACTGTTTAAACCCTATAACTTCTTATCGTGCCGAGTTTTATTTAAGGATTAAATTTAATTTGCATAGTATGTTGCTAACTTAATCGCGATGTCTTTGTCTACGTTAGGATCTCTCCCTGAGATGTGGACGTTTATTTTAAGTATAAGAGAGAGAAAAAGAGAAACAGAGAGAAAATTTTTGTAAAAAGTTGATAAAAAAGTGAAAAGAAGAAGTTATGACCCAAATTTACGAATTTTATTACGACGAAGAACATCCCACCTCATCACACAATATATACCCTAGTTCTAACACAACTTGGAGTGAATGCTCAAATTATTCACAAGGGATAAAGTAACACGATTTTGTTAAATTACCCGTAAAAGTAGGTGATACGGGATGTTAAAATTTATTTTCATAAATTGTATTCTTTATCCTCAACGAATATTTTTTACAAGTATTTTTCG
Organism: Hyposmocoma kahamanoa; assembly: GCF_003589595.1. Classification (NCBI taxonomy): domain Eukaryota; kingdom Metazoa; phylum Arthropoda; class Insecta; order Lepidoptera; family Cosmopterigidae; genus Hyposmocoma; species Hyposmocoma kahamanoa. Next base: position 3,187,437 of record NW_020653852.1, on the reverse strand, counting down.
GTTTTACGAAATTGCCCCTAATAGGCACGCCGGGGTTATTTATTTTATGGTTTTCGAAATGACGTCGGTTATTTACCTGACGATTTGCTCACGCGATGACGCGTGCGCACAATAGTCATCAATGAAAATGTACTCTTAAATCGTTGTAGCAGGAAATCATTGATAAAATGGAACTAGTAGGTAGGTAAGTGTATAGTATTTCTATTTATCGTTTAATCTTTTATGCATGATAATAGGTTACACGATAAACGATAAATAGAAGGGACTTTACTGTGCTTTGCACGGAATAAAAAGAAGGTGTTTGTATGTTCAATTGACTAGTTTTAATCTGGACACTCACACTTAATCTGGTTTGTAACATTTTTTCAGTCTACAGAATTTTTTTAAATTATGTTGTCAAAGGTATGTAAATACATTTTATCAAATGTTGCTATTTTTATGCATAGTGATTGAAGTTGAAAAGTCAAATCAAAGTTTGAAGCGCTATTCTGTGGTCAAAAGTTAACCAATCATTAGGTGCGATGTAATTTAAAATGTTTCATTTCTGTTCATGATTACAGACTTTCACGAATTTACACTTACTTGAGGTCATTGCGTAGATAAAAAAAAAATCAAAATTTTCTATTGTTTTGTTAATTTTTAATTTCATTCGTTCATTATTTTGATGGCTTTGTGTCCCGTACATAAAAACAAACATATCGCGTAATAACAACAGCAATTTTGATAAATTCGGATCGAGCTAGACCTGGGGGTCTACTCTCGATCACCGTCCGTCCGAAACAATTACTGCCAAATAAGCAATACTTGACCAAATGAAAAGACGCGTGATGCGAATGAAGCTTCGTACTTGATACTTGTCTTTTAATTTTGTCGAATATTACTTATTTGACAGTAATTGTTTCGGACGGATGTCGAGAGTAGACCCCTAGAGGCAGACTAACTACCTCCGTGGTCGAACAGTTACCATGCTAGTCTGGCCTAAATATAATTTGTATGGCCTACATTTATTTCTCTCGTGAGTTTGGGTTTCATTTGTTGGTTGTCTATGTGTGTCTCCATGGCACTCGCGATACAGGGTTTCCCTAGTGCAGGACTATAAATGTTTGCGTTATTATTATATTATTATTATTAGCAAGTTTAGTACCTACATTTATTATGAAACAATGCTTCATCTTCATCATCATGTAGTGCCTCTCCACTACTGGAGGCTGGCCGTCTGCTTCGAGAACTCTTCCCTATCCTGAGCCAAGCGAGACAGATGTTGCGCAGCCACGACTTTTTCCTTCTTCCAGTACGTCGTTTACCCTCGATCTTGCCCATAATTGTCAGTTGGAGAAGTCGGTACTTTTCATGCCGTAAAACGTTTCCAAGATACGCAACTTCCCTTTTCGTGACGGTCTGCTAGAGTTCCCGGTCCCTCCCAACACGCTGAACAACTGTCACGTTGGGAACTTTTTAGGTCCTAATGCGTAGCATTCTACGGCAGCACCAAAACTCGAAGGCCTCAAGACGTCTCTGGGCTTTTAGAGTCCTTATAGAGTGTTCTTCATAAAAGTTCTTTATTTTTCTTGTAGTACTGAGTATACCGTTGAAATAGTCTCAGTTAAAGGAGTCATCACACTTATTGACACGGAAACGCATTAAAACGGCCAGTAAAAGCTTTATGTCCTTGCAATAAAAGCGATAAGAACGTCGAGCTTTTCGCGCCGCGGCGGTGCAATAGTAAGTGAAACGCGCAACGTCTTTTTCGCTCTTGCTTTATGGACATTAAGTTTTATCTGACCGGATTTTTAAGTATGGCGTCTCTCTTATAAATATTAACTATTTTTTTATTTTCAAATCGTGTTTTCTCGATTCCACAACTTTGAGTTACGACAGTGTTTACTTCGCCACTTCCTATTATCGTACCTTACTACTTGGAAGTTACCGTATGACGTCTTTCTGAAATGTCACAGTTAGGGATTTTACCGTTCATATACTAAGAAATAGTGTTGTATTACTAAGATGTTTGTAAAGAATGATTACGTTGAACTGTCATTTCATTTCGTTGACTAATATATTTGTCCTTCTTTTCTTTTTGCAATTAGCATATATCTTTATAGCAATTGTTTTCTCTTTTTAGCCACTTGTTCCGCCTTTGTGTTCTCTTTTTCAGCTACCAGCTAGAGCTTCGAGTTCTAGTTCTGTTTTAGCTATTTGTTCTCTCTTTTTAGTTACTTAATCTTTCCTTCTAGCTCTTTTTAGCTATTTGTTCTCCCTTTTTAGGTACTTATTCTCTCTTTTTAGCTATTTTTCTATTTTTAGTTTATTCTCTATTTCTATCTCTTTCTTTAGTTTGTTTTCTCTTTTCAGCTTATTCTCTATTTTTAGCTATTTGTTCTCATCTTAGCTTCTTAGTTTCTCATTCTAGCACTTCTTAGCTATGCCTTTTCTTTTTACTTATTTGTTCTCTAACTCTCTTTTTTGCTATTTGTTCTCTTTTCTAGTTCGTTTTTGTTAACTGAATCAAAATTATTTCTTTCCATGAACTTATGTACTTGTACAATGGACGGATATATGGTTGTATATTTTTTTACCTTGCACCATCAATTTTATTTCCAGCCTTCCCCAGCCAGCGTGATGGTGGCCAGTACCATAATAACAGATGACAAAAGCACAGAGGAGCTACAAAAACACTTTGGCGAGCTCCTCGACGAGAATATTATACTGAAGGAGACATTAAAACATAACAACGACTCTATGAAGGAACAGTTCTTGTTGATAGCGTCTTGCCAGGAAGATATGCTGAAGACTCATATGATGCATAAGGAGAAATTCGACGAGACCAGAGAATTGGTTAAGAAGGTGAGGTTTGATTAAAACGTAATAATGAACTAATGAATGAACGAAAGGTTTTGTCCACGTCAGCCGCTGCTGGGGCACAGGACCCCTTTAGGGTTTACGCCTTCGCTCCGTTACAGTCATATTTTTGACTTAGAAAATAAAGCCATTAAATTAGTTCATGCTGCCACAGAGATTCGAACCCTTGATGTTTTAATTGAGAAGCACGCAGCTCCTTTACGTACATTTGAGAATGTTTAGTAGCAACATAACATAATAACTGCCTTCGTTACCGAAAGGATACCATGCTGGTCTGCCATGCAGAGGTCCTGGGTTCGATTCCCGGGCCGGGACAAATATTTGTATAGCCTACATTTCTTCTCTCGTGAGTTTGGGTGGAAGTTGTGTTTGCCTATGTGTGTATCCGTGACACGATACAGGGTTTCCCTATTACGGGGCTATGACTGTGTGCGTATAAAAGAAGACATTGAAGAAGGGTCACAACTCTTGACAGGTCTTGTCGTCACTGACCAACTGAAACGTTGTTTTGTTTGAAAACAACAAATTCTAAATTAAGTAAATAAAGAAACAATTTCTAATAAATAGTTTACTAACAAACATATGTGTCATGTAATGTTACTTGAAACTAATCATTATTGTTATTATGAGCGATGACACACGGGCGTTGCGTCGTCACAACGCAACGAGTGCCACACGGGCAATGCGGTGTCGCAACGTACGTAACGCCGCTTATTTACTCAACGCAGCACCCCTCCTCGCTTCGTCTCCTGACCCCTTATCCTATGCGCACGCGTTCTGTAGTTGTGCGCCCGTTGTAACGCACCGTGTGGCAAACCGTTCTGAATTTTATGTAAACGCAACGCCAACGCCGCACATTGTGTAGCATCGCTCTAATTTGATTGAGAACTGAAACAGGCACACCGCTATACAATAATCATGGCATCATTATTTTATCAATAGCTGTCACTTTCGTACAACTAATAATCCCTCTTTATTATTCCATTTTAGCTCCGTCAAGAAAATAATAAGCTAAAGCAAGACATTACGCGCCTAGTCGATGGCCCAATCCAGAGTCAACCTAGCAGTACTGGGACAGAGAAGTCTGGTCCGTCATCAGCGCTGGAGTTCGTTACATCACCTGATGACGATACTATCAACAAGTTGACAGCGCAGTTGGATTTAGTCGAAAAGCAACGAAGACAGGTAAGGTATTTCAGTTTGGATCAGAGACGGCTCGTGAGTGATTTCAGAGTCTGAACAAAAATGAAAAAAAAATGAAATTCACATTATATTGTTCCATTTTAAACAATGCCACTAAACAACACTACGCTTTTTAACAACGATTGAATAATAACACTTTTTTTAAAACAATAAAATGCGCGCGAATAAAATACTGTTTGTTTATTCGACAAGTTAAGAGCTCTCATGC
>NW_020653852.1:3169304-3178167 GCF_003589595.1 Hyposmocoma kahamanoa | reverse complement strand
TACAATATTTTATTTTTAACTTTAAAGTGGATATACCCCTCTAAAATCAAATCGAAGATTAGGAATTTTTCCTGTGCTCCCTCTTAACAAATGAAGCACTTTTTTACTTATGTGCTTTAATCCGCCGACACTAGAATTAATATTCATAATTGTAAAATTAAACAGCAGCAACTGTTCTACAGTCGTATCTTTTATTTTTCAGCGCGTCAGACAGCCTAGTTCAATCACTAGGCGTAGTGGCGAGTCTGCATGACTACAAGCTGGAACGGACGACAGCAGAACAGTTTAAGAACGGGCTTGGAGAGATGAAGCAGCAACTGGAGAAGCACCATAGCATGACTCTGAATAACATGTAAGTTTTTTTAAAGCTGTAGTACAGTTATGGGTGACAAATGAAATGAAATGTAGTAGCCTAATGGAAGAACGAATGTTTTTCAATTTAACATATTGACTTGTTGTTTGCAGTCAATCTGTTAGCAGCCTAAGCAAGAAATTACTATACTCCATCCAACCATTTATTTAACTTTTGACAGCTCGATTTCTAATCTATTAGTGATGTCTAATGCGTTCCTGATTCGAGTTTTTTTATAACATTCGATTTTATTTTCATTCGTGATGATAGTTTTTGTTTAAGTTAATACATAAAATGATAGTAAAAATAACACCAAATCAATGTTCATTTGTGACAAACGAACGGCAAACAAACAATTTTTTCTAGTTCTTAGGTTTTCGGAATTGTTCCACATAGGAAATGAAAAATAGTTTCATTTTTTCATGTTACAAACATAAAACATGTAAAATAAATATAAAACCTATGTAAAACATTTTTTTTAATTCATTTATTTTTACGACGTGTAAAGGTTACTTCATAATTACACTGTATTTGCTAGGGATGAAATATATCGATAATTGAAAAAAATGTACAGTGTAAATGTAAGTCACGTGAATCGATGTGTTTCTATACTAAACAAAGCGTATTTCATTGATATTTGAAATGGCACTTATTTCAATAAACTTGTCATTGAATATCGTCTGAAAATTCTTGTTAAAATTATCCAGTGTGCAGCACGACATAACTGTTACGTAAATTGTCAGAGTCGCTACACACGGCGATTTTAAGCAGCGATGCGAATGCGCGACTGCATGGATACAAACGCGCGATTGCGATGCAATCGCCTATGAATCGCAAGTGTAGGTATGCAATCACGCGTTTCATGAACGCGCGTTTGCATACGTCGCCGTGTGTACCTATCCTCACTCCTCCCACACCGCGTAGCTACCTCATGATGAACCAACTCAGCTAAGCGGTAGGCCTGTAGTATATTGTTAGTTAAAGTTAGATAGGTATAATTATTTTATCTACACACATGTCATAAACCCTTTATGATGTGTTCAAAAACTGCAAATTACGACCAGCATGAAGATAAACTGTTTTGTTAGAACAAATTTTTTATCTGCGAAAATGCTATTATTGCATAATAATAACATCGAATTCGATTTTATTATTTCATTAAAATTTTGAACATCTCTGGAAAACAAAACAATTTGATTCGACCTCAATTCCAATATCAGTCCAGATGAAGTTTTATTCGAAATGGAATGTCAATAGCAAACAATTTTGACAGATCTCACACGTCACTTGATTTCGAACGATATGATAGTTTGGGCCGACTCTAGTTTGTCTATGAATAAAAAAAATTCGGTTGCGTGTCATGCGTGAGAAAAGTTTTTATTAGCCGCCATTTCGCCAGTCGTAACATGCGGTTGCCGAACACGTCTTAGAGCTTATAATATGTGTATAGATAAAGCAGTATATGTAACTGTACATAATTAGGCATTAAAACACTCGTGTGATAATTTTTATGAAACTCGCCTTTCGACTCGTTTCGTAAACCCATACTCGTATTTTAATGCCTTTCATTATATAACAGTCACATAAATTACTATATCTCATATTAGTATTAATTTTATTATTTTTTCTAAAAAATATTTTTTTCATTTAGGTTCGATGTTTTTTCACAACTTAAATTATTTGTGGTTCATTATGCGTTACAGTGGCCAAGTAAGATGTACTCTGACCATATTCGAAGGCATATTTAAGGAATACAATGAACTGCTCAAAAAGGTGTCGACCAATAAGGAAACTGTGAGTACATTGAACAAGTGTATTATGACTCGTACCAATTTACAAACACGCACACACAAACGCGCGACGATACAAAAACAAACTGACACTTAAACAATCAACTTTTTAACCGACTTCAAAAAAGGAGGAGGTTCTCAATTCGACTGTTCTTTTTTTGTATGAATGTTACGCGATAACTCCGGTATTTGTGAACCGATTTTCATGATTCTTTTTTTGTTGCGGGGGTACTTCCATAGTGGTTCCATTTCATTTTGAAGAAAATCATCCACCTTTAAGGGTGCCTGTTCACGCATGAAGATTCATTTTTGTAAATAGCGCCTAACTTTAAATTAAGAGCAATTATTTTAATGGTTGATTTTGCTATTTCTCCAATTCAAGGCGTTTTTCTCTCAATATCTTTGAGTAGTGAGAACCGATTATTATTATCTCCAGTGTCAAGTCCTGTATAGTGGCGAACTAGGGGATATTTCAATAAAACTTAGCAAATAGACGTAATTCCACGTACTTTTGAGGTCGGTTTTTTTTTAGTACTCTGTACTGTGATGATTATATATACATGTGAGATATTAAAGAAACCAGGGGTTTATTGAAACTATTTTCTTGCTTTCCAAACAATTTGAAATACAACATATCAAATGTTAGAGTGGTTACACACAGTGGCGGTACTGGCTTCTGTCGGTGGCAAATTGGCACGCCTGATAGTTTATCAGACAAAGTAGAAACAGGTTCTGGTGGTGTGACCATTGAATAGTAGGGGCTCTTCTCTCGCCGCCAACAGGTGGCGTTCAAAACATAAATTCGATGATATGAAATACAACCACGGGTAATATTTTTGGTGCTGCTATAATTTTAGCACTCCAAAAGTCATTTATCTAGGATTTTAGAAAATTTGCACGAAAGAATGACACAACCATACCATACAAAGCGAAAATGGCGGACTTAGCTCAGATAGGTCTTTCGAGACCTATAGTTGGCACGTAGTCAGACATCAAATAAGTAAAATTGTTAATCCTAAGTTATGGTAAATAAATAAATGAATAAATATTAAATTAATCATGAATTAATTATGCAGAAACTAGCTGACGGCCCGAACGTAGAAGCACTAACAGCTGCGTTAGTCGCTCGCGGCCAGGAGATTAACACACTCAATGCCGAGCTTAAGGTACTGAGAAGTGAGAAGGAGGACACGGAGCTACTTAAGACGCAGCTTGATTTGTACAGGTAATTTATATCGAAAATGCGAGTTACTTCAAACTGCAAACGTAACTAAATCTATATATTACCCACAATTTAATTGATATATTTGTGTTTATTTTTTTTTATTTTTTTTATATATACATTTAATTTTAAAATGTGTCAGAAATTACTTACCTTTCGCGTACACAAATTCATCATTATTAAAATATATGATGTGTCTAATACATTTTTTCGTAGTGTATTGTTGTTGCCGACTACAAATTTAAATTTGTCTTAAGTGCCATCAAATTCTGGTCCAACAATAATTACCTAAACCTATATGTGTACTATACTACCTTTATATGTATGTACTAGAATGTTGTAAACAGGGATGTCAGGTTTTAAAACCAAATAGCCGGTCAGCCAGTTTAGCCGGAAATTTGGGTAAAAAGGCTGGACACTGCATTTTCAAGGATTCTAATTTGGTCGAATACGCAGCCAAAAAAGTCTAACTATATCTGGCTTTATCCGGACGCTTGGAAACGCTAGCTGTATGAGACAATATAATGGCAATATTATGTTAATTATTTTCTTTTCGTGCAATTACTAAAGAAACAAATACTTTTTTTAGAAGTGACTTCGAAGCAGAGCGTGAGGCTCGTGAAAAGATGGCTTGCCAAAAAGAGAACGTCCTCACGGACTTAAGGAACGTTCAAAAACGCAACCAAGAATTAGTGCAACAGGTTTGGTTTTTCATTTGTTATAGCGTCGTCTTAGAGTGAAAAGCTCGCACACGTCTGGGGGCCTACCACAACCTCTTAAAACAATATTACTTTAACCTTGCATTGAGTTGTCGTACCATGACGCGCTTAATGTGAGCTTATTATAATGTTATTGGCAGCTTTGTGACTATTTATTCACTCAGTTCGTACTATGACGCGACTTTGACATTAAAGTAATATTGTTCTTATGTCAAATTTAGGGTAACCTATCACAAACTCGAATTTCTTTTGTCCAGATTTCATTGTTCCGAAAACGGTTCGACTTTTTTTCATTGGTGCGATGACAGTTTTGGTATAAATTTGCAACATATAAATGTGTTACAGCAGAAGAGATAGAGATATATTTATTTGTAAGCATACACGGTAAATACAGTTTACATGTTTAAGATTACACTTATGGTTCAGCGTGTTGCGCCAGTAACTGGCATACAAATGTTAATAGCAAATATTATCGTTAGAAGTATCGTATGTCCGAAAACCTATTATTACAATCATTATAACACATACGTATTCTTTGGGCTGAAGTTTGTTTGGTCTAATTATGTTTGTTATTCTGTCCGTATTCCATATAATTTAGATTGCTGAAAATTCGTTTCGACAAAATTATTATTCTTGGATAAAATTGTACCGCCATACAATTTTACCGTAAAGCTCCAAAATTCAGGATTGCACTTTGCTGGTGCAGTGCTTCTGAAATGTAATTTAAAAACAATGGTCTTAAGTATTCGAGAGGCGAGTACTAGAGCCGAATTTGTTTGTTTTTCCTGGCTAGGTCGACCCCCTCATGTGGGTTCAGGTTATATGAAAAGCCGCACGAGTCTTGCGAGCGAAGCGAGCTTGCCGCGGCAGCGGCAGTCAAATTTGTTTGCATTACCTAGATGGTATGTCCTCTTCCTGTAGGTGTAGGTTAGGTTAGTATATGAAAAAGCTGCACGAGCCGAGCGAACGAAGCGAGCGTGCCGCAGCAGCGGCGGAATTTGTTTTAACGGATTGCACATTTTTTTTGTAGCTGGAGGAAATTCGCAAACTGAACCCGAACTTGGTGCGCCACACGACGCAGCCGCAAGATCGTCGACCGGCGCCAGCGGCGCCCGGAGCCGCGTCCTCCGGCACGACCACTGCCCCGCGGAGGCCCGCCGGGAACGGCACCAACAGCGCCACTGGGAATCTGGTACGTTGCTTTCTTTCACAACATGTGTCATCTGCCTATAGAATTGTATATCTTAAACTATTTTTAAAACAAACAAATTTTGTACACGTTTTGTACCGAATCGCAGTATTATACTGGTTGGTTAAATTCAATGACGTGTAATCATGTAATGTGTGGTGTAAAGACAACAATTTTACCAGTAGGATTTCGTTATTCTCACATCTTTATGTTTATTACAAAACATGAGATATTACTAATGTGACCATTGTTTTTTACCCTCAAAGCGGGACTTATTTCATTTATTATTGTTTAAAAAAACCCATGTTTATGGTAGTCAAAGTCAAATAATCATTTACTTCATAGCTAATATTTTTACACTTGAAAACGTCATTTTTAAGCTACTGCTCGTTCACTGTGCCGACTTCCCTGAGAAGAACGAGCAAGAAAGGATTGCTCTTTTCAAATAAACTTAAATGCTATAGAATACATTTTGAATCATATTTGTATGGAATCTAGACTCATGTTGTCTTTAAATATATCTTTATCTAACACGAAGTCTACAATTTTGTAATATGACTTTTCAATTAAAATAAGTTTTAAACTTAGGAAATGGTAATCTTGATATATGTTCCGGAATGTTATTGTAAAAACGTATACAGTTTCCCGTAAAATAATCGTTTACCTTAGTTAAACGAAATTGTGGTACCATGAGTTTGGACTTAGTTCTAAGGTTAATATTATGGATAACTTCTTTTTTAACAAAATTATGTATGTTTTTACGCGCATATAAAATATTTGAGCAATGAAATTATTATAGAAATTATTAAAAATTGTAATATTTTTGAATAGTCTGGTTGCTTTACATATTTTTCGCTTTCGCGCCATATTTCTAAATTTGTCACGTGTATCCTGTTTTGCCAAAGCGGAGCATTTTTAAGTATTTTGGTGATAGCGGGACATGAAGCTTAAAAGCGAGATTGTCCCGCTCAAAGTGGGACGTATGATCACATTAGTTATTACAAAAAAAAAATACAATACAATTATGGCTAGATACCATTGTCTGGAGGTTATTTGTCCTACATAGGGCGCACTATAAGTACACTTACATAAATAATAATTAAAAAGTAATTACAACATTTGAAAATGGAACTTTTTGGCTGTAGAATACAGTTTGTTTCATCTGACTGTCACTTGTTTTTACATTGTAGTGTCATTTTAGAAATTGGTTGTCTACATTACCATGGATTTAACTCGTGAAAAGGTAGTACTACTTTCGTAGTATGATTTTCTACGATTTTAAGCGTAATTTAACAGCTCAGCGGAGCTTCACTCGGCCTCAAACTGCTTTTGGCGATGAAGCACCATGCAAGACGACTATTTATAGCTGGTTTGCAGAATTCAAACGCGGTCGTATGAATCTCAGTGACGAATTTTGTGATGGTCGCCCGTCCAATGCTGTGAACAACAAAAACATCGATACTGTGCGCCGTATGATCGAAACAGACAGGCATGTGACATACCATAAGATTCAGGCATCTTTAGGCATAGGCACGAGTCAAATACAATCAATACTACACAAACATTTGGGTGTGAAAATGCTGTGCTCTCGGTGGATCTCACACAATTTGACTGAGGCTCAAAAAACGTATCGCGTCACTTGGTGCAATGACATGCTAACCAGATTCAACGAAGGAGCCTATGTGGGATATAGTAACAGGTGACGAAAACATGGATTTATAGTTACGATCCCAAAACAAAGCAGCAATCGAGTGTATGGGTCTTTCGAGATGAGCCGAAACCAACCAAAGTGGCGCGCGTGCAAAGTGCCTCTAAGCGGATGATTGCTTCTTTTTTTAATAAAACTAGACTCGTGGCTACTGTTGCTTTGGAGAATCGTTGGACCGTGAGTAGTGATTGGTACACGACCATTTTTTTCCCCAAAGTTATTGACAAACTCCGTAAAAATAACCGTATACGCCGTATCATCTTGCACCACGATAATGCCAGTTCTCACACGGCCAGACAGACCAATGAATTTTTGAAGGTGAACAACGTTGACCTTATGAGCCATCACGCGTACAGTGCCGATCTGGCACCTTGTGATTTTTATTTATTTCCAAAAATTAAGAACCAGTTACGCGGTCAACGATTTTCATCACCTGAAGAGGCTGTCGAAGAGAATGAAAAATATGTTTCAGAGATTCACGGAGGAGTGGCATAATGTTTTCAAAATTGGTTCATTCGTATGAAAAGTGCATTAACGCTAACGGAGAATATTTTGAGAAACAATAAATTCATTTCTGACCATTTATAGTATTTTTTTCTTATTCATTCCGGAAACTTATAGTGCGCACCACGTATAACTTTCAAGCTGGGCCAACCTGTATTATGGGAGTCTATGTTTCACTTATTTATCTACTTCACAAGCAATATAACAAATACAGTCAGGTTATTACAGAATAGATTTAGATAAAAAAGTATGTATAAGAGAAAATGTATTAGTGTAATGAGAGAGGATATGTTCTGTATGTAAATATAAATAAATATGAGACAACATCACATGCGTTGCTCTGATCCCAAAGTAAGTAGCTAAAGCACTTGTTATGGAAATCAGAAACAACGACGGTAACACAAACACCCAGACCCAAGACAATATACAAAAGTTAGTTTCTACACTGACTCGGCCGGGGATCGAACCCGGGACCTCAGAGATGGCGACACTATGAAAACCGGTGTGTAAGCCACTCGACCACGCAGGCCGTCAGCATATGATGCGCAAGAGTGTAATTAGGTGCGAGCACCTCTTTGCTGCAAATAACGAAATCGAATTGGTTGTCTTCTACCTTAGTTTTCTTTCATTATGGACTTGAAAACTTGCAACGGAACAAACAAACTTCGTCGGTAGAAAAATAGTTTTAAAAATCTCTTTCTTATTCCAGTTTCGCTTGTCAGTCTTCTTTATTCAATATCTTATCACACCCTCAATAATAAAATGTCTAATTTGAAAATCAACTTTTTTGAGGAACTTAATTTAACTCTATGCCACTTAAAATAACAACGGTGCAAATTCCAAAATGTTAAGCTGTTCTCTTGACTGTACGTTATTTTTTTAAATCAATATTGTCAGTTTTTTTTAAATTACATTTTCTAATTCATCAATTTTATTATTGAGGGTTGTTTATTTGACATAACACTCTCGTGTCTTCGCTCGCTTATATGTATATTTATGAATTCGTCTTTCGTATGTGTATTTAATTTCCAATGCTTTATATGAAAAATGTTGAATAAATAATGTATAAAACAGTTATAGACTTTACTGTCATTAATGGACTCGTTTTCATTTTACCAAAGTGATTTAGGCACTTTCACACTGTAAAGCGTAAAACACTCTTGCCAGCGGACACGGGGCATAGGTCGGGTCCCGCGCGCGCTCGTGGTGTTTTCGTCCATATAAATACACGGAATTACACCCGCCGTGCTCCCGACCCGACACGCGCACGACCCGACACGCGCCCGACCTGAGAAGCGACCGACCCGACACGCGCCCGACCTGACACGCGCCCGACCCGACACGCGCTCGACCCGACACGCGCTCGACCCGACACGCGC
>NW_020653852.1:3151793-3169294 GCF_003589595.1 Hyposmocoma kahamanoa | reverse complement strand
CCGACACGCGCTCGACCCGACACGCGCTCGACCCGACACGCGCTCGATCCGACAAGCGCCCGAACCGACACGTGCCCGACCCGCACCCGCTTTCAGTATGTTTCACGCATCGAGTACATAACCAGAAATAGAGACGAAATGTCATGTAACTTGTTTGAAAATTTTTCTGCCATGTCATTACTGTGACAACTGCCCTCCGATTGGCTAGCCCGAGTTCGAAACAATTGACGGGTGTCGTCAATGGGTATCGTCAATTGTTTCACTTCAAATCGACCAGTTACTTGAGCTTTGCTATAATGGACGATAATTGCAAAATTACATATTTAATATTTAATTACCGATGAAATGTGATTCCGCTTGTGTTGTAATAAGATGTTTTGCTGTTTTTCCCACACCACCGAATAGAACAACACGGCATTGTTAGAGATATTATCTTTATTATAAAAAATACAAAATATTTTTTGGAATATACGGAGACGTACACACGGGTCAGTAGTTGGCCTGTCTATATTTCAGCGCAAACGAGAGTTGATATTTATAAGAGCTGTATCGTTAATGTGTTACCAAGAATATATGACCCTTATTTCGTCTCTATTTCTGGTTATATACTCGATGGTTTTACGCTTTAAGGTTGTTTAGGCTGCAGGTAATTCGTCACGCTAGCCTAAAGCTGTTTAGTTCAGACGTATTCCAAGAGATGTGAACCTTTTTCGCTGTTACCGGGAGGAACCTCTACTAAATGTAATATTTAAAACATATTTATGTCTTTCACATTTTATGAATAATTTGTCATTGCAAAATAAAGCGAATTAATTTCTTGTCACCCTATTGTAACACGAAATATAAGTTGGGACAATCGTTCTGATTTGTTCCAGGGTGGCAGTCGGCAATATTCAGAACTTGACGATTGCGTTATCATTTAGAAGATATTTCTAGAAGTTAACAAGAGCGACAAGCGAAGACGCGGGCTGTGTATACTTAAACTAAAGGCTTGAGATTTAAAAAACGAACTTTCACTTCGACTAAACAAAAATGGCGAACTAAGCAAGTTTTTTGCATTTACGAAACGAATTTTACCTAAGTTTAAGCAAAGAAATTACTAAGTGTAATTTAATTGCTTAAATTCAGGTAAAACTCGTTTTGTAAACACCATAATCGTGCTTAGTTTGTTATTTTTGCTTTTTAAAAATAAAAGAAAAGGTTCGCAAATCGACAGTATTTTTTCTTGCGTTATGTTACACGATTAAACGGCATTTGTTAACCGATTTTTTTTGTTGGAAATAGTTTAGTTCAGTATTGGTCCCATTTAAATTGAATTGAATACTCCATCTCTAAGGGTGGCAAACTAGGGGATGAATCCGGTTTTGCGCACTTTCCGGTAACCGATTCCAATAAAACTTGGCAAATAGATGTAATAAAGCCGGATCAAAGGAATTTTTTCAGTGTTCGATCTTTGTATTAATAATTGTAACAAATTAGTGGAGTAATTTCACATAAAAAATTATTGAATATCAATTCAATAAACATTTAAATACAATGAATAGCGACATCTCTTGCCAGGGCTGCTGTAATGGTATCTAACTGGGTGACGAAATACTTTCATAGATTTCTCATAGATGGCGCTACGGCTAAAAAGACATTGAAAAAACAAGATACAAAGACATGACAACAAACATATAGAAAAATTCGTGAAGTCCGGTGGTTCGTTCCGTGGCTAGTTGGTATAACGTCTGGCACGGTATGCTAAAAGACGTCGTCGGTTTGAATCTGGCCGGATCGAAGGAATTTTTTCTGAGTGGTCGATCTTTCGATTATTAATTATAACAAAACTAGTGGAGTCATTTCACATAAAAAGTAATTGAATATGAATTCAATAAAAATTTAAATAAACGTAATTCCATGAATTTTTGAGGTCGGTTTTTTTATATAAAAAAGTTATAATTATGACATCAAGTGACGGGACGAACAAGTCGTGTTCCTGGTGTAAGCGACTAACCTGTCCATAACAGTGCCACTCAGACTTTAAAACGCAAATATCTGAGGGAGGGAGTGGCAGTGCTGCCACTGTGACGCCCGTCACCTTGATACATAAGTTGACAAGTCCCACATGCCTGTAATTATTATTATTATTAAACTGTTACTATTAATAACTGCCTCAGTGGCCGACCGATTACCATGCCGGACTGTCACGCAAAGGTCCCAGGTTCGATTCCCGGGCCGGGAGAAATATTTCTATGGCCTACATTTATTTCTCTCGGAGTTTGGGTGTAATTTCTGGTTGTCTATATGTGTGTCCATGGCACACAGGGTTTCCCTACTGCGGGGTTATGTTGAGTGTGTGCGTTTATAAAAAAAAAATCACTCTTACCCTTCAAAACCGGAACGCAGTAATGCTCACATTACTGCTTGGCGGCAGAAGTAGATAAGGTGGCAGTACTTCCCTGAACGAACTTTCTCACTCTTCCACAAGAATCTCTACTGCTTAATAAAAGTCAAAATTTGTTTTATAAGTCTCATTTAGGATATATATAGCCTATAGATAGCCTAATTTAGGATAAATTAGGTTTCCAGCACAATTGGTTTACCTGTCCGTACCTTTAATGATAAATATTGATATTATGGACTATAATATCCTTTTTTGAGATTATTTACCTTGTTTTTGAATATTAGTCGAATACTTGTTTAAAACTTTTGTAGTTGTGATTACATGTTTATTCTGTTTAGGTGGACATACTTTTCACTAACAGTTGATGGTTACTGATTAAAAACTGTTCATCAAATTGACCACGTAAATTAACTTTATGGCGTTCAATCATTCACTTACAAATAAACGGACGACGGGTCTAATACAAAAACCACGAAAAAAATGTCCCAAGTCAACCTATTTAAACGTAGTGACATGTAAAGGAATATGAAAAAGCTAAAACGTTGAATTTAAATTGTAGTGTCATCGCAGTACTGTCTAATTTTGCTTGCTTCGCTGTCAGTCGAACAAACGAAGACTAAAGCGTGAATGACGCTCTGTATACGATTTTAACGCCCTATAAGTTCGGACACTTTTTAGCGCGGACCCGACGTCCATATAATTGTAAGTCAATGCGTTCAATATAAACGTTTAAACCATTTTTTACGCTAATTATTTGTCAAAAGTAAGACAGAGACAGACAGTTTGACATACAGGTAACTATAGTCTGAATCATAATTAAGTTAAAAATGTAGGATTTTTCTTTTATTGTTCGATCTATCAATAATAATATTTAAGATGGCTATACTGATTTGGAGAGTTAGAATCTCATTGCCACGAGGCTGTCTTGTTGACATCGAGTATATAACCAGAAATAGAGACGAAATAAGGGCTATCCATCCCAGGTAACTCATCAGGCAAAAGGGTCCTTATATCACCTTTAAATATAAACTGTTGGTGAAAGTAGGTACGTAGTTCTAAAGTTGATAATTTGTGTGGTTTGGAGTTTGTTGTTGGCAGAATTTAATTTAAACAAATTAGACACTTATAATTCAAAATATTAACGAAGAAAGACATTAATGTCATCAGGTGGTGAATTCTATGAATGGATATAAACGTTCGTTTTAAAATACTTATAGCGCCATCTGTTGAAGTTGAACTGTTATAAGGTATCGATTGATGGCTGTGGTTAACGTATGTGTACATTCTGTAGTAAAATTAAACGTATTAAGCCTCGAATAATTCATAATTCATAAATTAGATTATTACTTAGTCTAAATCTAATGGTATTATAAAATATAAGGTGAAAAAGAAGAAGCTGGCACAAACAGGGGGGAGTAAGGAGACCACGCCGCCACCGCTACGCTTCGACTGTCCCGTCTGCGACCAATCTTTTAAGTCTTTGATATTGTTACAACAACATGTTGACTCTTGCTTACTGTAAAAATAGCAAATGTATTTTTCCATAGTTTAATTATACCCCATCCTCAGTAATAAAGTGATTTAAATCAAAAAAGGAATTTTTGGGAAACTGACTTAGTTATTTAAAAAAATTATCTGTGTTACCAGCCATACGTGCCATTTGACTAGCACCAACTAAATTATATTTGAAATGAAAAGCGAAAAAAAAAGTACGTAACAACTTTTTTTTTCGTATGTTTTTTTAAAGGAAGAAAAAAAGCAATATACGGTTGTTTGACTTCCACACAAGAAAAATAATGAAAACAGAAAAAAAGTAAAATTAAATAAATAAAAAGATTTAAACCGTAATCAGAACGTTCACATGTAAGACGCGAAATAATTACAAAACAAAAATTAAATTAAATTTTAAAACGGAATATTTACATAAACATAAACAAAGACACTGAGTATAAAGATACTTGTGGCCGCTGCGTTAAAAGTTTCAATCTTAGAAAGAAAAGCAAATATTTTTGCTTTCTTAACCGATTTGAAAAAAGGAGGAGGTTCTCAATTCCACTGTTTTTTTGTATGTAACGCGATTACGCTCTCATTTGTGAACCGATTTTGATGATCCTTTTTCTGTGGGAAAGAGGGTAACTCAATATTGGTCCCATTTAAATTTGGAGAAAATATCCCACCTCTAAGGGAGGCAAACTAGGGGATGAATTCGGTTTCGCGCACTTTCCGGTAACCGATTTCAATAAAACTTTTGAGGTCGGTTTTTTTATAAAAAGATTATAATTATTCATTTATTTTTGTCAGGTTCCCCAAAAAGGTTAGTTTTCGAATTGTGTCACTTTATTATTAAGGGTGTGTGACATTATATCGTCTGCTTAAAAGTACATGTTTCACAAAAAGCCTCTAAACTACAATTGTGCTGGTAAAACTCAAAAATGCATAGTCTTTTCTAATAAAAGTTTATTCTTCTTTAATTATTTAGTTTTTTAACCATAGCTATGAAATTTTGTGGCTTTTTGTATAAAATGTCACTTACCTTTAAAGACGATATATAACCAAGAGTTTAGTAAGCTAAAAAGATATTAGTTTGTTATCGAAATAATTTCACGTATTTAAGAACGTACAAACTTAATTTCAAGGTTTCAATTTAAATTAGTTGACTATTTCCATTTATTGTTATATTTATATATTATATACTCCCGGACACATCATTCGAGGCACATTGCATTTTCAATATTAAAAGCCCTTAGCTTAAACAATGCTTGATTGCTCAAAAATGCTATTACGCAACTTTGAAACTGGTATACTAAAGGTATATTTTCCTTAAGTCCTTATTGAAAATTTTAATTTAAAAAAACCGAAGAAAATTTTTTCTTCGATGAAAATTATATTTTTATATTTTGCCCTTTAAGGATAAAAATGCAAGGTGGGTCGAATTATGTATCCGGGGAGCGTATATGGCTTCCCGTATACAGTACGTCCCCCAAGGAGAGACGAGCTCTGTACGCTTTTCTAAGGGTCTAAACAACTGAAATATCGTACACAGTATGTCCCCTCGAAGTGACGAATTAGATACGCCTAACCAGGTACCACATAAGTTTAAGCGATTGAAAAACCGTATTTGGTAAGTCCATTAGGGGACGAATTAGTTACGGGTTTTCGTAAGAAACACTCGTAAAAAAGCGTCTCTGATTCGTCACATCGAGTAATTCCAGAATCAAAAACTCAAAGGTCATACATAGTTCAAACGAGATTCTCTCTTATTGTTTTAAGTAAACAGTGCAAAACGCAAATAATAAACACGGAAGCTATCTCTCTCCGTCTCACCTACACTACCAATAAACACCTCCAAAATGGACAATTCTAAGCTAGAGCTTTAATGAGACTAATTAGAATGTGTGTTGAATGCGTGTTTCAAAATAGGGCAGAAATAATAATATCAATAACAACTGATTTCGCGCGAGTGCGGTGTCACAGTCCATTTCGATCTTGCATTTATTTTTACGTAATTCGCGGCATAACTGCTAATTAATATCGTTTGTGTTTGAGTTAAGATTATTTAAAATGGATGAAGGACGATTTACAGGTCTAGTTAGTAAACTTGTGACTGATTTTCAGTTATTGGAGTATGAAGGAACGAATGACGAGAATTTCAAAGTGCTTACTTAAGTTCTATAGTATATTTTGTAATCGATATTTAATTTTTGTCTTCGAAAAATTCTTTCAGACTGTAATAGCACTTGTTTGTTTCCTAATAAATTAGCTAATACATTTATCTTGTATTTGATAAAAACTGTTTAAATACATAAATATTGATAATATTGATAATGATTAATTTGTAATTGTATTCCTTTTAACTTTAATAAATACATAATATCTATATTATAGCAGATATTTTGTTTGAGTAATTACTCGAGACGTGACGAATCAGAGACGCTTTCTTACGAGCGTTTCTTACGAAAAGCCGTACCTAATTCATCCCCTAGTGGACGTACTAAATATGGGTTTTTAATGGTTTAAACTTATACGGTAGACGGAAAGGCGTACCTAATTCGTCCTTTGAGGGGAGATACTGCTCTATTTAGCCCCTTAGAAAAGCGTACCTACCTCGTCTCTCTTTGGGGGACGTACTGTATACGGAAAGCCATATACGCATCAGTGGAGTGTATATTTCATATAGTCTTATTTTTGACTAATGCCTGACTTTAAAAGCTCCTAAAAAAATAATATATGTGTAAAAATCTTTTTATAGCCGACTCATATTTTCGAAAGCCTTGAAAAAAGAAAAGTGTGTCGAAAATACTATTTTCTAAAACTTATTTTTTTGTAATGAGCTACTTTTGCATTTTAAAAGTATTTATTTTTGTTTTTAGACCTTGTTAAATATTTTTTATAACTTAACTTGAAAATAAATAAGTTTTTTATAGGAAATTTATTTAAAAACGCATTTACCTCAGTTTGTTTTTTTTTTTTCGAATGCTGTTTTCAAATAAAGCTTATATTATAATTGATTAGTAGTTTCTTTTAAATATCTTACGGAATCCGCAACGACAACAATATAGTGCCTCTCCTAACTAATCTAACATTGTTGGCGTAAGTACAGATGTACCGAATAAACATTGAACATCGGGAGTACTCGGTCATATTCGTGTATTTCCGAAAGCCATCACGTCTGTCTACGTATTAATGAATGATTTATGATATTGGAGTTTAAATCACGTATATTTGGTTTTTTTTCCAAAATAGGCGCGGACGATGTGCGCGATGGTCCGTCATTAGTGTTGCCAAAATACTAAACCAAGATGAGACTAAATCAGTTTTGATCTTGGCCTTGCGTCAGTATACCTGGGCCTTGGTATTGGTCTTACGTCAGTACTCTTGGTATTGCTGCAAGAGTTTCGCAAGTATTACAATTACCTGTTGATATTTATTGGAACAAGACAGCGTTAAAATATGCTCGGCAACACTAACGAAATCCATCTTGCATTTTCAAGAGGGACATACCTCTTGAGTACTTACAGAGTTCAATATCTTAAGTTTGTTGATCATAAGGCTCAATTTATATTGCGGCGGAACGGAATGTAAGCGAATTTTATTCGAAATTGTATTAAAAAAAAACAAAAATCTAAAAATAAACTGCGAAATTGCTTGGTATATTCGTGGTTCCTAGTTTTCCGATGCTCAATGTTTAACTAACTATATCTGTACGTTTTTATTCGTCATTTAACAGCGAATATTCCCCGGCAATTCTTAGGACAGTGTTCGAAGGCAAATTTTCTTTGTTTGAGCTCTGAATAATATTTCACGACACTATATATTCCAACTTTTAAGTAATAAACACTGTCACGGAAATTAGGTAGGGAATACTGACCTGAGAATAACCGCCTTAGAAGGGGAAGACTAGCTATTGAACTCGAGATGTGAAGTGCTAAGGTTCAATTTACACTATCGCGGAATGGCATTACAGCGAACTTTTATAATGAAATGGTACATAGCATAATTAACTTTATGCATTTGTGACGCAACATGGGTGTCAACCAACCAACCACTCCTTGATGAAGGTCGACAGATGTTGAGTTGGTACTCTCACCACAAATGAATTAATATTTACATTCTTAGCTCGGAGGCTTAGAATAATAACGCATAGAATGATAGTTTAATATCAAACGAACTGTCACAAGTGAGGCAAAAATCAAATTCATGTAGGCTAGTTTTAGTAGCAGGTTAATTTTCGGTTTTAGTGAATATTTATATAAAAATACAAGTTGAGACGCGTTACTTCCTTGTGGAATGTGATTTTAGTATCTAATTTATGTTTGTCTGACGTATTTTTACATTTATTTACCGCGCATTTCGTCATTTTTAGCTAAAATTCTTGATCTGTACGCGGCGCAAGTTGACCTTGAGCACTGAAGGCCCGCCCGCTCGTGTAGGCCCATTGGGCGCGCTTAAATTTGCCTCACTTAGCGTGTGCGGACTAGGTTTCTATGCATTATTATTCTAAGCTCGGAGGTATCTAGTTCGTACGTTATACAATTAACAAGTTGATTATGGTTGCGGTTATGTAAATTGAACCTAAGGAGTCTTCATACTTATCGACGGGGAATCGCATTAATCCAGTCGGATAAAAGGTTGCGTCAATGTAATAAGAGCGAAAATCACGTTGTGCGTTCCGCGTCGGTGTTCCGAGCGAAAGCGAAACGCATTGCGTCCTTTTCGCTCTAATTGCATGGACATAAAGGTTTTATTGACGGGCTCAAAGCGATTTCGTGTGAATAAATGTGGTGAGTCCCAAAAGCGAAAATGCCTAGTAATTACTACAGTTAGTCAGGAGAAGGACTATACGTATGTCGTAATGTTTAAATTGTTCTTGAAGATTTATAGGTGAGATTTCCTTATTATATTTTGCTTGATATTTGTTGTATTTTTTGTGATACATAACACTGATAATCCTTACAATAATCCACATTAAAAAACACTGAGTAACACTACTGTATTTTTTTTAAACAATAACAATATGCTTTTGTACAAAGTTTTTACGATTGTTGATTCTATTTTTCATTTTTAAGGCTCAATTTACATTACTGTGGAAGGGAATGGAAGGAATTTTTTGTAATCATAGGATAATGAACTTTTTATCAATTGTGTAAAGTACAAACTAAACAGGTCGCGCGACTTCCGTAGAATTCCTGCAGCAGTATCGTATCTTTTTATTTGTGCGTTACACGATCAACATAAAATTAATTATGCTATGTACAATTTCATCACAAAAATTCACTTTCGTAGTTACTACGAGTAGTCCTTGTGAAACAGTCCGTCCAGGGAAATACTGCCACCTTATCTATTTCTACCGCTAAGCAGTAATGCGAGCATTACTGCGTTCCGGTTTTATTATTTTTTTAATTATGCCAAGAGACGGGACGAACGAGTCGTGCGCCTGGTGGTAAGCAACACCCCTGTCCTTAACTCAGAGCCTTAACTCTCAAAGATCTTAGCTTGGTGAAATTACAAACACATCATGGAACTTGTCAACTTATGTCTCAGGGTGATAGGCGCAGTGGCAATGCCCCTCAGATCTTTGTGATTTATAGCTCTGAGTTGCACTGCGACTGGATAGGTATGTTGCTTACCAAACGGCGTACGACTTGTTAGTTCCATCGCTTGATATTAAAAAAAAACCCGTTCCGCGGTAGTGTAAATAGAGCTTAAAAGTGTGTAGTATCATGAAAAGTGCATGGAAGTAAGAAAAAACCCGTTATGTTTTTATATAGGATTATTTACAAAATACTAACAACCTCTCAGGACTATATTCCTAACATCATAAACAATAACTTTTGTTCCATAAC
Source organism: Hyposmocoma kahamanoa (assembly GCF_003589595.1). Classification (NCBI taxonomy): domain Eukaryota; kingdom Metazoa; phylum Arthropoda; class Insecta; order Lepidoptera; family Cosmopterigidae; genus Hyposmocoma; species Hyposmocoma kahamanoa. Next base: position 3,159,565 of record NW_020653852.1, on the reverse strand, counting down.
TGTTTATAAAACATAACAAATGTACAAAATGAATTAAGTTTTTCTTCTACTATCTGACAGTTTTTAGATATGTATTTGGTAATAAGATAGTAAGTTCAAACGTGCAAGCGTCCTTTGTTATTATTACACACTTAGAATAATAACGCATAGAAACCTAGTCCGCACACGCTAAGTGAGGCAAATTGAAGCGCGCCAAAAGGACCTACACGAGCGGGCAGGCCTTCAGTGCTCAAGGTCAACTTGCACCGCGAACAGATCAAGAATTTTAGCTAAAAATGATGAAATGTGCGGTAAATGAGTGTAAAAATACGTCAGACAAACATAAAATAGATACTGACATCACATTCCACAAGGAAGTAACGCGTTTCAACTTGTATTTTTATATAAATATTCACTAAAACCGAAAATTAACCTACTACTAAAGCTAGCCTACATGAATTTGATTTTTGCCTCACTTATGACAGTTCGTTTGATATGAAACTATCATTCTATGCGTTATTATTCTAAGATTACACATATTTATCACCGTTTATACGAACGATCTTTTTATAGTAGTTTATGCGACTGTTACATTGTGAAAGGCTTTAAAATACGAGTGTGGGTTTCACATCACACGAGTGTTTTAATGCCTAATTATTTGTAGTTACATACACTGCTTTATCTATATACATATTATAAGCTCTCTATGATGTGTTCAGGAACCGCATGTTGCGACTGGCGAAATGGCGGCAAATAAAAACTTTTCTCACGCATGTCACACAACCGTACTTTTTTATTTAATTCATAGACAAACTAGAGTCGGCCCCAACTATCAAATCGTTCGTTATAAAGAAACATGTGAAATTTGTCAAAATTGTTTGCTATTGACATTTCATTTCGAATAAAACATGTGTGTGTGTGGACTGAGGGCCCACATGATTTTTGCCAGTTGAAATAATAACTGGAATGTTTAGTACAAGTTGTAAAGCATTTTGTAAAACACATCCTGGAATTTGTAAAGCATGTATTAAAAAGCTATACCACCTAAGGTGCAGTCTCTCAGTTCTCACACCAAAGCTTCCAGTTCAGGGCAGTATTTAGTTATATTTTGTTAACAGAAATTTAGTAAAAACCTCTTTAAACATTTACAAAATGAACAAAACGTAATTTGGTAATGGTTATATATTATTACACTGTTCGTTATATGGTGAGGGCTCACATTTAAAACACGTATAAATGAGTAAAATATTTATATTATTTATCCGCAACCTTAGTAAAAATTCCAAGAAAGATTATAAAAGCAAAAGAAAATCACAAATACGAGCCAATTTCGTAAATTTCATGTCCCTCAGTTCACACACTATAGAAATGTGAATTAATTAAAATATCCTAAAATATAAGCAATATAGAAATATTCCTCCTATTGAGGTTTAGTCAAAGAGCTTCACTATATACATTTTTTTTTTAAATGGTTTGGTCGCTTATTAGACAAGATAATTTGCTTACAACTTGTACTAAACGTTCCAGTTATTACAACTTGCAAAAATCATGTGGGCCCTCAGTCCACACACACAAATAAAACTTGATCTCGACTGATATTAGAATTGAGGTCGAATCAAATTGTTTTGTTTTTCAGAGATGTTCGAAATTTTAATGTAATAATAAAATAGAATTTGATGTTTTTACGAAGCAATAATAACATTTTCACAGATAATAAATTTGTTTAAAAAAAAACAATTTATCTTTATGCTGGTCGTAACTTGCGGTTTTTGAACACATCATAGAGGGTTTATGATATGTGTGTAGATAAAATATTTATATTTTTGTATGATAGTAAACTTTGACGAATATTAAAAGTAATGGAACAAGAGTTATTGTCTAAAACGTTTGTAATATAGTCCTGAGATTGTTAGTGTTGTACAAATAATATTGTGCATTGTGCATTTGATTGTTTTGCTTGATATTAATAAATGTCAATGCATTGATACCGTGTGTACATTGGTTGCTTATTGCTATATTTGCAATCGTTTTGAAACAGGATATTGAACCTCCCGTCTAATGCGTGCTTAAAAGCATGGCGTGAATACTATGGAACATGTTCCTAATATCTGTAGGTGAAAGGTAAAGTACCTTAAGTAAGTGCTAGACTGTAATTTTTACTACAGAGCGTTTTAAAGAATGATGCTCTTAATTACGCATTTAAAATCAATTTTAATTTCAAATAAAATATGTTAAATGAAGAAACAAACGATGATAGGACGTAATACCTTTTACCATTGCGTTATTTTTAGCATTCTAAAGCAATGTTTGTGAAATTCCAAAATATGGTGTTAAGGTTCTTTACCTCTCACCTACAGGAATGTCCCTTAGTTTGACAATTGAAGTTATTGAAAGGACTCTCTTAATAAAACTTTTCCCGCTTTTATATTCCAGGTGTACACGTGTCCGAAATGCACCCGCTTCTCAAGCGACCAGTACAAAGTAATGGAGGACCACTTCGACTTCTGCCTCGATGATTTTTAGAATATAACGATATTAAAAGAATAAATTTGTTAACATGCAACCGTTGTAATATTGTAGAATGTCGATTGAAGATATCGAAAAGTCTTTATTTCAATGTTTTAATGTTGACGCCAGTATGTACGAGAAAAAATGAATACGAAAAAATAGAATTCGAAATTTCAAATTACATGCCAAACGTATCTGACACAATTGCAGAGGGGTACGTAGTCGCATATTATATTCTGCCATAGCCAGTAATGATTACGCAACAAAAATTAACAAACTCGCACACACCTGAATAAAAACTAGCCTAGAACTAAGGCTAAGATTTATAAAACGAACTTTGCCTAAGTTTAAGCAAGAAATTAAATTAAACTTTGTGTTTCCTTCGTAATTTCTTGCTTAATTTAGGCAAAGTTAAAACAAAAAACAAAGATCTGTAAAGAACGCACAGAATAATTCGTAAGGTCTACTGACTCGATATCTAGCTCAGTTGGTAAAGCATTTGCCCTAGATTAGCAAAAGAGACACACGTTTGAGTTCTGTCAGACCGAACGAATTTTACTTTATGTTCGATGTTTTTGTTAATAATTATTACAAACTTGTGGAGTAATTTCACAAAAATTTAAAAGTTTAAGCAAGGAAACACAAAGTTTATTGTAATTTCTTGCTTAAACTTAGACAAAGATCGTTTGGTAAATACGAATAAATTGTTAAGCACGCCATTTTTGTTTAATCGATGCCGTTTGTTTTATAAATTTTTGTCCAAGAACTCTATAAAAATCACACTATTAGAACAACACAAAAGATAATTCACGTTTCAACCAATTGGTTGGAACCAATTAGGAAAAGCTTGAAGTCATGCATTGTTGACGACAGACTATACGATTCGTTTTTATTCTATGTTTTGAATTCTATTTTTTTAACCATAAAACAAACTACTGGTAAATCCTTCCTAAATAAGGCACGTAAAAGAAGCCCCGATTATGTTGGCCAACAAAAATGAACTTATTTTATTATAGTCGATAACGTATAATATCTACATTCCACAAATAAACAATGTATCTTTATCAGTATTTATTAAACAAGACTAAGTAAATAATGAAGTTTGTTTCTGTTATACAGGTTGATACAAAAAAAACTTTAAGTTGATACATAACAAAACTTAAATAAAAAAAATAAATAAGTGGTGACGTCTAAAAGTTTTCCCAAATCGATCCAATTTTGTACCGCGTAAATTTTATTCCAAAATTTTTACGTGTTTGTAATAAGATTAGATTGCAAATTCTCCTTTATACCTTACACAAATTTAAAACCCTCAATATACTGACACGTTTTATGAAAAACAAGAAGACATCGTTAATTTAAATATAGGTGCTATTGTATTCAGACGTGTTTTTAACAAATTAAATCATCATAATTATGTACACTCAATAACAATTTAAAAAATCAACGTTTTACGTACAGAGTTTGCAATACTGTAATAATAAGAGTGTGTGCGTTATTATTATTATTATTATAACTAGAAGGCGGTAGCTACTTTATAGTCTTCGTGCTTTGTGAACGCTCTCATTACCTTAGACTTCAACTCTGATTATTTCCATCCATCCATATGCTAAAATGATTGGGACAATTTTAACAAAAAAATTAAATTATTTCGACAACTATTAACAACTTTAATTCATGAGAAAAATTAGAGGTGTAATTTTTTTTCAGCCTGTATGATAGATATTAAAAAGCGCCACACAATGTTGATGGCAGAAATTGCTTAAAAATTCCGTTTTACTACACTTACTCGCTAAAAGTAGCATTTAAAAAATTACTACAAAATCGACTAATTTGATCAATACAACTAAGTAATTTGCGGTCTATCTCGTTATTGTACATCTGATTTGTTAACCACCATGTTAGATCCTGCAAACTACAATTTATACCTTACGTAATTTTATTCCACTAAAGCAATTACAATAAAATATTTGTATACGATACATATAATTTTATAAAGAAATTAGACTGTAGACGTATTTTAATATTGAAAATTTTATGTAGTATGTAAATTATTTTTGTTGTGTGTTTATTGTAAGCAATTTTTGATGTTAATTGAAAGGTATAAGAGTTTGTATTGCTGTATTGCACAAATAGTTTTAGTTGAAAATATGAAGCTGCTTTTGTATGCAAAATGAAAATTTTATTTTGAACGCAATGTAAATTGAAAAAAAGGCTTAAGGTTCAATGTTAAACAGCAAAAAGAAATAATTTTGAATACAATAGCACGTTTTCATACAGTGATAGAAAAGTATAAATAAACATAAAAAAACACCGTATTAGTGATATTTCCGTGCCATTTAAGGTCGTTTGCAGACGTTCGAGGAAAATAAGGCGACTCGTTAATTGTACAGCAAGTTGTTTTAACCTAAGGATAGTCGAGCTTCAGCTTTGGGCCTAATTAAATTAAAAAAATATATTTGTCAATGAAATTATGTCACAGTTTAAGTAATATTCTCGAAATTGTCACTGGCTCACGCCTAGTGGCCGCTATTAAGGAAATGAAATAGAATAGAAAGTAATGTTTTGGCGCTATATTAGGTTGTTTACTTATTCTCCTAGTGGCGATACTATAGATTAGTAGAATAAGATTGAAATTTAAAAATATGGTAATAAATGAGAAGGTTCCAAGTATAATTCTCGGTAAGACCCATTTAGGAATCGATTTTAAATTGTTTCTGGATAGTTCCTCCAGATTTAATTTCGATGCTCTGGTGTTCACAGGGAATTCCCAAGTTTGAGACCGGGAATTTCGTGTGATTGTCTTGTATTTACATCGGGTTTTTCATTAGGGACATAACAATTTTCTATCTAAAACAAAACGCAAAATACTTGAGATATCGAGAAATTTATTCCAGGTACACTACACGTGTTACATTTAAGGAATTCGATCTCGTTCAAATGACCACCTCGACCACATTTGCAGGGTTCAATTCTTTGGAGCCAATTTTCCATAACTCACATTTAACACATTTCGACCCAAATGTTGACAATTTCTTGTTTAATATTGTTACTCATTTGACGTTGTTGGCATAATTCAATGACTTAACGTAACCGCATAAAAAGCAATCCAGTGGCGTTAGATCGTAAGAGCGAGGTGGCCATTCGACCGGACCATTTCGCGAGATTACACGATTATCTAACTTCCTCTTCAATAGATTGATTGTTTGACCAGCTTTGTGACCGCTGCAAACATACTCGCGGTGGTCATTTGAACGAGATCGAATTCCATTCACAAACAAACATGTTTTCTTTATCTGGAAGAAATTTCAACTCGATATCTCAAATATTCCGTGTTTTATTGAAAGAAAGAAAGAAAGAAAGAAAAATAACTTATTTGGTAACCATAATACAAATAGAACGTAAAAACAAAAATTAAAATAACCTTATTATAACATTTACTTACAATAAAACACTATTATATTTAAAATGGCACCAAAAAGGTCTCCACTCAGCTTATTTGTAACGAGACGTAGGGAAACATCTCGTTACGCTGATTTTCAGCGAAGCCAACAATTTACAGTTACACAAAAATAAAGTGGCTTCGACCATGTAAAAAGAAAAATAAAGAAGTATTTAATTTAAATATGAAAATTCAATTTAAAAAAGGAGAAACTGCGAGTACGTGTAGAGTCTGTGTGAGCGTGTATTGTGTGATCACTGTGTTACCATGTATGTGTAGTTGTGATATTAGTGTCAGTAGTGGAATGTCACAATCGCACCGCACGACTGCCAGTGCTGTTGGACACCTGGCTAGATAATAATTGTAATACAAAATTGTTATGTCCTTATTGGAAAACCCTGTATTAACGCTGTTTTTCAAGAATAGTGTCCCAATCTAAAATAGTTCATTTTTGACTTATTGCTAAGATTTGTTCAGAAAATATGGTTACCTATCAGTAGTTCGAAATGACATTTTCCAGAAATATCGTTTGCTCGAATTTTCATTACCTCGAAAGTAATTTTGAGAGGAAATTTTTTTTCTTTTAAACCTAACCTAACCGAATCTAATCGTGACTTTGCGATAAACATCGTTATTTTGGAAAAAGAAATTCGAGCTTATGATAGGTTACCAGAAGATATAAACTGTGAATGAGACACCGAGATATTCATTGGTTAAAATATGTCAATTTTGCGCGGCAAACATGTCTCAAGTTTTTTAAATCATCTTCCTGATGAATTAGATACTTTTCAGACAGGCCACTATTCTAAAAAAGCCATCGAACTAAATAGCGTGTTTGTGATTTAAAAAGACTGTTTTGGTTATGTTAATGTCTGTTTTAATGTTAGTTGCCTATTTCATTATGTAACATTATATTAACATTAGCGAGTAGTAGTAGACGAGAATGTGGGGCAGCAAACCAGCGCAGCACATCGAAAGTGAGTTTAGTGGTAGTCTTTAGCGACTACGTAAATAATTTGAATGGCATTTTTACAGCGCCATCTAGAAGTCACAAGATGAACTAAAATTTGCCATACAGTTTTTTTTTATGGCATCGCTAACCTGTGTCTTTAGCATAAGCTTCCTGTGCCAGTTTTCACTAGCTAAAGCGTAAAAGACTTCACTGATTTTTGTAACAAGCATAATTAACATTTTGACAATTTGTGTAACGTACAAACTAAACACGAGATAAAAGAATTCGCGTGTCAGTTTCGGAAATTCCCGCAACTAACGTATCGTATCTAAGGTTGCGTTCAGATTGTGCATTCGCCAGATCTGTACGCACCCTAACTTGTGCATTAAACAATTGATATAAAGATCATTATGCTATGAACAATTTAGTTACAAAAATTCGGTTAAATTTCCACACCAAACCATACACTTTGGTTCGAATGTCGCCTGCAGGGCAACGGAACAAAATCCGCCAATGTGTAGCTTGACGTGTTGCCGTTTGGACACGGAGACTCAGAGGTCACATATAATATTTTATGCAGTAACTAGCGACATTTGTCACCCTGGACACTGAAACACGTAGTGAAGGTCACAGAGTGGGGTCTTGATCGTGTAACGCTTGTGACGATGCCTTACCTCTCATCGTCATCCCACTTTTTACTTCTGGTTCCTCGCCATTTATTTTTAAAATTATGGAACGTTATCGAATTCTATTTTTTTTTTCCTTGTCATACAAATGTTCTAGACGTCGTCATTCCCATCAAAATTCTTGACGCGAGAGGACGTGCTCTCTTGTAAATTGAAATTGTTTAAATGTCTGAAAATTTTTGATGAAAACGTGATGAAAATTATG
>NW_020653852.1:3095619-3151783 GCF_003589595.1 Hyposmocoma kahamanoa | reverse complement strand
CAATTAATAAAAAGACGAATCTGATGTACTAGTACAATTAGTTTACATAATGTTTTATCCTGTTAATATTTTATCCGGATGTGAGCGATGCACGATAAAGACTTAGGTACCTTCTACAGGTTCGGACCAATTCCAAGAACCTAAGCCTTTCGTTTAATGAGTTTTTCTTTTTTTGAATATTTGAAATTACATTACATTTAAAAAAAATAAATTGGTAAGTATATTCGAAATCAACATTGTCTTCTGTTCCGAAAAGTCTAGCTGTTATGTAAGTTGTGGTGTTAACGGCTCTTGAACTAGGAATAAAGGAATTTATATTTATTATAAATACATTTTAGATTTTTTTTAAATTAGTTGATGACTTTATAACCCATGATTCTCGTGGTTGTCACAATAACCGAAAATTATAGTCGCATTTCGTCTGCTTGAAGGTAAAACCACGTAAGTGACATTCCAGAAATCCACAAAAAATCAAACCAAATTATGTAGGTACCTGTTGTAAGAAAACCACTTATTGAGTTTATAGCTTTCTTGTTATGGAGTTTCACCTGCAGAAAGATAGTGATTTTCTTACCATAGCTATATAAAGACTATTTGTAGAAAATGTCACTTATGTGGTTTTAACTTTAAACAGACGGTTTGTAATATTGTCCGTGGTGGTATTTCATATCATCGTTAAGTGTTATTTTAATAAATTTTCAGTATATCATATTTTTCGTAATAAGTTTGTCATAAGAAACGAAAGTAAACCTTATACCGCTGCAATAAAGTCGCTTCTTTTATGGAGAATAAACATCTCGAACTCGGCGGCGTTCAACTATTGACGATTGATTGAACATCCAATATAAAATCAAAACGACTTGCAATAAATAGGTATTGAACTGTCAAAGATATATTAACTGGGTAAAGTTTGAATTATATTAATTAATCCAGAATTTGTTACATAATTTTAAATAAGAAACTACCACCGCCCATTATCAAGATTTCATAGTGTGCCGACAAGTAAGTAATGTTAGCATTACTGTGTTCTGTGTTACAGGCACATGGGACTTGTCAACTTATGTCTCACGGTGATGAGTGCAGTGGCAGTGCCCCTCAGATCTTTGCGATTTAAAGCTCTGAGTGGCACTGCAACTATTATGGACAAGCGTGTAGCTTACTTGAATTGATCGTCCCGTGATTTGATATTATAAAAAAAAAACTTTAACATTATGATAGTATGACTTTTGGCGACCGTGGTTCTGATAGTAATCGAGACTTAAGGCCCGTCCATTGTTTTTTCTTCCGTGGTAGGTATTATCCGTGATTTTGACTAAGGCTGCGTAAAATTCAGACGAGAGGTTTTGGTTCTGGTTAAGTTGAATTAATTTCTTTTTTCTTAGGTAATAAATATTATAGATAATGTATGATAATGGCAAGCAATCTCTTTGTATGACTGATCCAGTACAAATGTGTTATTGATTAATTTGTCAATCCAAATAAAAGAATTGTATTTTATTTAAATATAATAAGATAATAATATTATTAATGTGCCGACTTTTATTGCAATTTCCTTTTATAGCGGTAATAAGTAGAACTTATTTTTTTTAAAGTTTTAGTTTCTAATATAAAAAAAATATTTTTATAGCTAGGGTAGCCTGCCGGTTTAACATACCGCCTCTCAAGCAGAGACTGTGGGTTGGAATCCGGGCTCGCACGTCGGAGTTTTTCGGAATTGCGAATTTTACGGATTGGAATGTGCGAAATTTAATTTTAAATTTGCCATGAACTTTTCGATAAAGGAAAACATTGTGAGGAATCCTGCACATATCTACTAAGCAATTTAATGATGTGAGTGAAGTTCCCAATTGAGCCTGCGTAGAATTGTAGCCCAAGCCCTCTTAGGCTGCTAACAGATTGACTATACGTTTGCGTGAAGCCGTAATCAACTTCATGCAGCCGAGATCGACAGCATAAAGTTACTGCGAAAAGTCGTTATCCGAGACCTCGACTGCATGAAGTGGATAACGACTTCACGCATTAACTGCATGAAGTTAATTGTTTGGTGGCCAAATTAGAGTCGACCGGTTTAATAAACCATCAGCCAACACCCGTGAGTCAACGAAATCGACAAGATCAGCCGAAAACTATATAATATATATGTATTAGACAACATTACATACTTTGCTCTGATCCCGAAGTAGCTAAAGCACTTGTGTTATGGCAATCGGAAACAACGACCTTACCACAAACACCCAGACCCGAGACAATATAGAAAAGTTAGTTTTTTACACTGACCCGGCCGGGGATTGAACCCGGGACCTCAGACATGGCGACACCATGAAAATCGGTGTGCGAGCCACTCCACCACGGAGGTCGTCAAAACATCGCTTAATAGACTGCCTCGGGTTCTCCTGAACACTGACAAACGGTGACGATGTTTTCGGTGGTTTTAAATTTTTATCGTTTGCACGTGTTGATCGACGCTGTAGCTTGTCATGATGATTTGTCTTTAGGCTGGTTTCAGAGCAACACGGATGTATATCTGGACCGTACTGCGGAGCACCGGAGCGAAATAAAGAACTATTCACATTAGACCGTGCCGGACGCGAGCCGAGCCACGTGCGAAGCTCGGATTGGAAACCACCAACCACCTTAAGAACAACAGCCAACAGGGATGCCACTCTCTTGCGAACGATCGCCTGAAAACTATCAATTCTAGCCTCCGTGAACATCCCTAAGGTACTACAGTGTCGAGGCAGCCTTAACAGTCCCCTGACGGCGTTGTTGAATTGGACACGCAAGGCACTGTATGCTTTTTTAGTGTAATTGCTCCACGCGTTGCACGGGTCTGGCAATATGTTTTGAAAAGGGTGTTTTTAACCTCGTAAGAGCACCGTGCAAACCTGCGGGCCAGTATATTACACCTTACCGCCAGCGCCTTGCGTTCCCTTCAGGTCAACGTCGTCTGTTGAATTTTCCATGACCCAGTGACCCAGATACATGAACTTAGTCACTTTCTCGAGTTCATTGCCGTTTAGAGTGACTGGTGGCGTTGAATAGGTTTTGGTATCTGATTTGAACACCAACAGTGAAGGCGACCGTCTTCTGTCAATTTGAATATTCGCACTAAATTAAACACTCGATTCCATTGACTTACAAATAAATGGACGACGGGTCTAATACAAAAACCACGAAAAAAATGTCCCAAGTCAACCTATTTAAACGTAGTGACATGTAAAGGAATATGAAAAAGCTAAAACGTTGAATTTAAATTGTAATGTCATCGCAGTACTGTCTAATTTTGCTTCGCTGTCAGTCGAACAAACGAAGACTAAAGCGTGAATGACGCTCTGTATACGATTTTAACGCCCTATAAGTTCGGACACTTTTTAGCGAGGACCCGACGTCCATATAATTGTAAGTCAATGCTCGACTCAGAGCATTACGGATTCTACGCATGCGAATGTCCCGCAGGTGGACAGTCCGTTCGGACCGTACGCACAGCTGTGAAACCAGTCTTAGTGACTGAAACATATTAATTATTAGCTATGGCCTGTGTTAGCTAGCCATTCTATATAAATAATAGTATGGGCGTTAAATTAAATACATCGTCCAATTTCAAAATAGTATATTTCATGGAACCCGTAGCGTTTCTTAGTTGCTTTTATAAAATTTATACAAATACAAATTAATGCTTTTTATCTAATCGATAATTTTTACAATAATTTCTCGTCCTATAAATTTGTTTAACATTTTTATATAAAATTACCTAGTATCTTCGTATAATTGGCACCACGTTTATAAAGAAGAATTTTGTGCATTTATAGAGATAGAAAGATAGGTTAATTCCGTAGCTCAAATTTCTGTATAAAAATTTGGTTGTCTTTTATTTCAAATAGAGCTGCCTCTTTCACGCTTTCAAAATGTGAAAGTGGTAATGGTTATTTCGTGTCTATTAAATGAGGTTTGCAAATACAAGCTATGGAATCGACGCCAATGAAAGTATGAGTTGAGATTCTAACAAATAAGCAAAATACTTAAGTCATAATTTGAATAATTATTACGTACATCTCAGTAGGTTTGTATTTCGCTAAATAATGTTATACAGTAATGGCAAAAAAATGACCTTAAAAGATAAATTTCCGAGATTTCAATAAGCTAGCAAAGCATAGAAATATATTCTGTTTTTATGAGCCCTTTGATGTAACGTACAAATATCTTTATGAAGAAAAAGAATCCCTATAATCACTGGTAGCAGGAAGTAAAATAAATAATTAATTAAAAGTAACAAATAATAAATAGTCCAATAGTAATAAAAAAATAATTCTCTATTAAATACTTAGTTCTAAATTAAATTATGTACTTAAAACTAAATGTTATACAACCAAAAACCGAGTTAAAATGAAGATATATTTAGCTCTATATACTTTGCCAAATAAAAAAAACTTTGTACGGCAGCAAAAAGTTGACAACGTTAAAAAAAATAAAACAAAATTAAGATAAAGGAATAGTTCTAAAGAAGTCATTTACCACTCGAAATTTATTCCTATTTTGAAATAAGATTCGCACAATTCAGTATATTTAAATGAAACGTAGTGTACAAAGTCAGTCGGAAAATAATAAAGTAATAATAAGCCACTTGCGTGAATTAAAAACTACAGTTACTTAGGCATACTTTAGGCGCTTTAATTAATAATAAAAATCTATATGATTATCTAAATTGTGTCTTGTAACGAGTCTCCTTTATATCTACTAGTCAGTTAGCAGCTGGAAAGTAGGCTCGCTACGAGCCTTTTTTAAATTATCTAAAACACCAACGGTTTTTAAATTGTTCTTTAAGGGATTCTCGGATAGAATATGACGAATAAAATCACTCGATAGTGCAAACTTATAATTTTTCTCAATTAAATAATTTAAAAAGTGACACAATTTAAAAAAATAAAGAAACTTAAGTAAATTTTATACAATACTGGTATTGGAATGCGAGAAGCAAAATCAGTGGGAAAATTTTGGAGACAGTTGGATGACCAGCATCGAGAAATACAAGGAAGGAATTCTGCCTCATATAGGGGTGAAATCTTAATCCAGACAAATAGTGAGGTGGTTTCTTGCTTGGATAGGATCTAGAAGCTACTGTGGGGCTTATTATGCCAAATGGGGGAAGGGGAGACCCATTAAAACGATATTGTCCCATTTAAGTTAACTTTGAGACCATTGTATTGGCTTGAGTTTTGTTAAAACTCAAAGCAATACAATATGTACATTAATGCACTCGGCAACAGTTTAATAACGAAACGTTAAGTATAAAACGCATTGAGATATTTTTAACAGGTTCAAAGACGTTTTTTACAATTTCAGGGTAGCTGGAAATCTTAATGCACCCACACTATTTATTCAGCAAGAGATTCTTTACCCAATTTTTAAAATTTCCTAAAACCTAGGAGGCGTTTCTAATAAATTAATCTTTAATGTACTTTACACTCCTATGGCCTGCTAACTTACAACAATAATATAACATAAACCATACACATAATAATTAATTATATTTCAATAACATTATTACGTTAAGGGTCGTGGGATTTGGCTTTCTTAGATTCTGTAAAATTCTTTGCGTGCTATAATTTGCTTCAGGTAATTTCTTGATAGATGGCGTTGTTATAAAAGCACAACAATGTCATATCAAGTAGTTTTGTTTTCTGTAAAATGTTTGTCATGCTATAATCTGTTTGAGGTAATTTCTTTATAGATGGCGTTGTTATAAAACTGCGACATTGGTTTATGTATTTATTTATAAAGCACTGGCTTCAGAGCCATCAGCTTAATGGTAACAAATAATCAAGAAACGCACAATGTAATATACGTAAAGTAACAATTAATTCGTGTAAAAAATGTAACTATTAAAACCCGCCATTTGATTTTTTTTTGGCTTATGTAGAGCATTGCGTTTTCTTGTCGCTGTTTTATCAAGGCCTAAAGAACATCGTGACTGCTAAATCACATTTTCTTAACGCAAGAATTTTACATAATCTACGGGTTTTAGACGCCAAATCGTGGGCTCTTAACTGTATACTTTTTATCTAAATACAAATTATGATAACATCACAATTAGTTGCAAACATAAATAAAGTATTAATTTATTTATGTCGCGTTGAAGACTAGAATACGTTGAGAATGCAGACGTCGTGTAATCCGGAGGAATTTGACATTTGCTTCTACATTGTTTTGAGTAAGTTTGACATACACGGAGTTACCATTGCATTGTAGACTGTGGTAGCATAAACACTTCGCAAGTTTTGTGGCACATGACAAAAACGGATCGAGCGGCCGTTTGCTTTCACAATGAGTATATTTTGTTTGTTTCTCCTCGTTTTGTTGATGTAAGGAATCCAGCCGACCCTTGGACAAGGGCGTGGTGAAACTGTTCACTCTGGAAATAGATAAAATTGACTTTTAATTTTTTTTCTTTTCAAACAACAACTTTTCTTTCGCGACTTTTTACCAAACATAATAAATTTAGCAAAACTTAAGCTAAAGGGGAAAATAAACAAGACCGTGATTAGGCCTGTGGTAGGTATTGTGTGGATCACAATGTTGGGCGATGAAAAGGGAGAACGAACGAACTGTGCATACAGCGGAAATGCGAATGTTGAGATGGATATGTGGAATGACAAGAAAGGATAAGATAAGGAATGAGTACATCAGGGGAAGTTTGAAAGTGGCGCCAGTAACGGAAAAGATGAGAAGTAATAGGTTAGCGTGGTATGGACATGTCATGAGGATGGAATAATGTCATGTGACGAGAAGAGCGTTAGGTATAAATATGGAGGGACATAAGCAAGAAAGGAAGGCCAAAGGAAAGATGGATGGATTGGGTGAAAGATTTAGTAGTTCACCCAGGGAAGTACTGCCACCTTATCTATTTCTGCCGCCAAGCAGAAATGTCAGTATTACTGTGTTCCGTTTTTGAAAGGTAAGGGTGCTGGTGAAATTACAGGCACATAGGACTTGTCAGCTTATGTCTCAGGGTGATTCAGATCTTAGCGATTTAAAACTCTGAGTGGCAGTGCAACTGTTATGGACAGGCGTGTAGCTTACCATCAGGCGCAGGACTTGTTCGTCTCGTTACTTGATATTGTATAAAAAAAGGAACATGGGTAAGAAAGGTGTGAGTATGGAGAGTGGAATAAAAATACATGTTATGCCGACCCCACCTAGCGTGGGTAAGGCCATGAATAAGAGAGAATAATAAGTGTTGGTTACTATCTCACACTTTTTTGATCAGTATTTAGTGGTAAGGTAGTAAGTTCAAAGGTCCAAGCGTCCTCCCCGAAATTCTCCACTCCGCTCCTGCGTTTTGCATCGGGCTGCGTATTTACGCTAACGCTTTCTCTTGTTACCGCAAAGAGGTATCACCGTTTATGTAAATATGGTTATTTTTGTACGAAAGTAAAATTTTATGGTTATTAAAAGTCATAGAATTTATTTATGATGTTAGTATTATACCTAGTCCTGGGAGGTAGCTCTCTAAAATTGTCGATTTAGAGCTTATTCACCTAATATTATAATAAATTATAGGTTTGTTACTACAATATGCCTTCTTAGTATTTTCCCGCTATTTCTGAATTAGTTTTCACAAAACTGTTCCGTTATTACAATATTCAAATATAATTACCGTTGTAAAGTTGTTGCGTAGACCGTAGCTGCGTGGGCCCTCGTGTGCGTTATATGTCATGTGGCAAAAAACGTTGCGAATCGTTGGCGTGCGCGTACGCATGTTAGCGCCCTCCAACGAAATCGATCATTTGATCTAACTCTTCCTCCTTGTCGTTGAGGTACAAAGACTCCAGGCATCCCTTGAAGTAGGGTGTAGTGAAACATTTTGACCTGAAAAACGTTGCTATTATTAGACAAAATTATCTTTGTGTCATTTTCGTTATTATTAACATTCAAAATGATTAAGTTTTGGTTGAATCAAATCTATGGACTTCTTAGGTTTTCGCGTTCCTATGTATAACACAGGAAATTAAACTATTTTTCCGGATTTAAATCGCGTATATTTCTTTTTTCAAACAAAACGTTTCGGGCCCTTTACAGGTCCCATGGTCCCAGTCAACCGTAATTATGGGACCTGTCTGCCTATCCTTGACCAGATATCGCAAAGACCAGAGGGGCATTACCACTGCGCCTGTCACCCTGAGACATAAGTTGACAAGCTCTACTGCCATAAAAACTATACCAGTCCATTTTAACATTTTTGCCGTAGCTCGTCTACGACTTGCGTTCTTAAATAAGTAATTATATTTATTAATGTGGAATCTTCTTGAGTTGGTCAGAATAACCTTTATGTCCATGCGGCAAGAGTGAAGAAGACATTGTGCATTTCACTTCCCCTCGCACCACTGACGACAAATGCACAGTCTTCGCACTTCGCTCTTATTAAATAAATATAAAGTTTTTTCTGACCGACTTAATACGATTCGTTGTCGATAAATATGATAACTCCTTTACGCTTTCAAAAACGATGAGTCTGCGTCGATATATAGAAAAGGTAATGAACTCATTGACAGAACTAGTTTCACAAGAGCTGTAAGCTCAAGAACTAAAGTGCTTAATTCAAAATATCTTGTACTGTTAGCTTAATTCTAGATACGTACTAATAACGTACAATTTTTTGGATCCCGTAACGCTTCTGCTAGTGTCAAATATTTTAAATTAATATAATAACAAGATTTTGAAGCTGTATTTATCCATTCTGTTTCCAACCAAGACTAAATCATTTTGTTAACACTCGTGATAACGAAAGTGCGACTCTTGAGAATTTAATCAAATACTTACCACTGTTAATTTTAATTTAAGAAGATTACTAACTACTTTGGGCAAGAAAGAGATTACAAGTGCACGTTTAAAATGTTACCATTGCGTAGAAAATTTCAGTGAACTTATGCAAATAAGCTGAAAGTGTTAAGTTGCTTACAGTGAATAGTGCTAGAGTAAAAGTAATTATGAGCGTTACAAATAGCGATAATAGAAAAGAATATTAGGAGTGCATTTGAAAAATATTACGTTTTTTTAAAACATTTCAGTGAACTTGTGCAAATAAGCTGAAAGTCAATCATGGTTAGCGTTACAAAGTGAAATAATAGTGTGCAAGATGTGTTATAAATTGTCACTAAATTGATGTTACAAACCCTTAAAATAATAAAAAAACAAAAACCAAATTTTTACAAACTAAAATAGGTGGTCATTAAAAGTAATAGAAAAAGAAAAAGGCGTGGTTAAAGGAAGAAGCGAAGGAAAGGAGAAATAAAAAAATGGTAATAAAAAAATACCTAAAGTTTCGGATCAGCCCCGTGTAAATGTTTAATATATTTCTTGTAAGTGTCGAGATTCTCGTTTAGGAGGAGGGCCTCAACGCATCCCTTGAAGTAGTCTGAGGTGAAACAGTCAGCCCTGTTTTGAAAAAATTACATTTGTTGTGTTAGTCCATTTTTCGATTATAGATCAGTGTCGGGTATTCATGATTTGTCGTGTAACTACTTGAAATACTTGATATATGAATGTTCATTATATCAATACAGTGTATTTTTATATTTTATGTTATTATATATTTTATATTTTTGTCATTATCTACTATCAGCTGAAACATGTTACCTGCACGAACATAGGCCCCCAGCCACCTTATAGTGCTCTGATAAATCCTTGCCGCGGTGACTCAGATTGTTCTACAGATCTAGTTGCGGATTGGTACTACAATTTCCATAATATTCATTTACTACATACATATGTACATATGTAAACATCATGACCTGCTACGAACCTCCACTTGCTACGATTCTGACATTCTTTTTTTTTACCTTTGTCAATGTTACATTCAAGGTCTTGGTACATTTGACCATTATCTTAATGTCCTCAAAATTATTTAGTATCTTTATCAGCCCATACTCGGTTTACTGGTACTGCACTGGTCTCCTCTAATTAGAGGATGTAGTTCACCACGCTGACCTACTGCATGTTGTGGACTTACAGATATATACACAAAAACCAAAAGTCATACCTGCACAGATTAAAGAGCTGAGATTCTCTGAAGAGGTTATAACAGTCGTCGCAGACGCGGTCAAGACGGTTAAACATGACCTGGTCGTAGACGCCCTTGCATTGCAGGTCGTAGAAGGAGCGACGCGTAATGTGGTGCTCGCGCTGGCCGCCGGGCAGCGCGGTGCAGGTGAGCGCGAGCGTCAGAAGAGCTGCGCACATTACTTGAACCGAACTTAGATGCATCTGTAACAATGGATAAGAATACTTTAGCAAGTACTCTAAATACGCCTAATTGCAATGTGAGTCGACGATATAGTATGCGTCTCAGGGCGTCAATGGATGTAACCAGGCTGTGGTTAATGAGGTAGTGGACATGGAGAATTTTAATAGCAGTAGAGCTTCTTGTGAAAAAGTTGCCAGGAAAGTACTGCCACCTTATCAATTTCCGCCGCCAAGCTGAAAAAATTGAGGTAAGCACAATAGTACTGCGTTTAAAGGGTAGGGTTCTGGTGAAACTACAGGCACTAGGGACTTGTCAACTTATGTCTCAGAGTGACGGGCGCGTATTTTATACGCACCGACGACGCGCAGATGACGCGCGTAAACACGATTCAAACGCGATGCAGTCGTAGCGAGTAAACCTTTACACACGTTCATAAATTTAGTAGCGCCGTAACGTAAACACGCATTATCTGCGCGTATACGCGCCGCAGACGTATTGTAGTCGCGCGTATGTATCGCTCATTTTGATAGTATTAATTTTAGTTTTGTTTGGTAATTTCCGTTAGTTTTTGAAATGAAGTAAATATATGAAATTCTAAGTGTAAACTCCAATGGAGTATAGAAGCCGCTTGATTGCAACGTGATGTTCGCGAAAAACGCGATACAGACAGGCTTCGAATTAGCTTCTCGCGCGCTGTATCGCGTTTAAATCGATACAAACGCAACAATCTGCTTCTTGAACCTCTACCGCGCCGTAAATGCGCGTTCATGAAACGCGCGTCGTCTGCATATGCTCTAAAACATTGATAAAAAATTACAGTCTGTATAATTTTAAAGCCCACATGGTGGTGAGGCATATCAATTAGGCACAGTTAAATACAAAAAACAGTCTGTAATAAATACGTCGTAACGTTCTAAATGCTTAACACAAGGTCGGCCTATTCGTAAAGTGGTCTATTTGTAATCGGCCCACCAAGCTATCTCATACTGTTAACTACGCTTTCCGCATTTGCGTTTATCAGTTGTTATAATGAAAGGGCGGTGTCGCCCGACCGGCCGGCTGGTTCAGCGCTTACTCCACTAACCAAACCCGACTGTCGTAAGGTGTAAATATAGCGCGATTAACTGGCTGGACCACCTTCGTTCAGACCGCACTTAAAGATTATTGGACCACCTAGCGCACCAGGACCACAAGTCGCGGTGTGAACGTGATTACGAGCTAATAACTTAACTGCTTCAAATGGGGCAAATTTAAATTGAAAACGCGCGTTCGTTTCTCTTTTAATAATGTTGTGGACTTGCGTACCTAGTGATAAATTGAGACTTCCTGTTTGCTCCTTAATGTAAAGTGTACTGTATGATAAATGCAGCAGGTTTTAATCGATTTCTGCTGTCCGAGGCCAGCCTTAAATTTCCCTCCCCATTTTATTTTCGCGATTACAAAAGAATTTTCCTAAATGCAGCTACTTGACACTTTTTTTATGGTATTATAAGTGGCGGCACGAACAAGTCGTGCGCCTGTTGGTAAGCGGCAACTCTATCCATAACAGTTGCCGTGCCATTCTGAGCTTTAAATCGCAAAGATCTTATGGGTACTGCCACTGCACCCGTCACCCTGAGATATAAGTTGACAAGTCTCATGTGCCTGTCATTTCATCAACACTCTTATTCTAAACCGGAACGCAGTAATGCTCAAATTACTGCTTGGCGGCAGAAATAGGTAAGGTGACAGTACTTCCCTGGACGAACTCTTTCACAAGGAGCTCTACTGCTACTAGTGTATGAACATTAATTTCTTTAAACTTGTCTCTCAAAGGCCAAAACAACGAAAAATAAAATAACATAACAGAAGTATGAAAGTTGAAAGACATATAGTATAAATGAATTAAGAAGTAATAATCTCAGTACAGATTATAAAAAAACGACTTCAAAAGTTCGTAGAATTACATCTATTTGCCAAGTTTTATAGAAATCGGTTACCGGAAAGTGCGCGAAACTAGATTCGTCCCCTGGTTTGCCACCCTTAGAGGTGGAATATTTCCTTCAAATTTAAATGGGACCACTACCAAGGTATCTTATCTTTCCAACAAAAAAGAATCATCAAAATCGGTTCACAAATACTGGAGTTATCGCGTAACATACAAAAAAAAAAAACAAACGGTCGAATTGAGAACCTATTCCTGTTTTTGAAGTCGGTTAACAATAAGGAATATCACAGTTCAAATAGCACTTTTGGTTGCGTTTGTTTCGTAGTTCGTTCGGGTAAGCTCGACTCGATTGTGATTTTATGTTAGACAGCCGTCGTCGTCACCTCTGTCTTGGTCAGGATAACTTTTTCTCAAATAGTGAAATTTATTGTCTAATTTAACTAAAAGAAATAATTTTGACTAGTTAACGTTCTGCCGCGCTTGCCTCCGCCCCCGTCCCTGGGCCATCCGGGGTCATGCCCCTTCTGCACCCAGTTACGCCACTCATTTTTGTTTCTATACGTATTTGTAATATCAAAACCTTAACAAAACTAAGTGGAAAGACCTTAATTTTTAGATTAGGTTACAAGCACACAAAGGTTAGAAAGAGAGAACAATAAAGCGAGTGTAGAGAGACAGGCAAATTTGTGTAGAATACATATTAATTAGCACATTACCAATTTCTACTAACAAGTAAATATTGGAGACTGTCTACAATACAATCAGATGTCGAATTTTCATTGTACTAGTTTTTTAAATATACCTGTAAGTAAACCTATCTGTACTTAACACTGTCGTATCGTTAAGCAACAGGTTTTCGTTGTCGCGGTTTTGTTATATCGTAAAGTGCGGCTCTTTGGTAACGAGAAGCTGCGCCCGCGGCGCCCGGGGCCTCGGCTGATTCATACTCGGACAGTGTAATAAAGATATTACAGCCGTGGGAACTTAAGGTATGTTATTGAGGAGATATGGATCAAGAATCGATGTTTTGTTTTGGGTTTTTCAAAGTCTGCTATTGTTTTTACTGTACGGAGTTTGTTAGTTCGGAAAAAGCGGCAACGAGCGGGTAAGGAAGGATTGAGAAGAGTGCAACCAAATGACATGATAACTATCTAGGTGACAGGCCTCAGAAAAGGAAAATGTGGCCACTGAAACCAAAATATCCAGACGTAAGCAATAGAGGATGCTAGAAAGGACCTCAAGCAAGACCGCTTGTACGTCCTAAGACTTGCCTCGATAACGAAGATGGTTGATACCTAACGTTGTAGGGGTTTGTCTGCTTAATAAAATATAAACTATGATGTTGTTACAACAAGGTCTAAAGGTCTATCACCTCCTTTACTAGCAAACAGGTGCTTGCCAGTAAAGGAGGTGATAGAAGCATACACATTATGTAGAGATAACATTGTTACTCTAGAGATTGATCTATTATATATAGCTTAAATCTATACTGCATACCTACTAGAATCGGTTCGAAACATCTGCACAAGTCTTAAAAGAATTGAAAAAAAAAAACTGTAGTAATTACAAGATCCGGCCCGAAGGACCAGCTGCATAAGCACGCCACCCAGGCAGCCGAGCTGTCTAGCATGTCGCGTAATTACTATGCGATTGCGCAGCACAGCGGTCGCTCGTTCACTGCGCCTGATGTTTATTTGATGAACGCTTTCAAAACCTTTACGTATTCACTATCGGTCTTGTCTCTGCCAGGAATGCATGTAATATGGGGTGTGATGGAATTTGAATTTAGCAACAGATTCATGCTCTTTAGCATTCGCTACTGTTTCTTTGAAGCCACATGAATTACTTAAGTGAAAGGAACTAAAAGAAAAAAGAAACCATCCGTAACACCTGCCCGAGTTAATTGAATTATTGATCCTTCGAGCCGGATACGCGTTGCGTTATTTTTATATTTTATTGCAGCTTTACTTAACGCGCCAGTTTGGTTCTATATGTATTACTATTGAAGATTACACTTATAACATTCCATGCTGAGATGTACTTCAATTGTAGTGTCTCATTTGGAAAAAAATTATTTCTGCCATTTCGAGTACTCTACCTCAGTTGGTCCCATAGAGACTATTGATCCTTACCAGAGACCGGATCGAGTGGCGTAAATAAAGTTTTGTAAAAATTGGCCTTTATCTTGCTGACTGTACCATTTTTTGAAATTCTGTGAATGCCAATCAAAATATCTTCAAAATTCATGGATAGTCTTCTAGAATCGTTTTTCTGAAACTACAACGATTAAGGTAGCTGGCCTTTTTAGATTCAAGAGCTACGGTAGTCATGCAACTTGCGCTAACATCCCAGTTTTAGTATTAAGTAGATAAAAAAAAAATCATCAAATTATGAAACGTAGATCTTTTGTTTCTTTTTAACATGACGATGTGTTGAAAAAATGTACAATCGTAATAATTACAGGAACGCTAAAAAAAGGTTAAATTATAGAACAACGATGAATAACTGGCCACGTATACCAGAAAGATTAATTAGAAAAAAGAATTACTTAAATCGTCTTTTGATTTCGATGAAACATGTGTCCAGTCTTAAAGAACGTTGTTGTCATAATTCATCGAGTATATAACCAGAAATAGAGACGAAATAAGGGCCATATATTCCTGGTAACAAATTAGCGTTACAGCTCTTATAAATATCAACTCCCGTTTGCACTGAAATATAGACAGGCCAATCTCAAAGTCTCCGTATATTCCAAAAAATATTCTGTATTTATTGTAATAAAGATAATATCTCTAACAATGCCGTGCTGTGCTATTCGGTGGTGTGGGAAAAACAGCAAAACATCTAATTACAAAACAAACGGAATCACATTTCATCGGTAATTAAATATTAAATATGTAATTTTGCAATTTTCCTCCATTATAGCAAAGCTCAAGTTAACTGGTCGATTTGAAGTGAAACAGTTGACGACACCCATTGACGACACCCGTCAATTGTTTCGAACTCGGGCTAGCCAATCGGAGCCCAGTTGTCACAGTAATGATATGGCACAATAGTTTTCAAACAAATTAAATGACATTTCGCCTCTATTTCTGGTTATATCATTGACTTACAAATAAATGGACGACGGGTCTAATACAAAAACCACGAAAAAATGTCCCAAGACAACCTATTTAAACATAGTGACATGTTTTCATATTGAAAAAGCATTGACTTACAAATAAATGGACGACGGGTCTAATACAAAAACCACGAAAAAAATGTCCCAAGTCAACCTATTCGAAATTTAAATTGTAATGTCATCGCAGTATCGCGTTGTCAGTAGAACAAATGAAGACTAAAGCGGAGTGTCGCGCTCTGTATACGATTTTAGCGCCTTACAAGTGCGGACACTTTTTAGCGCGGACCCGACGTCCATATAATTGTAAGTCAATGTGAAAAAGCTAAAACGTTGAATTTAAATTGAAATGTCATCGCAGTACTGTCTAATTTTGCTTGCTTCGCTGTCAGTCGAACAAACGAAGACTGAAGCGTGAATGACGCTCTGTGTACGATTTTAACGTCCTATAAGTTCGGACACTTTCTAGCGCGGACCCGACGTCTATATAATTGTGAGTCAATGGGTTATATACTCGATGTCACAATTCAACCTTTTTATAATGTTCCTCCAAATATGTTCTTGAGTAATTGAGTACATATAAAAAACGCCACACTAACACAACGTACACTCCAATTGGAATAATTATATATTTAGCAACCTACATATAGGTAGTAGTATGATGCTATCTTTATCTTTTAACATTTGTATGAAAATTTCCAACATTAGTGTCTCCAACGAGTCAACGAGCATAAATTGCTCGAATTTATTTTATTTACAAAAACACTAGTTATGAAAATCCTGATTGCGATAACCATTTTGATTTGAGCCTCCTTTCTCCCGATTTATAGGTCGCTAGACATGTTTAGCAGGTCTGCGTTAACTGGACGGTGCGTAGAGACAAAATGGCACCGCGGCATACTCAACGCAAGTACCTGCGTCTGCGCATTTAAACTGTAAATGTAATATGGTTGTTCGCTCGGCAATCATGGCACCGAAGAAACAGATTTTCAAGTTAATACCAATTAAACTTTCAATTTAGAGCTCATCCTTTACCATCAAACACAAATTATCTAATGAAGTTAAGTGCATTGGGACTGAAAATATTGTTTCGGATCATAAATAGAAATAAATCTTAATAATTTATCTATTAATACTTGTATCACTTTGGTGCATCTAAGTAACTGTTTTTCGTAAGTATATTGAATACCTACAAGTCGAGGTAGTCTATGCACTGCAGCCGATTCATATTTCGTTCCAAATCCGAGACTATACAAATCTAGAAAGTCGGACCCACTTCGGATGTCGCTTGTGCACTAAATCCGATTCCAATCCGAGAAAACACGAATGTTGCTTGTACACCTATTTATTTATTTATTTATTTATTTATTTATTTCTCCGTCCGACATCCGTCCGAAACAATTACTGTCAAATAAGTAATATTCGACAAAATTAAAAGACAAGTATCAAGAATGAAGCTTCATTCGCATCACGCGTCTTTTCATTTGGTCAAGTATTGCTTATTTGGCTGTAATTGTTTCGGACGGATGTCGGATGGAAATCGAGAGTAGACCCCCTGATAAGAATAAGACGTAGTGTACAAACGCTCTATTGGTTTGACTCTCAATCACAAGATCTTGGGTTCGAATCCGGGCTTGCACCTCTGAGTTTTTCGGAATTTATATGCGAAGTTTAATTTGAAATTGGCCACCTTTCGGTGAAACGATAACATCACGAGGAAACTTGCACGTTGAAGAAGGTTCAATCGAAAACGTGTAAAAAAACTGTCAACCGGAAACACCAAAAACGATGTTTAAAATCAATAATACACTCGGTATTAAACTGTAAGTAGAGGATGTAAAAAGTCCCACCTATAACCAATACACTAAAATCAAACAATGCAATGAAATAACCTAACCTGGGGTAGGTCAAGCAGGGAAGCGTATGTTTATTAAAACAATCACATGACATAATGGTGGCGTGTCAAAACATTCAAATGAGTTCTCGGACAATGAGAGGTATCTGCGATCGGATGCGGTCATTGTGAAACAACCTTGGCGTCGACCTCACGAGGCCTCATATTTGGCAAGCTCTCTCTTCCTTAGTTCCTCTAAATAAGGATGCAAACCAAGGATATTGTGTAATATAAATATGAAAACAGACAGAAGTCATATCTCAACACACATCAGGATATATATAAATGCTTCAAATTAGTGACGGCGAGATATTCCGCCCTTATTTAGCAAAGTGTGTTTATAGTTATGTGGTGCCATTCGGAATAAAACCAATCGCTGCAGTGTATTTTCGTTCTAAAGGAACAATTTCGTATCCAGGAGACAGGATACAGAGTAACTAGCTTTGGTCTTTTTAGCTCTGGCCAATCCGCCTGTCAAGCTCTACGACAAATCCTTTTTTTTAATAAAAACCTTTGTCCTGGAACCAGAATAATGTTGATTGAGTGAATAAACAATGTAACTCGTGCCTTCATTTTGAGGAGCTGTGATAGCCTAATTGGAAGAACTTTTGCCGCATATTATATGTTTGACGGCCTTGCTTGCCCAACGGTTTGCAATGTGGTCATGCATGTCCCGGTTTGGGTTCCCGATAGGACCAATTTTGGAAACGAACTTTCCTAAATTGGTCTTGGTCAGGGTGTTGTGCTCCGGAGTGACTTCCGTTGCTTTGGTAGTCTTAATACGGATAATTTCCTAGTTAAAGACCAGGCCATTGGTGTTTTTGTCTGTCACATTATTATAATCGTAAAGCCCTGGATATGATTCTTCGGAAAATCTTTTCTGATGAAAACGACAATGAGACAGACGATTGAAGCAACACCCGCATTGAGGAGCCTTAGACTCTAGTCTTCGAGAAGCAAATGCTTTTTATTGCATACCTTTTTACCGTACTTATTGGAAGAAGATTTACGACGATCTAAACTTTCTTTTCTACTCATTCTTAGTTTAAATATACATGAATTAATTCGTTAATTTTTCAGCCATTATTACCCCACTGCAGGGCAACGACCTCCCTTTCTTCCTTTACATATACACACATATATATTCAGTACTGCACATAACAAAGTGTCAATATAACACCCTTGACTCTCGCATACCAACTATTTGACATTTCATGTCAATGATTTATTTTAATGTGGCAGATGCTTTTGTGTGTCTTTGACTCTGCAAGGTCAGGTCAAAGTTGGAATTGTATTTACTAAATGTTGTGTCACTGCGAGATAATAAATAATTCTTTGAGATATGAAAACAAATTCCACTGTAGATATACTATAATGGAGCTTAAGCGTGGTAGATTTGACCTCTCATACAGAGTCCGTGGGTTCAAATCCGGCCTCGTACCTCTAAGTTTCTCGGAGGTTATGTGCGAAATTTAATTTGAAATTTACCGTGAGCTTTTCGGTGAAGGAAATGTCGTGATGAAACCTGCAGGTCGAAGAAGGTTCACAACCCTCAGAAAACGTGTGAAGTCCCCAACCCGCATCGGGCCAGCGTGGGGGACTATGGCCTAAAACCTCGCCTGAGAGGGAGACCCGTGCCCGGCAGTGGGACGTGCAAATGGGATCAAAGATGAAGAGAAGAAGATAATTGATGAGATCAAAGTGGAGACAGACATGTGCTTATGGGTATGGTAGATGCTTGGTCCCATGATGTTGGTCAGAGAAAAGCTGATGGATTAGAGGTGCAAAAGAGATCAATAATGAGTCATACCAGTTTATCGCTGCGTAGCAGGCGATCTAGTAATTAGATTTGCCTTGACACTTCATCTAGAATGATGTTCGCGAAAGAATCTAAGTATCTATGTCTATTGGGTGGCGTGACACGCGCCGACCAATCAGCAGCAATTAGTATGCGCACGCGCAATCTAGGTCAACCGGGAATTACAGACGCTGAAACTGTGTGACGTCATGCAATTCAATGGATTCTTCAGCGTTTTAGTGGTTAACCACCGATGATTTTGAACTCGGCTTCAACGGAGGCAGGAATCATCGTTAAGAAACATACATTTCGAAGAACAGTCACAAAACGCTTGACTGAAGCACAACTACGTATTTGTGATAGTTTTATTGGTTTAGTTTATTGTTGTAAGGTTTCGCTTTAGAAGTGATTTGTGATCAGCAATGGGGCATTAATAATACGGAAAAGTGTAGAGCATTTATCTATGAAAAGAAAGGAATTTTTTTTTGTTCTTTGGATTTTGAAAAGTATCATAACGTGAAAGTAATCGTCGGCCATTTTTTATTTGACAGTATAATTTTATTTGCTCACAAAGTGAAATTCGATAATAAACCCATTTAACACTCGACTTAAAGCTGCTTTTACTTTGTTCTCGTGGTTAGATATCGCGTGTATAGGTAAAGGCTAATTACCATGTACAGAGAAATGCATAAGTTTCTCACAGGTGCCAAAAAAGGCCTTTAAACCCAATGTACAGAGATCTGCAACATGAACATAGGGTAATTCTTAAGTTGTTGATTCCATCTGTAGCTCAGTTGATAAAAGCGACAGGTCCTGGTTTGGTAAACAGACACTGGTTCGAGTAGGAATATTTCTGTTCTGTTTCTGTCTGTTCGTTTGTATAAATTATAATAACAAATGGCGTATTTTCATGAAAAATACGCAATCATGGTGGTAATTCAAATATCATGATATTCAACAAATAAGAGAAACCTAACATTTAATAGTAAAGTTATAAACAACTTAACTATTTAAGAACGCTGTGCTATTCCAATTGGAGACGGATAATGTATGTCTACGTAATAAATAACATGTACAAATGTGTTTCTCTATTTTTAGATTTTTACAACACACGTGAGCGTTTAAATGGAGACAAACTCACGTTGTTTCTCATGCGTTTTAGAAACATGAGACTTAAACCTATTAATCAAGGAAGGTCAATTGTCTACAGTTACCTCGAGGTGAGCTACGGATTTTCACTATTATTTGTATATAAGGTACTTTCAGGTCGTGATTCCACAAATTTCGCGCAATTAGCCACCGATGTGACACATGAAAACTTAGGAATTTTGACAGATTGTTGGTTGCTTCATATGGTTGGTCATACGTGTGCAGTCAATTAGTGAAAACTTTGATTGTTTTTATTTCTATATTCGATTATGATGACGGGGGGGTCGATGGCGACGATGGCGGTGATATGAACGACTGTAATTATCGGGACAATGCAAATGACGAGGACGAGCACGATCGTGATGATGATGGGGCAGATAGTGACAATGAGTAAAATGCGGACGTTGATGACGATGGGGACGTTAGTGATGACAGAAATAGTGGTCATGATGGGAACTATGGGGCTAGTGTTGACGATGGACCGAAACTTGTCAACAATATCCAATATAACCGGGCTGTAATAAATACTTTTTTGGCTTTGACTATCACTTATCCATTGTATTGCACATCTGGTGCCAATTGCCTCCTATTTCTGTAGCGCACGATTCGATCAATTACATTAATGGAATGTGTTGTCTTGTCTATCTCTGGTACAATAATGAACATACGATTTTATCTGTAATGGTTTGGAACTAATGTACTTGTCTAACTTCCAACGAGACGTCTTTTATTGTTGTGTCAAGCATGGAACGTGTGTCTAGAAAGTACCTATTCACTCTCGCGTCAAATACAATCAACCAATAGTAGTTCCAACTACATTTGCGGTAACATCTGCGGTGGAGATAATTTGTAATTGCTATATTTAAATCGTAGTCATGTAAATGCACGTTCAATAGGATTATTTTTCACTCAGATCAGTTTTACCTGCGTCAGACCTGTGATCAACTTTAGATAAGTGTAAAGTGCATCGGGTCTGTCTTAGTTCCTTTTTTATGACATACGTGACGCGATGAACAAGTCGTGCGTCTAGTGGTAAGCGACATGCCTATCCATAAAACTACAGAGGCAGACGGATCAATGCGACGAGGACGGCTTCACAAAGGTGGTGAAGAGGAAGAGAAAGCCCACCAGCCGTAACCTGTGTGGCACAGCACCGACAGGATCGAGCTTTTTGCTCCGTCCGGCCACACCGACGACGCTGCTGTACCTGTCGCGACTACATTACTCCACAAAGTCTGAGGAGATAGTGGAGTACATCTGGCTAAAAGCCAAAATCCCGCCACAACTTAAATTTAAATCCGTTTGTGGGGAGAATGCCGACCGAACATCAGTCGGCCTACATGAATGAAGTTTTTTGGCCGAAGTGTGTCACGTATCAGCGATTCCGCGGCCGGTTACCTGACATCAGATTGCGCCACACGTCGCCGACAAGTGCAATACGTGTAGATTAGTTGTTTAGTTTATTTTATTGTCATATTATATTGTATGTATGTTAGTCCTTAAGGTATATAATAAGAGTCATGACCCATATAATAAATATCCTGAAATAAATGTCTAAATAAATATACAGTTGACTAGTTCTGTGACGGTGTGACCTCCTTACACCGTCATCTCACCTCTTTGTATCGCCTCTCTCCGCTTGTATCTTATCATTTTTTTTATTTTACTTGTATTTAAATTTTAAATTTCAATTGTTCCATCTTCCTTCACTTTCTCATTTTGTTTTCGTACCACGGTCACTCCCAGCTCGACCGCCACAACAGTCAGAGCTGTTAATAAGCTAATCATGTGTAATAATTTATAAGTCTACACCCTTTATGTATCTATTTCTGTAATTCAGTTTCTCGGCCCATTTAGGGTTAAGTGCCTTAATAATAAAGTGTAGGGAGTGTTTTATACTGTTATACCTGTTTTTTTTACATTTACCTTTATATTGTTACAGCCTTTCTTTAAACTTTACTTCTTTAATAAATTTTATGGACCGGAAGTTTCCCATTTCATTGCCGTGAACCTGTTCACGGCTAGTTAGGGTTACAACCCTTTCAGTTCCATGTGCCTGTAGTTTCCTACCCATGTACCCATGAAAACCGGAACGCAGTAATTTCTCACGTTACTGTTCGATGGCGGTACTTCCTTGGAGGGATTTTTATTCACAAAGAGTTCTATGGCTACTCTACTATCTACTATCTGATCATCAATGACAACTAACTTGTATCTATAACAACACATCATAAAGTCCACATAATTGATAGTGAAATGACGTAATGTTGAGAACAGACGGTTGGTTTATTATTATGTAAATATATGTCCGTATTGACAGATTCACTAATCACGTTTGAAGCAAATTAATGTTCTATTCTGATCGGAATATGATCCCAATTATATTATATTGTGTTCCTGAAAGATTATTATCGGACTTTATTACAATTTTCTCTATTGAACTTCCAGCTTCTAAATATAGATGTACCTTAATTCGTTATGTTTAATCTAATCATTTTGAGGAAAGCCGGCTCCAGAGAAGACTTTGTAAAAAAAACGATATAGGCTCCTCGAGAATGGTATTTCTCCGTCAGATATTATAAAGATTACTGTATCTATGTGCACTCATATTACGTAATAGAAATTATCTAGTAGCGACATTTAATATACAGATAACTGCGTACTTATTTGTTAACAACATCAGAATGTGGTCGGTTTATGATCAAAAGATTGCAAATTTGAGTACAGTATGTTGGATATAAAGCAGTGCGCCAAGAAGGCCGCGGGTCGCGCCTCGCAGTCTGCGCCCGCGCCGCTCTCCTTACGCACACGCACGCAAGCATGCAGAGTTGCCGAGTTACAGATACGCATCTACGTATGTATAAGTAAAGCTAGGGTTGCGAATTGTGTTACCATTTACTAGTATCTTTGACAGACTTTATATTCTAAGTTTGATTATTTTTTAAACTACACTCGTGGACATATCGATACCTCCCACGTAAGTTCTTGTAAGTGAAATTTTGCTTTTTAACTTAAATATATCCTTTTTTATGCATATTATAGATTTCATGTTTACATGGAACCATAATATACATGAAAAAAGTATATTATTTAAGTTAAAAAGCAAAAAGAAATGGCACTTTAGTTTACAACAACTTATGTAGGAGGTATTGATATTTGGAGTAGACTAAAAAGGTTGAATAATAATACCAACGGGCCACGAACATGTGCCAGTGCGTCTACCACGAGTTTACTTTGGCTGTTCTCGCTAGCAACCGCGTAAACGACTTCACTGTTTTGTATGGCAAATTATACACCGCTTGTATCGCGGGTGACATGTACACACACATAGACATCCACAAATTACATCCAAACTCATGAGAGAATTAAATGTAGCCCGTACAAATATTTTTCCCGGCCCGGGAATAGAACCCGTTACCTCTGCGTAGTAGCGGCATGATAACCGTTTGGTCACAGAGGCTGTTAAATTTGTTATAAGTTCAATTCGAGTTTTCTTTTCTTCCTAATCGATAATTTTTCCCCAAAATTTAAAGCCTGCCGGCTCTGCGTTTCTGTGTCGACGTAGGTATCTTTATACGAAACGGTTTTAAACTGTTGGACGCAATTTGGCATCCTCTCAAATAAAACGCGCGTCCAGTAATTAGTGACCGCGAGGGAAAGACGCGACGTCTTTACGCTCCTGGCCGAGATTGCGGTTTTTGAACCCGACTCAATGACATCTTAACAATGATTGATGACAAAAATGTGTCAACACTAGAGATGGAAAAAACGGGTTATTTTTTAAATATTAAAATGTTGTGCTTTTTTTAAAAAAAAGAGTGCTTATAAAAACGTTTTTCACTTAAGTGGCTAAAGTTAAACTAAAGCTAAAGTTGAAGATTATAAAATCGTTTAGAAAAACGTATTAATTGCAATGTTGTGTTGATAGCGAGAGTAGACCATTAAAGGGTTTAAGATAAGTTAGTTTATTTATAAAATACGAGTGTTATTTTTATTTATAAAATTATTATTCACATTGACGAATTAATTTGTTTAGGAAATATAGACGGCGGGACTCGAAACATGAGCACGTTGTACAAAATCAAATTTGAACGTGGAGTTTCAATCAAGTTTGACGAACGCTTACGCTTAAATTGAAAAGTGTGCTTTTGTGCTTATTTTAAAAAGCAAACTTCTTAATAAACTTATGTATTAATAATTATAACAAGGTAGTGGAGTAATTTCACAAAAAATAATTGAATATCAGTTCAAAAAAAATTTAATTACTGTTAATAACGACATCTCTACCTAGGGCTGGTAGCTGTAAAGGTATCTTACTGGGTGACGAAATACTTTCATAGATTTCTCATAGATGGCGTTAGGGCTAAAAAGTAGTTGAAAAATATACAAAGATCTAACAACAAACACATAGAAAAATTGTTGAGGTCCACTGGTTCGTTCCGTGGCTTAGTTGGCATAGCGTCACAAGAAAAGAAAAATTTTTTAAAGTGCTTTTCGTTTAAACGCCCGCCTCTTATCAACACTGAGTCATATACACCACACCAGCCCAATATATCCAATGTCTTCAATACGTTTACCGTTCACCGATATGTATACAGGTGTCTTTTTATTTTTCGGCTTTTAAGTTGCTATTTGTTTGTAATTGTTATTTGGCGCCACAAAATAACATATTTTGAGAAGTTAGTAAGTTTAAAATCTGATATTATATTGCAATGTTGTATTTCCCTGGTATTGTACATTACGTTACATATCTACTTATAGAAATGTATTTTGTATTTGGTACAATAATAATACCAAAGTTACATACAACCACACCAAGTTACTTGGTCACAAATTAAAGAATTCCCCGCGTTGCGCTACCTAGAACACTCAGATCAATTCAGAAAAGTAAATAATCGAAATATCGACAAAATAGTGAGACCTATAACCAGTGATATGATTTATATTATTATATACATGATGTTGGGTACAATGTTTCTAATATTGAGGATCGATTACTCTAGGGGTTTTGGCAAGACTAGTCGTATGAAAAAAACTAAAGCTGTGTAGTGAATAGACACAAATCAATACGTCGGGTAAGAAAGGGCGTTAAAGCTAATTCAATGTTTGTGTTGATATAAAAAGTAACATGCTTCTTAGATGAATATGACCTACGTGTGGTGGTAGTCGTAGAAATAGAGCTCCTTGTGAATTAGCAGTAGAGCACCTTTTGAAAGAGTTCCGGGTTTGGAGGGTAAGGGTGCCGGTGCAATTGCACATAAGACTTGTCAACTTATGTTGCAGGGTGACGGTCGCAGTGGCAGTGCCCTTCAGATCTTTGCGATTTCAAGTTCTGCGTGGCACTGCAACTGCTATGGACAGGCGCGTCGTTTACTAGATGTTCGGTCCATCGCTTGATATCATAAAGTGCAATTTGATTGACTACAACATAAAGTGCGTCGTGGTGAATGTTCATTTGGAAAGGAAAGGGAAACCCCGGGGGTGTTTTAGCGGGATAGGCCTCCAGTCTTGGGGGAGAGTCCCCACATAAAAAAAGGTAACTAATACGTTAATTTTTTTATGTAAGCCTAGTCATAAAAATATAAAAGATATGAATCAAAACCGTTTTAACTGTTTTCAAAAAAGAAAGAGGAGGTTATACGTACTGTATTATGTTTTATGATTTTGAAAATTCGTTTATTGTTTGAAAGGGTCATTGTCACCAAGTCAGAATTTGATGACATTCATGGAAATTGAGATAAATCCTCAAATTTTATAGGCATGTCAGTGTACATGCCGATTTCTCCATCAATTGTGGACCGATCTTGAAAATTATTTTTTGTTGGAAAGGCGAGATTGTCCCTGATGCCAACGATGCTGTTCCGGGTTCGTTTCGGCTATCACAAATAAAAAAATATTTTCCGCAAATAAAACTCGTCTTTTCTCTTGACACAATACATGTAATCAACAAATCACCGTCATGCCATGACAAACAGAAAAAAAAGTATTAAAATATACAAAGGAGTCCGTAACAGTCCCATTGTCACCAAGAAGTCAGAGTCTGAAGATGGGAGCCCATGGAAATCGAAAAAAGCTGATAAGTAAACTTTTGAGGCCTGTTTTTTTCAATGAAAAAGTTACAATAAAGATATATTTTTCAGTCAGTTTGCAAACGTGGCTTGGTTTTACGCCTTTCTTCCTTGTAGTACCGAACTATGCAGGTTTTCACCCCTATGTGACAAATTAACATGCAATGATTTCATCAATAAGGTACGTTGTCCGCGACGTGTTTGGCATAGACAAGCGCAGAACATGCGCAAGAGACGTAATTTAGGCGGGTGACTAACACGCCAGCTATTTGATTATGTAACTTATTTGACTATGTAATTTGATCTGTCATTGTTATATGTTTAAAATACGTCCAGAGTGCATTTTAAGTCATAAGACATAGAACAATAAATACAGTAGAAGTGGTTAGATAGCGTCCAACGCGTGCCAACTATAGGTCTCGACAGACCTATTTGAGTTCAGTCCGCTATTTTTCCTTTGTATGGTATGGTCTTTCGTCTAAATTCTGTAAAATCCTAGGAAAATGTCTTAGTGTTATGTTTTGGTGTGCTAAAATTATAGCCGCTCCAAAAATGTTACCCGTGGTGGTATTTCATATAATCGGAAAGCCTTATTTTGATAAATTGTTTCTGATTAAAAAATTCTGTTTATCGAAATATTTTTTTTGTTACATGAAAAGAAAGCAAAGCTTATACCCCTGCAATATGTTCGCTTCTTTGGAGAACTATATTAATAGCTCCAATTCGTCGTCGTTCAGCAATGAACCGCTAGATGGCAGCACATTGATTGAAATTTCAATACAATATCAAAACGCCGCAACTTGCAAAAATAGGTATTGATGGTATGGAACTTTGAACAATATGCCAACAGAGTAAAGTTTAAATTATATTAACAATCCAGAATTTGTTATTTCTTTTTAAATTTGATACTACGACCAATCAATATCAAGATTTTATAGTTTCAAATTAAGAATGTATGTTTTGACGACATCGGTTCTGATAGTAATCGAGACTTTCATTGATTTTTTCTACCGTATCATAAGAGCAGACGAAATTTCAATCAACATCAACCCGTTTATATGTCCCACTACTGGACACGTGTCTCCTCTCAGGCGAGTGTTTATGCCATAGTCTACCAGGCTGGCTCTTTGCTGGTTGAGGACTTATTAGGGGGTTTCTTTTGTATTCTACCCAACAATCTTGTTTATATTACCTAAAAATTAATGTGACCGGACACTGATTTTCAATGTAGATATTTTTAATGTAGTTTATAAACTTAGGAAATGATAAACTTCATATATGCTCATGAAAGCAGTTCCCCATAAAAGAGTTGTTTACCTTGGTTAAACGAAATCGTTGTACCATGAGTTTGGACTTAGCCCTAAGGTTCATATTATGGATATCTTGTTTTCAACAATCAATTTTTACAACTATTACTTAATTAGGTTTATTTGCAATTTTGTAATACCTTGTTTTCATCTCTGTACACAAATCTTTTTTGTAAATAAATTATTCTGTTTATTACATTCTGTTTTCCTTCAACGTTAGCAGGAGGTATTACTTCCAAACATTAACGTTCTCAATTCCGAAGCAACCTTCACAAAATGAAATAATCATCTTCTTTTAGTAATTAATTGATTTGCGTAATAGAATCTCTCGGCCGAGTGTCGAACAATCAACAGCCCCTGAGGATGCCTCGTGAAGAGGAGAAACACGTGTTGGGTATATTTGGTGGTGGTGTTTGTGGCTGTAGTTGCGCGTGTGTTATTTATTTTATTAATTTTATGCAAACGGAGGGTGGTAAAATTAACTGCGTGAAAAAATATTCAATCAAGCGCAGCTATTTTGCATGATTTAGCCTTCACCGGGTTCGCGGAGTAGCAAATTAATTTACTTCCATTTTTATTAATCATCTTCCTTGGTTAATTAATTTATTATTATTACAAGGTATTCTTCGGTTGCACCCCCCTTTCCAACTCTTGAATTTCTATCCTAATGTTGCCTCGAAGAAATAGCTACTTAAATCGCCACCTATTGTACATTAGTTTACTCTGGGATACTTACATTACTGTTCAGTATTGGCATTGCAATTTTAATGTGCAATAAAGAATATTTCATTCATTCATTTATTCTATAGGTAAATAAATTTACACTTGAAAACGTCACGAAAGCTACTGCTTGCTCACTATGCTGATTTCCTTGAGAAGAACGAGTAAGAAACTCTAGGGATTGCTTTTTTGAAATAAATTTAAGTACTATGGAAAACACCTTGAATCAAATTTGTGTGGAATCTGGAGCCATATCGCCTCTCCATACATCTTTATCTCACACGTAGTCA
Source organism: Hyposmocoma kahamanoa (assembly GCF_003589595.1). NCBI lineage: Eukaryota > Metazoa > Arthropoda > Insecta > Lepidoptera > Cosmopterigidae > Hyposmocoma > Hyposmocoma kahamanoa. Next base: position 3,123,272 of record NW_020653852.1, on the reverse strand, counting down.
CACTTTTATATGTTATTACGATGATACATATAAAAGTCTGAAGAAGATTATCTCTTTTTAATATAATGTGTTATTAACTTTCCTACAGGATATAACAGCATATTTCTCTATTCCTGCTAATCGAGTTTGAGTCTATCTATTTGTGACTGCAAAGCTAGTTGCAAGTAAAAAACCGTACTGCCGACTGAACGTTAACGTATTAGGACTCAGTCTGTGATGTCAGTGCGTAAAAGATAAAATAAGAAAGTAACAAATTAAAAAAATACTTCAATACACGAACGTTTATATTTTATAACTGAATAAATGAAAAAAAAAAAACGAATGAACGAATGAATGGTGAATGAATGAAATATTGTATATAATGCACATTAAAATCACAGTCAAAACACAGAAGTAGAGATGGGAAAAACTGCTTATTTTCTTAAGCATTGTAGCTTTTTAAAAAAAACGTAAAGAAACTTAAGCGCTTTTTAATTTGAAGCTTAAAAAATCGTTTAGAAAAACGTTTAAGTGCATAGACTTTTATGTTTTTTAGAAAGCTTGCAATGTTGTGTTGATAGCAAAACGCAAGAGTAGACCACTAAAGGTTTTAAGTTAAGCAAGTTTATTTGTAAAACACGAGTTTTATTTTTATTTATAAAATTAATATTCACATTGACGACTTAATTTGTTTAGGAAACATAAATGGCGGAACTTGAAACTTAGGTACGGTGTAAAAAATGAGTATCGAACTGACCAACGCTTACGTTTAAAATAAAAGGCGTGCTTAGGTGCTTATTTTAAAAAGCAAAGTTTTTTAAGCGTTCACCTCTACACAGTGCTGTAATGTAAGTGTAACAGAATACGTACAACTAGCGGCTTTATTGCTACGCAAAATAGCGATTTTTTATAACGGATTTGTACGTAGAAATTAATAAATAGATACAGATACAGGGTATTAAGTAGAATATAGATTGTTAGTTCAATAATGTTAAAACAGAATTGTTGGATAAACTCCGAAGATACTTTGAAATGCCAATTAAAATGGAAACTAAATAAGCAATTAAAAAATACCTTTTTTATGGGGCTATGAATCTCGATTATGACTTAATTCGACAGCTTGAATTCGATTTCTTTTTCGCAAGTTTGTTACGCGATTTGAAAACAGATTTTGGCGATTTTTTTGTTAGAAAGTTAATGTTAAAATTTGAAAAAAATATTCCATCTCTAAGTGTGGCAAACTAGGGACATGCATCCGGTTTCGCGCAATTTCCGGTAACCGATTTCAAGAAAACTTGGCAATTTAATAACTTAATGTCGCTAAAAATGTCGATCACGCTGTTTACGATAAAGACAGCAGAAAAACCGGTAAACACTTAACGCTTCATAAGTGTCGTTTCACAAAGCACATACTAAAGGGGCGCTAATTCTATCAACATCGCGAGGTCACCTACATACGGCCCTGTTACTGCCGGCTGTTGGAAAATTGTCGCCTATAAATGGCGCAAAGGCAGGAAAGCCGCGGAACGCTCTAGAAGCCTGTCGTTTACATAAACCTCTCTAACATAGATCTAACTAGATCTAGATAATTTAGAGCGCCTACCTGTCTGCCTGTGTGCCTGTCTAGGTTCTTAGGCATAGACTTTGTAAGTCTATATATACTTATTAAGTACGGTATAGTAGTATTGTTTAACATCTTGTAAATCATTTCGACGCTGGAAAGGTAAAACGCCTAACGTGCATTTGGAAAATATAACAGATGAGCGATTTAAAGTAATTTTTTTAAGAAAAAACGTAACAAAACAATATTTCTCTGCTGGACCATGTACCCAATGTAGACATTCGACGTCGCATAAAGGTAATAGTGGATGGGCACTTGACTAGAAGAGACTATGGAAGATCGACGAAAGTCGTTACTGTATGGTGGCTGAGAGACGCAAAAAGACCAAGAGGCAGACCACCCGATGGATTGTTGACATCAAGGCCATAGTTGGGAACCACTGGACACGACACGCAAGGGACCGGCAAGAAAGGCGTAATAGAGAGGAGGCAGTGGGTGCAAAACAGGCCGAAATCATGATGATGAATATGGAAAGCCAGAAATCTTTAGCTTTTCCAGAGCCATTAAGGTGGTAAAGCGTCAACTTTGTTGATAGTACGTAAATATCAAGGAACATAACGCAATCTACAACCAAAGATACACAACCTTTGGAACTGGGTATATAGGTAGCTAGCTAGTTTTTTCTCCTTCAAACAGTCGACTAAAAGAATTTTAAGCAATTTTTTATCAATGTGTATACTAAGGACGTATCTAAAAATACACTTATTAAATTAACCGACTGCTTATTTAACAATGAGCATTTGCGTACGTGGAGTCACTGACTTCGAAACAGGTCTGTTATGTAACCTTTTTAAAATAGATATGTGTCAATAAATTAATAGGTTTTGCTTTATTGTAGAGCTTTGTTGTTCAAAAGTAAAAGTTGATTCCGTTTTCGAAGTTTTGACTAACACGTCTTGCGTCTTATACACATTGGGTTGTCCGTAATGATTTTGGTACTGTCAACCTAGAGCCACAAAGTGTCTTTATGGTGCAGCTGGGTTTCCATGTACCAATTAAATTTACATAAAAACGTAAAGACACATGGTGTCTCTAGCGCGTAGCTATTTTCATCCCCTAATTTAAATATATATGTATTAAAATATATAGATGAAATGTTTATTACCTCTCACACGCACACACAAGCATGTTAAATAATCAAATGATGAAACAGACACAAACACAATTTTTTTAGTAGCACTAGAGCTCCTTGTAAAATCCAGGGCAGTATTGCCCTCTTAACTTTACTTACTAATTAATTGTTATGTTCGTAATAATGTACTTGTTTTTTTTGTTGTTTGTTTACACTTTGTTTTGTTTTTATATTACCTAGTGACTCAGGAACTTTAAATCGCAAAATCTAAGATGCACTACCACTGAGCCCGGCACCCTGAGGCATAAGTTGACAAGGCCCAAGTGTCTGTAATTTCACCAGCACCCTTCTTACACTTTCAAAACGGAACGCAGTAATGCTGACATTATTGCTTGGCGGCAGAAATAGGCAAGGTGGCAGTACTTCCCAAGGAGATCTACTGCTTTTAAATCTCTCAGCCTGAATCTTCTACTACATATTCAAGAGATTTCTGTGTAAACACTGTGGCTCCTAACATAGATATTTTCAATGTTTGCACTGGATGAACTCGTTCACAAGGAGGTCAACTGCTACTTGCTTCACTATAATGTGCCGGTGTGTAAAATCCATTGCACGAATTCAATACGTAAATTTACTTTAAATATTAAGTTGTTTTACGTTATTCCCGTACACTAACTCGAGTGTTAACGATTCACAGTAAAAATATAGACGATAAAAATAGACGTTCACAGTGCTTCGATAATTAAATTCCAATCTTTTCGATAAATATAATGCTAATTGCAAATGCAACTTGAGTCGATTTTAAACATCGTCTAGGTAGGTGTTAATCATTTTTAGAGCATTGGTTTTTATAATACCTGTAGTAGCCGTATAATTACGGCCTTTTAGGGGCGAGAGTGCATAGGCATTATATACATAGCTGTGCATACTCCATACCTCATCATCACATTCCATCAGGTGATATGGAGGTCAAATGCGCCATGTGAAAGAGTTAGTCCAGGGCAGTACTGCCACCTTAACAGTATCTGCCGCCAAGCAGTTATGTGAACAATACTGCGTTTCGATTCAGTATGGTAAGGGTGCTGATAAAATTACGGACACATGGGACATTTCAACTTATGTCTCAAGATGACGGGCGCAGAGGCAATGCCCGTCAGATATTTGCCATTTAAGTAGTTATATAAAATCATTGGATTTAAGTGACGCTCTGATCTACACTTTAACTGCCTCCGTGGCCGGACGGTTACCATGCTGGTCTGCCACGCAGAGATTTGTATGGCCTACAATTATTACCCTCGTGAATTTGGGTATGTCTATGTGTATATGTAATTTGTATGTGTCTGTGTGTGAAATGCGACGCAGAATTTTCCTAGTGCAAAAAAGAAAAGAAAAAGAAACTATTATTGACAAGCGTGTTGTTTACCATCAGGCGCACGACTTATTCATTTCGACACTTGATATCATAAAAAAATAATAATAAAACATTTGTTATTGTGTCAAGCGAGACATAGGCAAGGACCAAAGGATTGGATTCCTTGAAACGCAAGACGGAGAATTGAAAACTGCGCATTGAGAAGGGAACTGTGGTATCGCAAAAAAAGTGGAAGAACGGAACGGAAGAGCGCCAGTCGTGGCGGCAAACGTTAGATTGTTTTTTATTGCGACAATATAATGTGTCATATTATAAGAATTTTATAATTGTCATTATAATTACACTTCCTCTTCCTACATAGTTTGCATTTCCGACATGTTCTTGCGTTTATTATTTATATTATTATTGTTTATAAGATATAGTACATTATTGCAGAGGCCGGGAAATAAGGGATTGCTGGAGTATGAATTACAAGGACGAGCGCCAGGGAGACATTGTATTAATACGAGTCAAGCAATCCCCGTTCCCGCCGAGGCATGTATAGTATTTTTCTCAAACAATGTGAGGAAATAATAAAAGACTAAAGAGAGGAAAATATTAATTAATAATAAAAGTAATATTTGTCGTGTTAGGACAATTGCTAAAAGATAATGTTATTGTTTTTCCAGGCACACCAATAGTGGCCTGCTGAACTTCTGTTGTGTTTGAATGTGTATATATTACTATGTTTTCGTTATCACTCATTTTCGCGAGCAAAATACAAAAAAACAAAAATACCAAGCCACTTTACTTTAAATGTTACTGTCATTTTCTTTTTTTTAAGTAATCGTTATCGGTACATAGGATTCGCTCTGGGCCTTTTGGAGGGAAAAGTGTCGTTTTTATTTTGACTTTCAATTATTTTGTGAAATCTAGTTTAAAGTGGAATAGGATAGTGCTATTGTGCCTTAATCAAAGACTAAAACACGAAATTATACGAATCTCGAACTAAAATACTCGTATCGGCCATTCTAAGGAATCCCGAGTCAATCCAAGCACGCCGCCTCAAATTGCCTATCCTCTTTGTGGCGGCCATATTTACAGAAACATAATGAAACGAAGACATGGCAAAGGATTTGTGTCCAAGCCAAAATTATTAATAATAAAAAATAATTATCGGTACGTATTTTTAATTCTCGCAACTATGAACACTGGGTAATTGGCTGTGTGAGTTTTTTTGTCTGTCTACTAGATTTAAAACTTTAGAGAAGTGGACAGTTCTCATACTTACTTTGCAGGCCTTGGCGAGGAAGAAGTCGCGTGGTCCATAAATGACAAACTTTTCGTTTTCGCTTTTTGAAAAATCTAACGCAAGCCTAGATTTTCGGAGGTGAGGTGTGAAATTTATAGGAATAAAACAAAAACAGGCCTAGAAAATATGACATAGATCCAATGTCGACAAGCGCCCGATGGCGAATAACGGGGCAGCGGGCATCGCGGCGTGTCATTAAGCCGCTGGGCAATTTGCAAATTTAGGGATAAATTAATTTAATAACTACTTGATTGCCGACTTGACTTCAGCTGAAAACCAAAATTTAGCAGGTTCTGTATAGTACTTAAAGATCTTCAAGTAAAAATTATGTACAAAGTTTATTTCATTCTTACATAATACGTTATACGACTTTTGTTTTAACCTGTTTTCAGGATTTTATTTGATTGGTAAAGTACATCCTATCCTATAACAAATTAGCTAATTTTTTAGGCAAAATCCTTAGTATATTTTTTGTAAGATCGCTACTTAATTGTAAATACATAAACCATTTCATTAAGCAAAACAGTGTTTCCTGCTGCCTATAGGTCACTTGGTAAACATCCAACTGCAGGCATCCATAAAGGTTTCTTTCCCAAGTGAAAAAAAAAGGAAGCAAAAGCTTGACTATGAATTTAAAAAAATAATGAGTCTAGAATAAAAAAATAATAAAAATGTAATATCGAGTTCTTAGGTTTTCGCGATTGTTACACATAGGAAATGAAACTATTTTTCCGAATTTAAATCGCGTATATTTGTTTTTTCAAACAAACCATTGTATATGTAATAATACAACCACAATGTAATAATAAAATTGTTAAATGTAAATATTGCTAATAAAAAATACATTATATGTAAGTAGGTTAATTTATCAACACCCGGAGTTTTATGTTGCCTTTAGTTAATATATTTGTTATAATTATCTTTTGAAGCTGTCTGTAGTGCTAGCTAGACAACAAAACTCCCTAGCGGTTATAAATTTTCACGCTTTGCGTAGTACGGTATGACGTGGTAACAAATTTAGGCGAGTAGATTCAGTCGCGGGTGACTTACGTATGTTACCATTAATACAGGGTGTAATGTAAAAGCTACAATAATCCAAAATTTTCGTAGAAAGGCTTTTGTTTCGATCAACTGTTTTGCATACAAAATTTTGCACTTATTTAAAAATAAACATCACTTTTTTTTGTTAAATTAAAAGATTTTTATTACTTTATTTATAGCAGTTTCGTTATCTATAAACAAATTTTTACTTCACAAAATAGGTCAACTAAAGCCTCTCTACTAATGTCATATTAAAGTATGGGAGCGTTTAACGTTAACATTTTGGATATTTCTAGTTTTATTTTCTAAAAGTTAATAATGTCATTTTACTCATTAGATAACGTTCTTTTGATATCAGCTTAAAAGATTTTTGATATCTCTTATATTTACGGAATAATCGCCTAGCTACACTTAATGATTATAGCCTGTATAAAAAAATATTCAACTTGTGTCATATTCTTATGTGCCAACACAGAATGTAATTGAGATACAACGTTTCATTTACTCATTGAGTGAAGTTGAAAATACATAGATGTCACGTCTGTCGAAATCAATACTAACGTACTAAAGTAATTTTGAATCGACATAGCCCTAACAGTGAAATTAAAGTTTTTATTGATTTAATTTTTTCTTGTCTTACCTACCATCCGGTTGTTGCTTTTCATAAACATGCGCTACACGTTTCTGTCAATGTTTATGTGACTATAATGCATACTATGCGACTAAATTATAAGTCTAACCTAGAAAACCTGTAATTGGTTATAGTTAGAGACTTAAATATGTTTCTTTGCATTGTAATAGGCTATTGCCATTCTTAAATAAAACAAAAATGAAAAATATTTTCGCACCCTATATGTATGTAGAGCATATTAATATCTCGTAACTCAAGGCCCACCTGTGCGGTTCAACGGACTAAGGTTGCCGAGCGAGTCCATAAACAAAACCAATTTATGTCTTACATGTTTATATTTAACAATTACGCGGAATACAACCTTAAATATATTTCAAATAAAATTTTCTTCAACATTTTGTATCGATATGTAGTAGCAAAGTTATATTTGCGTGTTGAGATATAAAAATTATATGATTATCAATTTTAAACGGTCGTAAATTAAAGGTAAGTTCAAAATGTGCCAATTATGATTAATGTGGTATATTTTTAAAATTGTACGATCGTGGTCTGAGGCATTTAATGTGTGGGCTCATACTAGCTGGATTTGCCCTTAAGGTAAAATAACATTGATAATATCTATATATAGATGTTTAATCTTGGGTTATTCATTACTATATTGACTAAAATCCAAGTGATACACGTAGAGCGGATAACATCTCATAAAAATAATACGTACTACTTACATGAAACAAATTAGCACAGAGTATATAACCAGAAGTAGAGACTAAATGCCATTTAATTTGTTGAACAACTACTCTGCCATATCATTACTGTGACAACTGCGCTTCGATTGGCCAGCCCGAATTCGAAACAATTGCCGGGTGTCGTCAATTGTTTCACTTCAAATCGATCAATTTAACTTGAGGTTTTCTATAATGGACGAAAATTTAAAAATTACATGTTTAATATTTAATTACCGATGAAACGTGATTCCGTTTGTTTTGTAATTAGATCTTTTGCTGTCTTTCCCATACCACCGAATGGAACAAGCCCCCATAGTTAGATATATTACCTTTATTACAGTAAATACAGAATATAGGTCAGTTTTTGGCGTTGTACTATTTCAGCTTTCTAATTTTTGATTTCAGTGCAAACGAGAGTTGATATTTAAAAGTGATATAAGGATTGTTCTGTTCTTTCAGGATATGTTGAATGTTTATCGCAAAGACACGATTAGGTTCGGTTAGTTTAGGTTAAGTTGCGGCGGCATGCGTCCTGGCTGGATCCGCACCCTGGGAGCGCGAGGCGTCCGTCCTCGAGCAGATCTACCGGTGCAGGGCACGTGGAGAGCGCCCCACGCTAGAGAAGCTAGTGAGGGTACGGAGTGCCGCCAAGACCGCCGCCCAGGCGGGATGGGAGGAGGCACTCCAATCGACCAGATACTGGGAGCGCACCGTCCAGGCGCTGTTCCCGTTACTGGCCGATTGGAGGAAGAGGGGGCACGGGTCCCTCACCTACCGTCTTGTGCAGGTACTCACTGGACACGGCTGTTTGTTGACTACCTGCACAAGATCGCACGGAGGGAGGTGACTTCGGAGTGTCACGAGTGCGGCGCAGCTACAGACTCGGCGAGGCACACCTTGGAGATGTGTCCGACCTAGAACCAGCAGCGCCGGGATCTCGCAGACGTGGTGGGACGAGGCCTCTCACTACCCAGCATAGTTAGAGCCATGCTGGGAACCGAGAGGTCATAGCAGGCAATGGTCTCCTTCTGCGAGGACGTGTTGTTGCAAAAGGAGACGGGTGAACGGGTCCGCGAAGACAGCGCACTCTCGGACCCCATTCGGCGACGGCGGATAGGACGCACGCGACGGCTCTTCGCCGACCGCCTGCGTCCCACCCATCACCCATCCCATTCAGCGGAGGCCAGCAGGGTGCAGGGTTGGGAGACGCTGCCCCTGCATTGCACAGGCCTCGGCCGCCGGTAGATGCCCCAAATGTTCCTGGGCATCTCCGTGCTGGTCGCCCTAATGATTAAGGGGGAATGGTGTAAGGGTCCGCCTAAAGGTAGACCGGCATCACCGGAGCCGCGTTAGCATCTGAAAGGGACCTCCGCATCCAGCGCCCACATTGCAAACCGTTGGGTCACCGAGGTTGTCAATTCCGTGTTTATTGATAATAATAATTTACACACACACTCATAGTCCCGCACTAGGTTAATAATAAGGTTTCTTTGTCCTCATTCTATAATGATTTTTCCAATGAGCAATTTTCAAATATATAAACACGTCATATTAACAATAACATTGCATAATATTTGTCCCAAGCGCCACCCATGAATCACAAAGGTGTAAAAACATCAAAGAGGGAGTGACCACGTAAGTAAACCATTGGCAATTTACTATTATGGCTTTTTGCAATAGTGTAAACTGTTCAACAAAGGATAACTTGATATGTTGATTGTACGTTTGCCGTTTTCCAAGAACTATTTGATCATAACTTTGCATAACTCGTTATACTATATGTTTATTTGTATTTTGAGATTTACTAATTTTGATGACTCACAAAATGGGGAGTGTCTAGGCCCAGTTGTATTTTAAATTTTTTGACACAACTTACGTGTTACGGTAAGCTTCAAGTAATATACTTGGAGTAAAGAATACCTTCCTCTGAATATAATAATTATAACTTTTTATCAAAAACAAAAACCGACCTCAAATGTTTGTAGAATTCAACCTAAATAGACTGGCAAATGCCAAGTTTTATTGAAATCGGTTAACGGAAAGTGTTTGTGTTCATCCCTCAATTTGTCACCTTTAGTCACCATTGCAGCGTTCCGATTTTGAAGGGTATAAGGGTGCTAGTAAAAATTGCACGCACGTGAAGCTTATCAACCTAAGTCTCGAGGTAACGGGCGCAGTGTCAGTGCCCCTGGGAGCTTTATGTTTTAAAGCTCTGAGGGACACTGCAACTGACGTGTCGCTTGACTTAACTTGTTCGTCCCGTTACTTGATATCATAAAAAAAAGTAATTAATTACTTGAGTAGTCCAATAATGAATATAATTTTAACGGGTATTTTAAAGAGTGCCTTTTTTGTACACATCTGTGTCGTACAATCGAGCTAATCGATAAAATCGATGCTCGATAAAAAACCCGTTAAATTATAGGTATTATTAGTAGTGATTAGTATATAAAGTGACGGACTTCGGGAAATCAGTTGGAGAGAAATAAAAATCAATGAAGACGTACGGTATGCGAGAAGACGTCGGTTCTAATCCGGTCGGATCTAAGGATTTTTTTCTGAGTGTTCAATGTTTGTATTAATAATTACAACAAACCAGTGGAGTAAGTTCATATAAAAAATAATTGAATATCAATTCAATAAAAATTGAAACACAGTAAATAGCGACATCTCTAGCCGGGGCTGGTAGCTTTAAAAGTATCTAACTGGGTAATGATATATTTTCATAGATTTCTCTTAGATGGCGCTACGGCTGAAAAGTCGTTGAAAAACCAAACGCAAGGACACGACAACAAGCACATAAGTATGTAAGAAAAGACAAGTTTATGTATTAAAGACAATAGAGAACCACTGACTAAAGATTGGGCATGTAATACGTCAGACATTGTTCTTAAAAAAGAAGATTGAAGGAAAAGGCTGGAGAAGACTTAGATGAAGATATTTAGATCCAAGTTAGGGTTGTCGATTACTCCACCGATAAGCGTCTAGCTCTTAAATAAGAAGAATAAATTGGATGACAAGTCATTGACACTAGCTACAATTATAAATAAAAAATAAAAAAAAATACTTTTATTTCGGACAACAAGTTCCATATTTTGTTAGTAATAATAATAATAATAAAAAAAGAGCTTATAAACTAGTGTTAGTAAATATTTGTACATCATCGATTGGTTAAATCACCCTCCTTACGAACCATTGCCACATGGGAGAGGTAATCCTACCAGCTACAGTTTGTAGGATGCTGTTGGCGCTGTCCCGCATTCTGCGCATCAGGGATGCTGTCTTTTTTCGGAGGATGGCAGCAAAACCATCCGTCTCATATTATTATCATATTAATTATGCCAGCAAAAGCCAATTTCGTGGCGCTAGGATTTCCGGTTGAAAAAGGAACTAACTTAAGGTTGACAATAATTATTTAAAAAGGCAAATGCGCATAATCTCGAGAGACGTTCTTTATATCCCGTTTAATATGAATGAAGTCCAAAATTAGATAATTTATTATCATACGTTGATAAGAGGCTGGCAGGGAGCCAGTGTCTCGATTCAGGGTTCGGACAGTCATAAACAAAAGTTAATGTTTAACTCCAGACGATGTTGACATGTTTACTTTCTGGTCAGACGATGGCCGGAAAAAGATACGGCCAGGTGCGTGTCGGGATTTTGCAGTAAAGTTGCAAATTACCAAACTTTATTTTGTGTAAAAGATCCAAGTTAATAAATTTTACAAAATAGTCCGAAATAAATAAATCTAATTAATTTATCTGGCACACACTTGCGCAAGCGTATACATGTAACACGTGCAAGTTGCAGTAAAGCTCCTAGTGAAAGAGTTCGTCGAGGGAAGTACTGCCACCTTACCTATTTCTGCCGCCAAGCAGTAATGTGCGCATTACCGCGTTTCGGTTTAGAAGGACAAGGGTGCTGGTGAAATTACAGGCGCATGGGACTCGTCAACTTATGTCTCAGGGTGACGGACGCAGTGGCAGTGCCCGGATCTTTGCGATTTAAAGCTCTGATACTGCAACTATTATGGACAGGCGTATCGCTTACTACCAGGCGCACGACCTGTTTATGCCATTACTTGGTATTATAATTTAAAAAAAGTAAAGTGCGTCAAGTAACCGTGCCAGTTATAGACATTTCGCCAATGTTGGTCAAACGACTTGCCAATGTTTCTTCGTCAACACGAATTAATTACGTTTGTAAAAAGAGCTTTTAATTATTAAGTTTTTTTTTATGTTAACAGTATTAAAAACCAAATATCGCCAAGTTACCGGAGGTTTTTTGGTTTTCAAATGAATTAAAATATTTGTTTGATTAAGGATTCCCAAAATAATAATACAGCGCGTAGTAGATGATGACCTTTTCTAAGGCCAGTTTTACAATCGTCATTCGTTTATATTTTTTTACACAAAAGTATTATTCTACGCCAAATTGACAGTTAAATTGTAACATAACTTTCAGGATCTCGGCGACAAACGAATATACAGTCACAATTTAGTAATAATAGTATTTGTTTATTTCACAAATAAGTATTAATATTTGTGAAAAAACAAAAGAGTAAAATATAGTTAGAATAGTATAGAATAGACTTTATTTATTGTGTGAATGTGGTGAACATTAAGATCTTATGAACATAATTACAGTCCTCACAATCCACCCGCTACGGGCGTACAATGTTTAAAGTGCAGTTTAATTAATGTCTAAAGTACAAATTAATTATGAAATTAAAATAAAATTGTACATAAAGCATATTAATTCATTATTACGTTAATTTAATTTCATTAATATTTATTCACATTGCTTATAATCAAAAGTTGCCCTGTATATTAAGACTCCTGGTCTTTACCATAGATAATAAATAAAAGAAATATTAGACAACATCATATACGTTGATCTGATCCCAAAGTAAGAAAATAAGCACTTGTGTTATAAAAATCGGAAATAGTAACGGTACCACAAACACTCCGAGACAATATAGAAAAGTTAAATTTTCTACATTGACCCGGGGGGCGGGGCTCGAACCCGGGACCTAAGTGATGGCGACTCTGTGAAAACCGGTATGCGAGTCACTCGACCACGGAGGTAGTCAAAACATCGAGTATATAACCAGTAATAGAGACGAAATGTCATTTAATTTGTTTGAAAACTATTCTGCCATATCATTACTGTACAACTGCGCTCCGATTGGCCAGCCCGAGTTCGAAACAATTGACGGGTGTCGTCTATAGTTGTCGTCAACTGTTTCACTTCAAATCGACCAGTTATCTTGAGCTTTGCTATAATGGACGAAAATTGCAAAACCACAAATTTCAGTTTGTTTTGTAATTAGATGTTCTGCTGTTTTTCCCACACCACCGAATAGAACACACGGCATGGCATTGTTAGAGATATTATCTTTATTACAATAAATACAGAATATTTTTTGGAATATACGGAGACGTAAACACAGGTCAGTAGTTGGCCTGTCTATATTTCAGTGCAAACGAGAGTTGATATTTATAAGAGCTGTATCGCTAATGTGTTACCAGGAATATATGTCCCTTATTTCGTCTCTTTTTCTGGTTATATACTCGATGGGTCAAAATAATGGTCTCTGTATATATTAGTTCTTCTCTGTGTGTATTAGTTCGCAACTTCATGTTGGAGTCTCAATCTGCTTCACATTAGTCTGACATTTATATACATATATATTATATCTGTATGCATTGTATATATTGATTGTTTATGTATTTAAATTATTATATTATACATAACTATGTATCACATGTTATATGTCGTATGTATATTTTATATTGTGTGTATCATAGTTATTTATAATTTTTTATTTATTTGTGCGTTATTTATCTTGTTTTATTTGTCATGTTATGCACCCCTATAGATTAAATAATCTGAACTCAGCACTCCGGTTGACTGGTAGAGAATGCCTAATGGCATCAAGTCCGCCATTTGTACTACTTTGTGTAGGTACAATAAAGTTTGAATAAATAAATGAAAAATAAATTAATAAATTTAAAGCTTTAGGTGGCACTGCAACTGTTCTGGACAGGCGTGTCGCTAACCACCAGGCGGACGACTCGTTCGTTCCGTTCCTTGGTTTCATAAAACAAAAACACGGTGTCTCCAACGCAGAGCTGTGTTTTCATTTACCGTTGAAAATCTTAACAATATCATTACCGAAACACGTATGTCAGGTGTCGAGGAATCAAGAAAAGTACGAACACTTTTGCGAACTGCGAAGTTTATGTGAGAAATGACTAATCCAAAACTCTTGCCAAACTAGAACTGTGATGGCGCAAACAATCAACAACTTAAAATACGGTCTATTTATTTAACACCTCCATTGAGTACACTTTGAAGCCGTTCTGTTGTATGCTGATATAATTTTTAGTCTAAATTTTAACATCATCACGTCGATATAACTGTCAGCTCGAGTTCTATCTCCACTTGTGTTGGCAACGGATTGACACTGGTTTCCCAATCGTATAAATGTTTCAACTAAAAGTAATTTCGTGTAACATTTGTAATTTTGTTTCTGCGTCTTTTTTATCTTGAATAATAAATAAAGAAATGTTCATCATATAGTAAGTACACTGTCTGCGTTCTTATTTTATATTTTATATGAAACTGTAACGGGTTTGTTAAAACTGACATTTACAATTATTTTGTTTCACAGTTATAATACCTATAAATGGAGTGCTCGAAAGGAGCCTCCCCCCACGTCGTACCATTCTTTTCCTGTACGTGTTTATTAATTTTATTTAGCTCAGGTTTTTATAATATCACTCAATTTCATGAATTTAATCTATCCAAAGTTCGGATATTGCCCAATTTAATTAACTTTATTGACTTTATAACCTACTATTACCGAATTTCACATATTTAATGTTGCTGAAGTCCTAGTGCAACCCAATTTTATTTCTTTCTTTTCCTGTACGTCTAGCGAACCCAAGACAAGAATAGGCGAGTAGGTATCTTAAGTCGATTGACAAATGCTTTTAGCACAATGGTAAGTATTATATGCCACCGATACGGTATGAAGAATTTAAATACAACATTTGGCGCAAAAAAGAGCACCTTGGTCCCGCCTTCTGAGAGTCTTTTTCTTGGACACGAATTGCCTTGATTACTCGCGAGGTCTATAATGGGCTTCGGACTTACGTTGGCCGGAGTACGGACACTTTATTAAGTTGAGGATTTTCGGATGTTTTTTTTTATAATATCAAGTGACGGGACGAACAAGTCGTGCGCCTGATGTTAAGCTACACGCCTGTTCATAACAGTTGCACTGCCACTCAGAGCTTTAAGTCGCAAAGATCTGAAGGACACTGCCACTGCGCCCGTCACCCTGAGACATAAGTTAACAAGTCCCATGTGCCTGTAATTTCACCAGCACCCTTACCCTTCAAAACCGGAACACAGTAATGCTGACATTACTGCTTGGCGGCAGAAATAGGTAAGGTGGCAGATCTACTGCTACTAAAATGATGTTTCTAGCCTCGATTGTTAGTGCGGTGCGATTCAAACGATAGCCCATCTCACATCGTCCAGGGAAAAATTATTACGTATCGGTTTTGAAGGGTGCTGGTGAAATTACAGGCACATGGGACTTGTCAATTTATATATCAGGGTGACAGGCACAGTGGCAGTGCCGTTTAGATCTTTGCCTGTTATGGACAGGTGTGTCGCTTGCTAGCAGATGCACGGCTTGTTCGTCCCGCCATTTGGTATTTGGTATCATAAGAAAACAAAATCAATCTATAGACATAACATATTATTATAACATTCATATATAACTTGTGTACACGTCGTTAGGGTTATTTTTAGCCGGTGTCATGTTACCGCTCTGGATTTACAACCGCCTGAAGACTCAGCTTGCATAAATTAGTCTGTATATTATTCTTCGGGGGTTTATGTTAGATTTTAAGTTTAGTTTAGTAGTTAAGTTTAGTAGTGTAACAAAATGATTCAATGTTACCCATGGACCGAATCAGATGTTCCATTGTTGGTAGTTACCTTTTTCAACGTTGCAGCCATAAAGGAGCTCTGTCCGTGTTTGTTATGACCCAATTTTATTCATTTAATCTTGGGCAATTATATTAATTTAATTTAGCTCATATACTAAGTATTACCAATTTCATTTACTTAATATAACCCAAGTGGTGTAGAGTGATGGAGTGACGATCTGCAATAGGCAGCAGATTTTTTTTTAAATCTACATTTAAGGAGCTTTACCATGTGTATTAATGGTAATGTCACTCTGGCAGCAAATTGATGCGACAAACTGAGGATCTGGGGAAATGACAATGAATTTAACCCAAGTACTAGTATTACACGAATTTATTTAGCTTTATTTACCTCAGGCTTTTAATATTACTGAATTTAATGAGTTTAATCTATCTTAAGTTCGAATATTGCCCAATTTAATCCATTTAATTGACTCTATAACCTAATATTACTTAATTTCGCCTATTTAATCTTGCTGAAGCGTAGTCCTAGTGCTACCCAATTTAATTTCTTTCATTTAGCCAAGTATCTATACTGTCTAATTTCATATATTTAGCTCAAGTCGTACAACTGAACAATTTTATATATTTTATATATTTAGCCTAGTTCTAGTCAAATTTCATCAACTTAATCTAGGTCAAATAATATTAGACAACATTGTATACGTTGCTCCAATCCCAAAGTAAGAAAGTAAAGCACTTGTGTTATGGAAATCGGAATTAACGGCGGTACCACAAACACACAGCCCAGAGACAATATAGCATAGTTTCTTTTTCTACATTGAGCCCGTGATCTCAGAGGTGGCGACACCATGAAAACCGGTGTGCTAGTCATTCGACCACGCAGGTGGTCAAAATTACATTATGAATTGATTACACCTCATGAAGAAACGGACGTTGGACGGACAAGGTTACGAATGCCGAGGTCCTTAAACGTATGGCGAAGAATGTTGAGTTGGTACGCACTGTTAAGCAGGGGAAGGTTGCCTATTTGGGTCGTGTACTGCGACATGACAGATATCTACTGTACATCATAATGATGGGCAAAGTAACTGGGAAGCGGAAGGTGGGAAGAAGGAAAATGTCCTGGCTTCGAAACATCAGAAAGTGGTGTTCAAGCTTGCTCTGGACAAAGAAAGATATGGAAAACTGACTGCCGACCTTTTATAATGGAGAGGTACTTGAAGAAGAAAAAGAAGAATAAAAGTATGAGAGAAATTTCTCATTGTACTTGTACGTGGTATTTTATTTGTTTTATGACATTCATACAGTATACGTAATATACACATTCGAAGTCGTGCGGTTAACAGACGCAGTGTCGCCGTTCTGTCATTTGATACCATCTGGCTCTTTGCATTTGGGTCACAGATATTTGATATCGTCAGCTTCGCCGCAATTGCAACTACAGTTTTTGTAACAGGTGCATTTATTTTTGCTAAAGAAATTAGAGGTTAATATTTTCGTTAAATTTAAACGGGACCAATACTGAGGTACATACAAAAAAAAAACTTGAAACTTGAAAAAATTTGAAATCTCCTCCTTTTTTCAAGTTGGTTAAAAAATGTTAAGTAAAAAAGTTAATATCCCTATTGTCCTTTCCACAACAGGTGTTAAATCAACTTTTCCGTAACGACAAATTGTTAGAGTTTTAAAGAAACCCTCTACAAAATGGTATAAATAAAAAAAAAATTATACAGATAGAAGATGACGTAATTATAGATTCGTATCATAACACATCCTCAACGCAGATATACACTATACTATTTTTTTTTTATTTCGGTATATAACTGTAGTAAAACCAGCCAAGAGGCCGAGAAAAGAAAAACAAAATAATAACATCATTGACTTACAATTATATGGACGCTAAAAAGCGTCCGAACTTATAGGGCGTTAAAATCGTATAGAGAGCGTCATTCACGCTTTAATCTTCGTTTGTTCAACTGAATTGAAGCAAGCAAAATTAGACAGTACTGCGATGACATTACAATTTAAATTCAACGTTTTAGCTTTTTCATATTCCTTTACATGTCACTACGTTTAAATAGGTTGACTTGGGACATTATTTTCGTGGTTTGTGTATTAGACCCGTCGTCCATTTATTTGTAAGTCAATGAATGACATATTATTTTTTAATTTGTTTAGCCAGTTGAGGGTGCTTTATTGTCTTTCTGCTACATCGTGGCCATATTTAAAATAACCCACTAACATACAACCGAACAATGTAACCAAACTGTCACGTCTTTTATTAAGGGTCCCCCAGGGAGAAGCTATCGGGCCACTGCCTGGCAGGCTAAGAATCGTGTTGGGAATATTACATGTGGTTTGACCTTTTTGGCTGGTGGACGCAGATCGATGGATTTCGGGTTTTTATAATTACGTAACTTGTTGTGAATGACTTGACACTGGTCTTCAACTTGCATTATGCCAGACGTGGTGAACTATGGACTAAACTTCTGCCATTTTGGTATCTTTTTAATTTTATTTTTGAGTGTATAAACAGCTTGGGTCACAAAGTAATAGAAACTATATTAAATAATAAACAAAAACAATTCCTTACTGGTAAAAATACAATAGCAAAATACAGCATTGACAATATTAAACAACTAAATGACCGTATACACACACTCATGACACATTATAAAAGCAAGCGATGCAATGAAGCAATGGTGGTAAGGGAAACGTCTGTCCATAGCAGTTGCAATGCCAATCAGAGTTTTAAACCGCAAAGATCTGAGAGACACTGTCACTGCGCCTGTCATCCTAAGACATAAATTGATAAATGTTACTTATGTGCTTGTAATTTCACCAGTACCCATTTCCTTTAAAACCGGATCACAGTACACATTACTGCTTAGCGGTAGAAACAGGTGATGTAGCAGTACAGGACGAAATCTTTCACAAGGAGCTCCACAGCTATTATAATATGTATAATGTCATATCTGAACTTGAGTAATAAAGAAAGCTACTAAAACAAATTTATCGATGTAGCCGTGTGCGTTCTTTGATGCAAGGAGACTTAACGACGCCGTCTTCTGAGTGTGACTTCATATCTATATACACAGCTACGTATATGCATGTATGTATGTATATATGTGTAATTCTCTAACGTGCTCCATGCCTTAAGTGAAGTAATTAAGTAATGAAGCGACTTTGTGTTGTATTTATCGTGCTTCCAAGAGATAGAGATGTTTTGAAAAATATGTAATAATTTTTTTATAATATAATGTGCCAGACTTCTAAGTCTTGTCTCTCCAGTTGGATGAGGCGCGCGCAAAACGGTGAGGCCCTATAAATTAAATGAAAGTCTAGATCTCGTAAGATATTTTTTACCTCCGTAGCCAAATGGCTACCAGTCTTTAAATTCGTTAGATTCCTGTTCGTTAGAAATATTTGCATGGCCTACATTTATTTCTCTAGTGAGTTTGGGTGCAATTTGTGGTTGTTTATGTTATGTTCATGGCACCCGCGACACAGGGTTTCACTAGTGCGGGACTTTAAGTGTGTGCGTTATTTATTTATCCAAAATAAAGCCTTCTGTAGGGAGTTATAATAATATCTTCAAAGACGTATTAAGCCTATAACACTACACACTTCAAGTAAAAGGTAAAACACACTACTCCACGGTAACTTGTCCAGTATAGTTAAGATATTTCTAGCATACTTAACTAAATATATCTCTAGTAGGTACTCATAGCAAGGCTAAGTAGCCAGCGAGTCTAGCGTCGTGAAACTGGATATGCGCAGGCGCAGGCGATGGGAAAATCAACCTCCCGCATGTCCGCGCACTGCACGTAACCGTTTTAAACGCTTGTTTATACGCTTTATCGTTTACCGACTACAATAAAAATGGCAATTTTTTCATTTATTTTTCACACGCTTGGTGTAATAAGGCCGTATCTGCAAAATGACAATTTTTTAGGAGAAAGGCTTAAAGAGTTTACGAACGTAACTATAAAGTTTCACACAATATAATGTTTTAATACTAAGTTTACTGAAAATCACAATGTTTTATTTTAATTTTAATTTATTTTTATTAATAATATATAAAAATAAAAAATTACTCCACTAGTTTGTTATAATCATTAATACAAGGACAATAAGAAAGATTCCCTCGATTCGACTGGATTCGAACCAGCGCCTTCAGCAATCCAGCGCCCTCTCCCAATTGAGCTACGGAACGAAGCAGACCTTAGGCATTTCTCTATGTGCTAGCCGTTTTATGTTTTTTGTTTTTAACGATTTTATTGGCATTATTTTCAGAAATCTATTTCTTCACTCAAGCACTTCACTATAGTCTGTCTTTTCTTGAAGACGGAGTAAAATAATTATTCGTCGCCTTACTTTCTCAATACTCGTATCTTAAAGCACAAAGAAACAGAAATGCAAAAAAATTAATTGTATACACAAATTTTGCAGGTTGATTTCACATCATATTTCCTTCATATTCTTTAAATTAACACTCTTGATAAGAAATTTAAAATAAATAGACAGTTTTGCCATCTCCCGAATAAATAATAACTCTTTATAAGATACGAGTTTAAGAAAGTAAGGTATCGATTTGCTGAGTTGCCAGTTTTTATAAAATAAAAAAAAAAACGTTTTCGCCGTAGCGCCATCTGTGAGAAATCTATGAAAGTTTTTCGTCATATGTACATTAATTTGTTTTCAAGTAGTTCTTATTATTTTTATGACTTTCATGCATTGACTTACAAATAAATGGACGACGGGTCTAATACAAAAACCACGAAAAAAATGTCCCAAGTCAACCTATTCGAAATTTAAATTGTAATGTCATCGCAGTATCGCGCTGTCAGTAGAACAAATGAAGACTAAAGCGGAGTGTCGCGCTCTGTATACGATTTTAGCGCCTTACAAGTGCGGACACTTTTTAGCGCGGACCCGACGTCCATATAATTGTAAGTCAATGCTTTTATGTCATAAAATTAAGTTTAACGTATGATGACATCGGGCATTATTATACCAAGGGTACATTTTATTCTTATCTTTTGTGTTTTTAAGCAAGATTTTTTTTCTTATTACGTATTTTCCTATTAGTATGATATTACCTGAGACCTAATATATATGGATAATATATGGATATAGCTATCATTCTTATTGTATTTTTTTGACATGTTACGTGATTTAAATGATTCTTTTTTATTGGAATGGGGGTACCTCAGAAGCGTCCCATTCAAATGTGAACAAAATATTCCACCTTTAAGGATGGCAAATTAGGGGAATAATTGGGTTTATTGGACTTGATCTACCTTCCGTCAATCGATTGCAATAAAACTTGGGAAACACATGTAATTCCACAAACTTTTTGAATAATAATACACCAAGGTATCGCATCCCGTCTTTGTTCATTTATTACCATATCTGAAGCTAGGGAATTCCCTACAGTATTAGGGCCTGATCGCTTGCGAAACCTTCTAGTCTAGATTACTTAAAAAACATTTATATGTATACACATAAAGTTGATTATAGATTGCCTCATATCCTGCTTAATAGAGCTAATCTTAAATACTTAATTAATATTGAAGTAAAATAAATATGACTCAAGGAAACCGAGCGAGATGTAGTCGACATACTCGTATAACCTCCCTTTCACTGCGCTTGCGTTGCTCGGGCTGCCTGCTGCCAACAGGATTGCTAATGTTGTGATAACTTACTTCAAAGAACATCCGAGTTAGGTGTGTTACGAAATAAATAAAGTTAATGATGATAACGAAACTTAACTATTCGTTTAATCATAAGCAATGTTTAATACAGAACCATCGAGTATATATCCAGAAATAGAGACGAAATAAGGGCCATATATTCCTGGTAACACAATAGCGATACAGCTCTTATAAATATCAACTCTCGTTTGCACTGAAATATAGACAGGCCAACTACTGACCTGTGTGTACGTCTAACAATGCCGTGCTGTTCTATTCGGTGGTGTGGGAAAAACAGCAAAATATCTAATTACAAAACAAAGGGAATCACATATCATCGGTAATTAAATATTAAATATGTAATTTTCTCTCCCTTCCAAAATTACTCACAAGTTAATCATAATTAAGTTTAGTTCAAAAAAAAAAATTGTAAGCAAATATTTTAATTTTAATTATGCAACAACGTAATCTTTATCGATGTCGTCTACGACAATTTGCTTCACTTCTTGAAGTATTTTATCTATAAAAACCCGCAATATCTTCTCGTAGGTTCTATATTTCCCACGCTTAATAATAAAGAGACCCAAATTCGAAAAAAGACATGCTAAACTGACGAAATATATGTAAAAAACATTTTTATTACTGCCTCTGTGGTCGAACGGTTACCATGCTGGACTGCCAGGCAGAGATCTCGGGTTTGATTCGGGAGAAATATTTGTAATATATTTGTAATAACTGCCTCCGTGGTCGAACGTTTATCGTGCCGGACTGCCACGCAGAGATCCCAGGTTCGATTCCCGGGCCGGGAGAAATATTTGTATGGCCTACATTTATTTCTCTCGTGAGTTTGGATATCCATGGCACCCACGACACAGGTTTTCCCTAGTACGGGCTATGTTGAGTGTGTGCGTTATTATTATTATTAATACCTACATTTATTTCTCTCACAAGTTGGGTGTAATTTTCGGTTGTCTATGTGTACGTTCATGGCACCCGCGATACAGGGTTTCCCTAGCGCAAGGCTATGAGTGTGTGCGTTATTATTTCGTAGGTAATTTAAAAAAAAATTATTACTTCGTTTCTTGAGTTTGACAAAAATGTCGTTAATTATTGAGATTTTTGTGAAATACCTCCACTAATTTTGGTTTGATTATTAATGCTAAGATAGAACATACAGAAAAATTACTTCGACCCGGTTCAGTTGAGGTACACGTAGTTGTAAAGGTACCGGCAGCGGTGAGAAATTTTTTCAAAATTCTCTCACTAGATATCGCTAGCGGCGACGAATGTTGAAAGTCTATTAGCAAAGATCTATAACAAAAACAAGTAGGAGAATTTCGACAGCTCGGTAACTTGACTTATGGCTCTGTTGGTAAGAGCAATGCTACGGTGCAGCATGGTCGTGGGTTCAGGAAGAAATTTTTTTGTGTGTTCGATCTTTGAATATAAGAAAAATGTTGATCAATAATTTCGTCAGATTATTAAAGAGGGTGCCATTTTGTGCAATCTCAAAGGCACTACCTTATCTCTTTGGTAACTATTATCCTTTCATGAATAGGACGCGGGCACTTATCTAACGGGTAGCCATTATACTTTATATTAGTTTTATGAAGTTTATTTTAGCGGCGTTGCAAAGAGATTGCAAGTGGAGTGTTCATTTTCATAATCTGGTGGAAACCAGTTGCGCTGCAAGTCTTAGTAGTTTGACCGCTTTGCCGGAGTCGCCGACGAGTCTTGCTCGACTCAGGCAGATATGTACTTGCTAACGTTAAAGGGGCGAGATTTTAGTTTTATATCCCGCCATAATTTGACGTCATATGATTTCAGGCCATTTTTTAACAACTTGATATAAGAATTCGATGATATTTTGAATGTGTAGGATGTTTTATCACAATGATATTCAATTTTTTTTTGTGAAATTACTACACTAGTTTGTGATAATTAATAAACACTTAGAAAAAATTCAATTCGACCCGGCTGGATTCGAACCAACGTCACCTAGCAAGCCGTGTCAGACGCTATGCCAACTAAGCCACCACGAACGAACCAACGGACCTCACGAATGTTTCCACGTGCTTATTACAGATCTTTTTTCTGGTTTTTTAGAGAGTATGTTCACATCGCACTTTCAATAAAATTTGCATTTTCTTAAAAGAAATTTAAAAAAGTTGACAATATAAACTAAAAAAAAAATGTAAATGCCTGATCTCAAACAAAGGAATTCCTGTGGGTATCAGAGCAACGGAATTCACCCTGGGGCACTTTCCAGAACATCCACACCAGAACCAAATCGGAAAACTTCGTTTCCCAAATTAGTCCTACTGGGAATTGAACCCAGGAATTCTTCGTATAGCACCAGCAGTATAAACGGTTGTGTCATCGAGGTCGTACTATCGTCTTAATCTACGCGGTACAAGCCAAATTAATAATATAATCACTAACCGCCTCCATGGCCGAACGGCTACCATGCTGGTCTGCCACGCAGAGGCTCAGGTTCGATTCCCGGGCCGGGAGAAATATTTGTAAGGCCTACATTTATTTCTCTCATAAGTTTGGGTGTAATTTGTGGTTGTCTACGTTTGTGTCCATGGTACCCGCGATACAGGGCCATGCCTAATGCGGGGCTACGAGTGCGTGTAAAAAAAGGTGTAATTTTGCGGAAGTCCATATTAAAAATGGAAGTAAAGTAATTTGTTTCTCTGCGCACACAGTTAAGTCGTATAGAATAGCGTTTGTTTTGAACTATTATTTTTTAAATTAACTATGATAAAATAACACAAGCACAGCTATTTTAAACGATGTAACCTTCACTGGGTTCGAGGAGTAGCAAATTCAGGGCGCCAAACAATAATGTGAGCTTTACTGCGTTCCGGTTTAGAAGGGTAAGGGTGCTGGCGAAATTACAGGCACATGGGACTTGTCAATTTATGTCTCAGGGTGATGGGCGCAGTGGCAGTACCCCTGCGATTTAAAGCTTTGAGTGGCACTGCAACTGTTATGGATAGGCGTGTCTCTTGCCACCAGGCAAACGACTTGTTCGTGCCGCCATTTGTATTAACACGTCAAATGGCATATAAATGTGACAAAGGTGTATTTGATACAACTGATACATTACTTTTAAGTCCTACGTAACGTTTTTGTTTCCTAAAAATGTTTTTTTTTAACGTCGTCACTTTATTACTCAAAGTGCATTATTTATTTTGTAGATGTTTTACGAGTTACGTGTAGATAAAGTTAAAGAGTAGAGATTTTGTAATTTCAATATATACTCTTTTTCCTCAATAGCGGTATTTTAAAATGCGTATTCTACTAATCAACAGTGCCAATAAACTCTCTTGGCCACTGAATTCGGCACTGTCTCTGGCAGTGTATTAGTGCTCAAGTTTATGCGAAAATTTTATGAGACAACATCCCAAATTGGATTAAAATTTTTACAACATCTCACCATGCTATCTGGTTATAACCTGATTTGGAGTCCATCAAAGCTTTCTTTTTATTCTGTTTAGTAATATAGAGGAGTGTAACTTAAACAGAGATATCGAGTTGTTTCGCACACCTTGGAAATGTAAATCGTCTAATTGTTTTTTTTTTCCAAACACACCAACATTTTATGCCCTTTACTGGTCTCATGGTCTATTATGGATTGCGTTAATAATAGACAAACCTGGTTGATGACTATACCATCTCAGTCAAGTCAAGTGACGGGACGAACAAGTCGTGCGCCTGGTTGTTATCGACACACCTATCCATAACAGTTGCAGTGTCACTTAGAACTTTTAATCGAAAAGATCTTAGGGGCATTGCCACTGCGCGCGCCACCCTGAGACATAAGTTGACAAGTTCCACAACGACTTTTTAGCCGTAGCGCCATCTATGAGAAATCTATGAAAGTATTCCGTCACCCAGTTAGATACCTTTACAGCTACCAGCCCCAGCTATAGATGTCGCTATTCACTGTATTTAAATTTTTATTGAATTGATATTCAATTATTTTTTATGTGAAATTACTTCACCAATTTGTTATAATTATAAATATTAGTAATTATTAATATATATTGTTATAGTTGTTATTGTCTTTAATAAAATTTGTAGATTAATAGTTAGATTACAGAATTGTATTAGGTTAAAATTTCGCTCAGTATCGTTCTCCATGCATTGCTACGTAGAATTATTAAGGATAACCTACATGTGAATTGCAATAAATGAATGTATGAATATAAATATTGTAGAATCTCTATATTGCGCTTTCTTTCTTAGTTTTTTTTCTATGCAACAATAATATTTACAACTATCGATTGTCTTAAAACAAATCAAGAACAATACCTTAAGGAATTAATATCACAAATTGGAAAGCATCCATGTGAAATACCGACACAGAACAATAGGTCCCATATCTTGTGCATTCCGCTCGCTTCTACGTATCGGTTAGGATCAGTTTACCAATGTAGTGTATACCGGACATAACGTCGTTAGGTACAATACCTACATCCTTTTAACTGTACGTAAGAAACAAGTATGACATGCTGCAAATATACTTCGTAGGAGTAGTGCTCTTTGTGAATCTTTCAAGAACTGTCCATATTACCTCCTTACCTATATCTGCCGCCAAACAGTAATGTGAGTGGAGAAATTACAGGCACTTGGGACTTGTCAATTTATGTATCAAGGTGACGGGCGCAGTGGCAGTGCCCCACAGATAATAATAATAATAATAATAACGCACACACTCAACATAGCCCCGCACTAGGGAAACCCTGTGTCGCGGGTGCCATGGACACACACATTGACAACCACAAATTACACCCAAACTCACGAGAGAAATAAATGTAGGCCATACAAATATTTCTCCCGGCCCGGGAATCGAACCCGGGGACCTCTGCGTGGCAGTCCGGTATGGTAACCGTTCGGCCACGGAGGCAGTTTAACACACAGATCTTTGTCCTTTGAAGCTATGAGTGGTATTGCAACTGCTATCGATGGGCATGTCGCTTGCCACCAGAAGCTCTACTTGTACGTCCCGTCACTTCATCATATCATCGTATTAGCCGGAAGACGTCCACTGCTGAACATAGGCCTCAGCCACCAGACCAGCCGATTGGATGCGACGTGCATCCATAGTTTACCCGCCGCCCATCCCATTGAACGCCTACCGGTTCGTGGTCTCCATTCAAGAACCTTTCTGCCCCAACGGCCATCAGTTCTACAAGCTATGTGCCCTGCCCACTGCCACTTCCACTTGCCAACCCTTCGAGCTATGTCGGTGACTTTCTTTCTTCTACGGATCCCCTCATTTCAGATCCGATCATGCACAGAAATGCCGAGCATTGCTCGCTCCTTGACTCGTTGCGTGACTTCGAGCTTTTTTATGAGGCCCATAGTAAGTGACCGCGTCTCAGAGCCGTAGGTCATCGCTGGCAACACGCACTGCTCGATGACTTTTGTCTTCAAGGACTGCGGTATTGCGGACGAGAAGACGTTCCGAAGCTTCCCGAAAGCTGCCCAACCGAGGCGGATTCGACGATTGACCTCATTCTCGAAGTTGACCCTGCCTAATTGGACGGTTTGTCCGAGGTAGGCATATAAAGGGTTTCCACGCTGGACTGCTGAGGTCCCGGGTTCGATTCCAGGGCCTGGAGAAATGTTTGTGTGGCTTACATTTATTCCTCTCGTGATTTTGGGTGTAATTTGTGGTTGTCTATGTGTGTGTCCATGGCACCCGCGATACAGTGTTTCCCTAGTGCGAGGCTATGAATGTGTACGCGCGCACATAGCGCGTTAATTTACCATGAGCTTTTCGATGAAGGAAAACATCGTAAGCAAACCTTTATACATCTTCAAAGCAATTAGTGATGTTTGCAATCCACATTGGACCCTCGTGGGAACTTACAGCCCAAGTCCTCTGACTGTGAGAGGAGGCCCGTGGCCAGTAGTGGACCTCTATATAAGCTAATGTATAAAGTAAGTTAAATGTATCCCGTATGTTGTTAACTTGAAAACTTACAAAAAAATAGGAAAATTCCTTTACCATGTCGATGTTTACATATTTTGCCCACAAAACATCTTACGAAATCCAAGTTTTGTAAAAAAAAAAGCAAACAATTTTGGAAGTAAAATAATCGCTTAAAATATCCGAGGACAAAAAATAAGAAAAGAGGGATATGTAACATTTAAATAAACAAACGAGAGATTGGTCATCAATTTAAAAACAAAACTCCGTAAGTAAGGGAGGCCCTACACTTTTTAATGCTAAATCGA
>NW_020653852.1:3050155-3095219 GCF_003589595.1 Hyposmocoma kahamanoa | reverse complement strand
ATTTTAGTCATTCGAATTAATTCGATGTCACATTACGATGGGATAATAGGTGATCTGATGATTTTGCATATTGGCGGTCACCTGTGAATTGTTTTTTTTTATTGCATAAAGTATGCGACAAATTAGCACCTGGGAGGATTCAACATTAAAAAGTTACGGCAGAATAGAAATAAGACCCCTGTACAACATTTAGAAGTATCATGTACCCTATGATTTTTAATAGTTTTCGCATGTTTTCGTAGCATCAGAATTGGGCCGAACAAGCTGTGCGCCTGGTGGTAAACGACACGCCTATTCATAACAGGCTCACGCAAAGATCTTAGGGTCCCTGAGACATGCACCAGCACCTTTACCCTTCCAAACCGGAACGCTGTAATGCTCACGTTAAAATTGAAGACTACGTGTTCGATAAAGATACATGGAAAGACGACATGGCTCTAGATTCCACACAAATTTGATTCAAAGAGTTAAAGTTTCTTGCTCGTTCTTCTCAGGGAAGTCAGAATAGTGAACGAGCATACCTTAAATGTGACGTTTTCAAGTGTAAAAATTTTACCTATGGAATCATTGACTTACAATTATATGGACGTCGGGTCCGCGCTAAAAAGTGTCCGCACTTGTAAGGCGCTAAAATCGTATACAGAGCGCCAAACTCCGCTTTAGTCTTCATTTGTTCGACTGACAGCGCGATACTGCGATGACATTACAATTTAAATTTCGAATAAGTTGACTTGTGACATTTTTTTCGTGGTTTTTGTATTAGACCCGTCGTCCATTTATTTGTAAGTCAATGTATGGAATAAATGCTTTTTTGACTTTGATTTTGGCGGTAGAAATAGGTAAGGTAAGGCAGTACTTTCTTGGACGAATTCTTCTGCTACTAAAAATTGTATATATTTCGTCGTAAAATACTTAACAGATTTCTATACTTAATAGTGGCATGTGCAATACTTTGTTATTAGCACGAGCTACCACTAAGTATGACTATTTATTTGTCCACTATTAATCACAGATCTTGTCTTTATGAAAGAGTTCGTTCAGGGAAGTACTGACACTGTATCTATTTCTACCGTCAAATAATATTGTGAGCGTTACTGTTTTCCGGTTTTGCAGGGTGCTGGCAACGCTACAGGCACATGGAACTCGACTAATCGTTGAGGGTGGTGCAATTACACGTAACAAGCTTTGGATTATGTCAATTATATTTAATAAATTCGATTTTTTGAGAGACATAGAATTGTTAAGTAAATTCACATTGAAGAAAAACTTCAAACTTATACTTCTTGAAAGCATGTAAATTTGGTAAATTCTATACTGGTTTTGTTAAATGTACTCGTACTAGGTACGAGTATACTATAGTTTTGTGATTGTGCGTGCAACCTCGCCAACAAACCGCTGTCGCAGTTTGGTGAGAAATTGTATTATGTTCTCTTGTATGCCTTGTTTGTATGAAATAAATAAATAAAATGAGATTCGGTAATTTTATGGCCAAATTAAATCTTAAGTGATTTACGGGAATCTATTGTTGGAAGTCCGTAAACAACATAAATTAATGCTTACTGTGCGAAAATAAAAGTAATAACGTTAAATCCTGTAAAAGTTGGTTTACTGCAGATACGCGCCTTTTACCAATGCTACACGCACGTATTTGCACCATCCCCGACATCATGTCTCAGGATGACGAGTGTGGAGGCAGTGCCCCTCCGATCTTTGCAATTTAAAGCTCTGAGTGGAACCTCAACCAGTTAGATGACTCAGTGGCCTCCAGACACACGATTAATTCGTCTCGTTGTTTGAAGTTATAAAAAAATTATAATCAGAATGTCTTAGTCACTTTGAATTATAGCGAGTTGATGATATTAATAAATATATTACTTCTCCGAAGTGTATTTACAAATGAACGAAGGAAGAAATGTTTCGCAGTGTGTTTTCTACGTAATAGCGTAACAATTTTCGATAGCGAAATGATCAAGTTAGGTAGTTATAAAAAAATATAATTTTCTTTATTTCTTAATGCTTCCTGGGAGTAAAGTGACCGGCAACCGGCAATATTAAGTACTGTAACAACTATAACCTCAACCCGCCAATAGTTCCATCGCGCCACCGCTAGATGGCATTAGTTGTACTCTGAAACGCGCTATCGTTTTGTTAACTCCAATAGTATATGTAATCTCATATGTTTTGAATTATTGATACTACCACTACAGCATTGATACGGCACTGAACGGCACTCAAGTTGTTGAGACGATTCGGTCCTATTACTGCTATTCTAAGGTTTTGGCACTGAACTGTGTGCTTTCACGCTAGTGAGACATACGTCTGGGTCCCTGGCCGCATACCTTTTTGTTTCGTCGTGTATTTAATATACGCCTTGTGCACTTTCCGTCTGCGTCTCAATTTCTACGCACCCCCTCCGCTCTCCAGCGCTACAGTACTGATTATTATTTTATTTTAATTATACCAATTATGAATTTATATTACTATTTTTTTTCAAATTTTTATTTTTTACAGTTACTAATTTTTTTTTAAATATTTTATAATGTACATAATTCTCACGTGATACTAACATATGCACGCTACATTCACCTCACAATGTTTTTGTTTTTGATGCACCGCAACGCGCTACCCTCGCAGGTGGTGGCTGAAAATCAGTGCCTTGCTCTTGAGCAAATTTTGCACTGAGCCACGACCTATTTGGCTTGCTTTAGCACACACAAGCTGTTGATGATTAGGTTAGTATTATGTTTTTACGCTTTTTTTTCGTTTTAATTTTGATTTATGTGTGTCTCTTTTAATCAATTTACTTTATTATAATATTGTGTGTGTGATGCAAGACAATAAACGTTTTATCTATCTATCTATCTAACCGTAAGGTAGTAAATTTTATTTAATTAGGAAATAAACTATATTTTAATTTCCCATTAACTACATAAATATGTGACTATTAAACTGATGTAGTTAAAAATGGATTAGATAAGATTTTATCTAAAACGCAAAATTGCTTTTTAATAATACTGAAAGTGTAAAGGCCATTTGACCGTTATAACATAATAATATAATATAATTTCTGCACTAAATACAAATATTACACTGGCAGTAGAGCTCCTTGTGGAAGAGTTCGTCGAGGGCAGTTCCTATATCTGCCGCCAAGTAGTAATTTGAGCGTTATTGCGTTTCGGTTTGGAAGGGTAAGGGTGCTCCCGCAATTACAGGCACATGGGACTTGTCAACGGGCGGACGAGCGCAGTGACAGTGCCCCTAAGATCTTTGAGATTCAAAGGTCTGAGTGGCACTGCAACTGTTATGGATAGGCGTGTCGCTTACCATCAGGCGTATGACTTGTTCATCCCGCCATTTGGTACTATATATATAAAAAAACTACATAAAGATCTTAGTAATTTTAATACATTTTACACATTTTGTAATAGTAATGACGTAGCCTGGAGTTCCACCCAGTGGATATTCCAGAAATTCGTACGAAGCGTCAAGCTATGGGCCTTTAACATTTTTACCTTGGGCCTTTTCAAGGCGAAAGTGAATAGGCATAATTTATGGTCCATCGTCGACCTCATCGTCACTTTCCGTCAGGTGAGTTGGAGGTTAAATGCGCAATTATGCTATCATAAAAAAAAGTACCAGTCACCAGGTCCTCCAACATAGTAATGATACATACAAACTTATGGCATTACTAAGCAGATTATATGAGAAAAAGATAAAAAAAATGAAAAAATAATTTACATTATTCATTGTCGCTTTAGAGTGAAAAAACCTCCCATATGCGTTTTCACATAATTAATTTTAACTGATTTTTGTTGAAGAAAATGTTATTAGCTTCTTTATCAAACACGTTATTAAAGTATAATAAGTACCTGAAGGAAATACACTTTAACAAATTAAAATGCTAAACTGCAAACATTATTGCGTTTACTACATTTCACACCACATTTTTACCTTCGTCCTGAAAAATTACATAGAAATCACATACGAGATATTTACTCTGACGACTATATACAATTTCAACTTTATAGTATACATTATTGTTACTCCCGTTGTCAGTCCCGTTAAAAAAACTCCAAAAAAGATTCTAAAAAAAAGACGAAACAGTTTTAATGCTAATTGCGAGTAACAAAAAAAAACAGATAATATCCCCTTACCGGCTTAATAACAAATAGTTTTAAGTTAGAACATGAGTAAAACGGCAGCGAACAAGAGTTTTTTTGTCCAACATTTCTGACAAGTCAACCGCGCGCCGCCGACGTCAAGCGATTTAATAGTAAGCTGTGTTCCATTTCGGAAATACCCATACAGTTAGTCACTTTCAACGTCACGTGGTAAGGGTCGATTCCCGGAAAGGTTACAGACCTCTCAGGGGGTCCCTACGTGTGATGCAATATTTGTAATACTGACTGTATAGGGTTTTGTCAACGATCCCAAAATAATCGGAGTCGTCGAAATGATGCAACAGAGTCGATTTAGTAGCGATGCAATTACAACGGAGTTGTTAATCGTTGCTGTTATATTCAATACTTTTTTTTATCTTCTACAATGGTGTTCAAGGGTGTTACATAGTAAAATATCATATTATCATAAACTCTTCAAATTAGAAGGGAGGAGAGGATGAGAAGAAGGCTGTTTACATTGTTATTTTGGGTTAGAATCTTTCGACCAGTAATCAATTAATATAATAAAAACCTTTTGTTTAATCGTAATAAATCATTTCATTTATATTTTAATACTTTATCATTTGTTTCGTTTTTTAATAGATCAGGTAATTTGTTATACATTTTTGTGGACATGATGTATGTCTTTACAAGCACGCGCGACTTAGGCAGCGTCGCAAATGGGACATAGCCGCTTTTTTAATTTATTTCTCATTTCTTTTAAACTATTGTATTTAATTTAGTAATATTTATATTATAATTATTAGTACAAAGATAGAGCACTCAGATTCCGCCGGATTCGAACCGACATCTTCTAGCATACCGTGGCAGACGCTATACCAATTAAGCCACGGAACGAACCAGCGGACCTCACGAATTTTTCTATGTGCTTGTTGTCGTGTCTTTGTATTTGGTTTTACAACGACTTTTTCTTCTTAATCTTAAGTATTTCGTCACCCAGTTAGATACCTTTACAGCTACCAGTCCTGGCTGCAGATTACGCTATTCATTGTATTTAATTTTTTATTGAATTGATACTCAATTATTTTTATGTGAAATTACTCCACTAGTTTGTTATAATTATTAATACAAATCGAATCCGGCCGGATCGAAGGAATTTTTTCTGAATGTTCGATCTTTGTATTAATAATTAGGTATAACAAACTAGTGGTGTAACTTCACATAAAAAATAATTGAATATCAAATAATAAAAAAATTAAATATTTAAATTCTTAAAATAAAATAATTTGTAAAGCGTTTGTAACTTAAATTTGAATGATCTTTGGTAAATAAAAAAATAAGATATTTAATTGAATAACTTTTGTAACTATAATGAAAAAATTGGGTGATTGCTAGTCCGGTCAGTCTATGGGACTTGCAAAGGGCCTGAAACGTTTGATTTAAAAAAAAAAATAAATTTAAAATTAAAGAAAAACAATTTAAACGTACGTCTATGCGATTCAAATCCGAAAAATAGTTTCATTTCTTCTATGTGACAATCGCGAAAACCTTAATACCTTGAATCGCGACACTTTGTTTTATGGTATTGGAGATTTACCCGCCATTTTGTCGCGATGAGCGTGTCTGCATCGACACGTTTGCATTGATACATTCGCACGTATTTAATGATTCAACATGAGATGATTTGGTAGTAGTTCCTTGTGAATGAGAAACCTCGCCTATTTCTGCCGCCAAGTAGAAATGTTCACATTACAGCGTTCCGGTTTTGAAGGGTGCTGGTAAAATTACAGGCACATGGGATTTGTTAACGTTTGTCTCAGAGCGGCGGCCCTGGTGGCTGTGCCTCTCAGATTTTTGCGATTTAAAGCTCTGAGTGGCACTGCAACTGTTATGTAGTCGCTTACAATAAGGCGCACGATTTGTTCATCCTGTTCATAGTATCTTAAAAAACAAACGAGCGTCTGCATCGATTCACGCGCGGTCGCGATACAATCGCGCGTTTGTCTCGCTGCTATAGGTCGCCGTGTGTAAATGCTCATAAATGTACGCAAGTTAAGTACAGCACATTCATTAAATTTATTTATTTTTGTCAAACAGTTTTTCTTCCAGATAGTACAGTAACGCCCTTGGTATAAGTTTCATTTTGATTTTAAAATGCAACATTGAGTTCTTATCAATGACGAAGTTCCCGGAATTACCGCCCCATGGGTTACTTGTTACTAGGAATGATGCAATATTTATTTTGTTGACAGAATGCGCCTACTTATCTGTGAAATACTTTGATGTGTGTAATCGTTGATGTCTTTTGTATTGAAAAAACGCCTACTGTCAGTTGGCGATTGAATTCAAAATTTAGTAGGTATTTATTAGCAAAAGTACTTAATAAAATCAATGTTGCGTGAACCTCGTCAGGTTAGATAGCTAAAAACTTAAAAATAGGAAAAATGCAATATAATAATAAAAAAGGCTTTGTGATTTGCTACACATTATTTGTTTTTTAACGTGTTTAGGGCTGCCCCTTCTGTAGCGCATCATGAATGTATGTACTTATGGATTGTTTTTACGTCACAATGCGTAAAAGATGCGCATCCCTAGTACACAGGGTGCTTGTCAACTCCAACAGTCCGTGATCGCCTAAAGAATGAACGCAAATTATATTGGCCTCAGTAGAACTCCCTTTGAAAGAGTTCGTCCTGGGAACTACTGCCACGTTACCTATTTCTGCCGCCAAGCAGTAATGTCAGCGTCACTGGGTTCCGGTTTTGAAGGGTGCTGGTAAAATTACAGGCACATGGGACTTGTCAATTTATGTGTCAGGATGACGGGCGCAGTGACAGTGCCCCTCAGATCTTAGCGATTTAAAGCTCTGCTCTGAGGAGACTGCAACTGTTACGGACAGGCGTGTAGCTTACCATCAGGCGCACGACTTGTTCGTCCCATCACTTGATATTATGAAAAAAAAAAACTAATTCTGTAATCGTGTAAATAAAGGGGGCAGGAAATTTAAGGTAGGTCCCGGGCGGCATAAATAGACGCTAAGCCACGGTGTTAGGAAACAGATAAGTAGTTAGAGTGACCTAAAATTTTTGTACAATCATCGTTATCACTTGTCAAATGTTATCTGACATTGATAAAGAGTTGTTTCCTCTGAACATTGACTAAACTGACACACCTTTCTGACGTATAAATCGTCCAGTTTAGTCGATTAATGGCGGATAATCTTTATTAACAGACTAACTTTTTCACGAGGAGCTCTACTACTATGTTCTGAAAATTCACATCAAAATATGGGAGTTGTCTGTCGTATTTATTACTAATTTTTTAACAAAAAAGACAAGTAAAAAGAGTTTTCGAATAACAAGCCTAATCGGGGTAAAAATAATTATGATAAAAATTTTACACTCTAACGTTGCTATAATTCGGTGAGAAGCATTATGTATTGAGTACACTATAGCAATAGTAAAATTGAAAGTTTTTTTACATAAGTAATTTAGCAAAAACCATTTAGGTTTTTGCTTTTTGCTTGCAGTAACCGTATTACGTTTAAAAATATCAAAAACTAAAAACAGTTTTAGGCAATTCTGAGGTTAGTTTTCTGAACCTAATTCCGGTGGCAATTATTATAATTTAAGTGTTCGAGTACATTATTATGAAATATTAAATCATAATTATTAATACAGAGATAGAACACTTTGAAAAAATACCTTCGTTTCGGCTAGATTCGAACCAACGTTTTCCAGCCAACCTTGCCAGACGCTATGCCAACTAAGTCACGGAACGAACTAGCGGAATTTCTATGTGCTTGTTGCAGATCGTTGTTTTTGGTTTTTAACGACTTTTTTGCCGTTGCGCCAAGTGTGAGAAATGTATTTCTTCAGTCAGCCAGTTTTTTTCCAAATGTTCGATCTTTGTATTAATTATAACATACTCGTGGTGAAAAATAATTGAATATTATGGTTATCAAACATCTTCACATTTAAAAAGCTTAAAAATTATATCATATCATATAATTATATCATATAATTATATCATATTATATTATATCATATTTCAGAATATTACACTCGAATATAAAAAATACTCCATGAGAATATTGAAACAATAAAAATTGCCACCAAATTTAGGCAAAAAAAAACTAACCCGAAAAATGCCCGTTAAGAGAAAAGTAACGGAAAATGATATTTATACCGAACCATAATCATCCTATCAGCCAGACGTCCACTGATGGACATAGGCCGTTACGAAAGATCGCCAAGACTTCACTATTCGTACGGAATATTTAAGATCAAATCTATATTACTTTTGTTAATCAATGAACTAACAGTTAATAGTCCTTAATTGTGTAACATAAGGCGAGGTTGCCAACTATAGGATAGATGTGACTACAGGCATAATTACCCAATGCATTGAACACCTGTTTGTTATCGTTTTTAAACGATAAACTAATATGCTAAGAAAAGCTATTTGGTTGTAACGTAGTACTATTAATTTTGTTAAGGAAACTTTGGCGTCTTGAAAAATATTTCAAAGCAAAATGACCGGAAGCCGTGGTAGCCTAATGGTTTGACCTACTGCCTCTCAAGCAGAGGCCGTGGGTTCGAATCCAGTCTCGTACCTCTGAATTTCTCGGAATTTATGTGCGAAATTTTATTTCAAATTAACCATGAGTTTTTCGATGAACGAAAACAGAATCGAAAAAGGTTCACAACCGTCGGAAAATGTGTGTAGTCCCCAACCCGCATTGGGGCAGCGTGACGGACTACGGCTTAAATCCTCGCCTCGAAGACCCGACAGTGGGATGTATAAACTTTTGCCCAATTTGGTTTTAAATCGTTTTCAACGTGCAGGTTTCGCAATGTCATCCTTTACCGTAACGAGAGAATATTAAACAATACTAATGTTAAGCACGTAACTTAGAAATTAAAGTTGCCGCCACAGGGATTAGAACGGTGAAAAGCTGCAGCAACCGTCTTCGCACTAAGTTTGGTGACTATGCATCGCCCCATTTGCATCAGCGAGATGAGTTTTTAGGTTTTAACGCGCATATTGGTTTTTTAAAAACGACGTTTCGGGATTTTTACAAGTCCGATGGTTACGGCGAACTTTGCGATTTCAGTTTTTTTTAATGTTAAGTTGGTGGTTCACTCGTGGACACCTCAACATCAAATCCTATGCGTTGTCAGCCTTTAATAGGCCTGTTGACATTATTTTCAAACCCAATATCATAGTGCAAAGGAAACTTAGTACTGCTTTTAAATTTACTTCAAAAAAGTCGAAGAAACTCTTTCCACAAGGAGCGCGGAGAAACTCTTTCAAAGTTACGGGACGGACAACTGCAGTGTTCTCAGAGCTTTAAATCATAAAGATCAGGGGCACAGTCACTGTGCCCGTCATTTAGAGAAGAGACATAAGTTGACAAGTTCCACGTGCCAGTAATTTCATCAGCACCTTTATAATGCTCTAATTACTGCTTGGCGGCAGAAATTGGTAAGATGGCAGTACTTCCTTCCTTCTTTTAGTAGAAGTAGAGTTCCTTGGGAAAGAATTCGTCCAAGGAATTACAGCCACCTTACCTATTTCTGCCGCCAAGCAGTATTGTGAGCAATACAGCGTTCCGATTTTGAAGCGTGACGGTGCTTGCTAGTGAAATTACATGCACTCAACCTCGTGTCTCAGGTTCCCTAACAATCACTAAAAATGTAAATACTCGAAAATTGATAATAAAGGTAATTAGTATCTTGAAAATGCTGTAGAACAAAAAAGTTCATATTCTTTCATATTTTTAATTATCATAATACGACCAATGAAGTCTGATTCTGCTTTTAAATTCTAAATCTAAAAAAAAAAATTAAAAAAATGGGGAATAATTGTTAAATAAATAAATATATTCTAATTAATGATAAATTGGTAAGGTAATAAAAGTTAAGAATCGTAACGTTGACTTGCGGAAAAACCAAAAGGAAGTATCGTATGCATCTTGACATTTCAAGGTCGGTTTATCGTATCGAAATCATTTTTTATTTCCTTTTTTGCGATTCGAAAAAGAACCGTTGAAAATTATTTACGTAAAACAAATAAAGACACAAATCCACGATAATCTTTTCAATATATTAATTATTGATTTAACTGCAAAATGCACTTTAATTTTAAAATAAGATATATTTTTTGCAATCGATGTAAGTGTAGAAATTATTAAAGTAAAAAAGTAAAATTTTTAAATTATGAAAGTTTTTATTGCAATTTTTATAGTTAAATGTGAACTACTCAAATTGCAGAAACTGAAATATTGAGAATTTTAATTTAAAAAATATACATTTATTTCATTCTAAAAGCAAATAAAGAACGCAACAATTAAAAATATCAGAGTTAACTTGGAATCGAGATTTTAAATTAGAATTTTTAAAATTTGTGTTCGATTTAATGAAAAAGAACGGAAAAGTGTTACATGCATATTGTAAAAGGAAAATTCTTTTTTAGAATCGCTTACTTCATATTCCGAGGCCACTCTGATCATTCACAAATCGTGACATCAAAAAGAGATAAATTTCGTCTGATGAAGATAAAATGTACTCACTTTTTCGAAAGACGAGCACAAACACTTTCACGAGTGTAACTTTGAGACGCGGATGGCGACCGTCCGGGCCAGCTTGCGAGCAGAGTTTGCGGCACTGAGGCTCATTCTGGTGGTATATAATGAGGCGACAATCGTTCTCATTGGTGGACTCGGACTACACGCCCGCTTGGTCGTCGACGTCACGAGTGAAAAGCTTGTTAGTCAAAAGCCGCGTATGGGGAGTTACGACTTTTTGACATTTTTGGTATGACACTTTTACGAGGTGGGAAGTTATACGTGTTCAGGAACACGTGCAGTGGTTTTAGAGGAGAGTCCGTTTTAGTTAGAGTACCTATGTATATATTACGCACACACTCATAGCCCCGCAATATAGACACCCTGCATCGTTTTGCAATTACAAATTACACTCAAATTCACGAGAGAAATAAATGTAAACCACACAAATATTATTATTAAACAAATATCGAACGCTTAGAAAAAAAATCATTACGATACGATCCGATTGACTTGAGTGTAGAAAAAACATTCATAGATTTCTCACAGATGGCGCTATTGCAAATAGTTGTTAAAAAACGAAACAAAGATCTGCAACAAACACGTGGAAACATTCGTTCTGTGGCTTAGTTAACATAGCGTCTGTCACGGTTTGCTGGGAGACGTTGGTTCGAATCCCACCGGATCGAAGTGGATTTTTTCCAAGTGTTCTATTTTTGTTATTAATAATCATAACAAACTAGTGGGGTCAAAAAAATAAAATTGTTGATCATAATGGTGGTGAAATATCCTTTACATTTAATAAAACTTAATTACATACAAATATTTCTCCCGACCGGCGAATCAACTCCGGGACCTCTGGTCAGTGCTCGGGAGTCGGGGACAGACTAGACCAGACCAAAGACCAGAGGGTAAACATTGAAAAAATGAAATCCATTGCTTTTATATTGAGGTTTGCCGTACATACACCAGGCACATTTATGTGATATTCTACATTTCTACAATATGATACTATTTACGAGTATTGAGGTATATTGTAAAACTTGGTGAATAATTTCTATCACCTACTTTGAGACTAAGTAACTGATGGGCATAGAAAAATCTTAAAATCTAACCATCGTTTACCATAACGCGCATGACTTATTCGTTCCATTAATGAAATATAAAAAAATACATTAAAACCAAAATCAAAAGAATAATATTTTAATAGCAGTAGAGAAAAGAAAGAGTTCGCCCAGGGAAATTCTTTTTATAATATCAAGTGACGGGACGAACAAGTCGTGCACCTGATGGTAAGCGACACACCTGTTCATAACAGTTGCAGTGCCACTCAGAGCTTTAAAACGCAAAGATCGAAAGAGATGCCACCACCCTGCGCCAGTCACCCTGGGACATAATTAAGTTGACAAGTCTCTTGTGCCTGTAATTTCACCAGCACCCTTACCCTTCAAAACCGGAATGCAGATTCTACTTTAAAAATAATGCTTCCATTTTGAATGTTCTTAGTTTTTAATTTATCAGCTCTATGCAGACCGGTATATTAAATTTGATGGAAATATACAGTTTTAGTAAGCTGCTTGGTTAGGAATTCCTTTACCTGATAAGAGATATGACGTCAGTTTGGTTGTTATCATCAGATCAACAGATTAATCTGAAAAAATCTGATGCCATAATAGATTATGCGTATTATGAATTATGTACAATATCATGCAATATGACGGCATTATTGTTATGGTGATTTCCAGGGGAATGTTTTATTAATCGACTACAGGAAAGGAGATGCAAAATTTTTCGGTAAAAAAACGAATCATCACTGCAATATGAGACTATGCACGCGTGTATTTTATTTGACGCAGCCATTGACTTACAATTATATGACTAAAAAGTGTCCGAACTTATAGGGCGTTAAATTCGTATACAGAGCGTCATTCACGCTTTAGTCTTCGTTTGTTCGACTGAACGCGAAGCAAGCAAAATTGGACAGTACTGCGATGACATTACAATTTAAATTCAACGTTTTAGCTTTTACATATTCCTTTACATGTCACTACGTTTAAATAGGTTGACTTGGGACATTTTTTTCGTGGTTTTTGTATTAGACCCGTCGTCCATTTATTTGTAAGTCAATGGACGTAGCAGAAGCATTGTAGCGCGTATGTATCGCGCATTTTGATACGAGACAGTTTTATTTTTAATTTTGTTTGTTAATTTCAGTTAGTTTTTCATATGAAGCAACTACATGAAATTCTAAGAGTAAACTCCAGTATAATAAACTTCTTGCTTGCAATTCGATGTTTACGCGCGTTTGAATCGATTCACTACAGTATAAAAACCGCCGCGCCGTGGGTTAGGCTCTAAATTGCGTACCTATATGTAGTTTTTATTTGAAACAAACCAATATTTCGAAACCTTTTTACAGGTCCATTCTGATCCGAAATAAGTTTTTATGGAACATTTCTTATGGAAAAGTGTTTTTAATGTTTACAAATTCCTCTATTTGTATTACATATAAAGTATTACTTTATTTATTAAAATTAAAGAGATTTTGTTAATACCGCTATTAAGATAAGAATTGTAGGAAGTAGGAAACCGTGTTACATTAATAGTGGGTTTGTACACTTTAAAACTTAATCAAATAATGTGATAAGGACACGAATTGCATACATTAGTAGCACCCTAATTTAAACTTTTTATTTATTTAAGTTTCTTTTCAAACCTAGTGACGGGACGAACAAGTCGTGCGCCTGATGGTAAGCGACACGCCTATTCCTAACAGTTGTAGTGCCACTCAGAGCTTTAAATCGCAAAGATCTAAAGGGTTCTGCCACTGCGTTCGTCACCCTGAGACACAAGTTAATAAGTCTTATGTGCCTGTAATTTCACCAGCACTCTTACCCTTCAAAACCCAAACGTAGTAATGCTCACATAACTGCTGGGCGGCAGAAATAGGTAAGGTGGCAGTATATCCCTGGACGAACTCTTTCACAAGGAGCTCTGACATGCCCTTTTTTATCCAAATAAAGGGTTTCTTTTCCTAATCATTTCGTGAATAACCACGAAAGTCCTAAAGTCTATAGTGTAAATTCTATTTTAAGAATATATCTTATAGGCATTGATTAGGTAGATCGATATAATGTGGTTGCACCATAAATTATTCCTCGAACAACTGTTCTAATAAATACTAATGAGACTATTTCAAATGCGAGACGTCAGCAACATTCAACGGTAGGTAATGTAGAGTTTTTCCCACGGAAACTTCCTCGGGAAATCAGTGTGTTAGTGTTGATTTTAACAATCTGACTCATAATGTCGCTGAATGATATTGCATTGTTGAATGGGCTTGGAAAATTATACACACCTTACAAAACCGACAACTCATTCAAGGAAATCGGAATAATTTTTAAATAAAATTGTATAATTATCTATATCGACCCTGGAAAGGCAAAACGTACATCGTGCATTTCGAAAATATTATACGAGGACTATTTAATATATTTTTTTAAGAAAATAAAAATCATAATTGTAACTTTATTTTATATACAGAAAAGCTGAAAATGTCTAGTTTTCCATATAACAAATAGATAACAATTTAGAGTCTCCTATGTATTGGTGAAATTACAGGTATATGGGACTTGTCAACTTATGTCTCAAATGTGACGGGTATAGCTTTTGCAATTTAAAGCTCTGAGTACTGTAGCAACTGTTATGGACAGGCGTGTAGCTTACCATCAGGCGCACGACTTGTTCATCACGTCATGTTTAAAAAAAATTACAAATTCACGTTAGACGTTTTGCCTTTCCAGCGTCGATGTTATATATAAGTATAATTATGGTAACCTATCATCAAACATTTTCCCCTCAAAATTACTTTCGAGGTTATGAAAATGTAATATCGACAGGTAGCCATAATTATTATACTATACACATTGACTTACAATTATATGGACGTCGGGTCCGCGCTAAAAAGTGTCCGCACTTGTAAGGCGCTAAAATCGTATACAGAGCGCGACACTCCGCTTTAGTCTTCATTTGTTCTACGGACAGCGCGATACTGCGATGACATAACAATTTAAATTTCGAATAGGTTGACTTGGGACATTTTTTTCGTGGTTTTTGTATTAGACCCGTCGTCCATTTATTTGTAAGTCAATGACTATACATATAATTTTTTTTTTTAATTGTTCGTAGATTTCTCACAGAAAAAACCCGTTACAACCAAAATGAAAGATCTGTAACAAACGCATAGACAAACTCGTAAGTGCTTACTCATAGTAGCAGTAGAGCTGCAAGCAGTAATGTGAGCATTACTGCGTTCCGTAATCCGGTTAAGAAGGGTAAGGGTGCTGATAAAATTACAGGCACAAGGGACCTGTCAACTTAAGTCTCATGATAACATAAGATCTTTGCAATTTAAATATTTGAATGGCACTGCAACTGTTATGGATAGGCGTGTCGCTTACCATCAGGCGCACGACTTGTTCGTCCCGTTACTTGGTTTTTTTAATAACAACACTTAACGCAGCCCCGCACTAAGGAAACCCTGTGTCATGGTGCCATGGACGCACATATAGACAACCACAAATTACACCCAAACTCACGAGAGAAATAAATGTAGGCCATACAAATATTTCTCCCGGGCCGGAAATCGAACCTGGGACTTCTGCGTGGCAATTCGGCATGGTAGCCGTTCGACCACGGAGGCAATTTCTTTCAGTGGGCGTGGATTCTAATCCAGACTCGCACCTATGGGGGCCGACCTTTTAAAATTCTTTGCAAGTCTTAGGAACCATTAAGTCTTTTTTCCTTGTATCTTCTATGGTTGCGGATTACCGCATGCTGTCCTATTAAAAAAAAACCCTATATATATAATAATAATAATAATAATAATAACGCACACACTCAACATAGCCCCGCACTAGGGAAACCCTGTGTCGCGGGTGCCATGGACACACACATAGACAACCACAAATTACACCCAAACTCACGAGAGAAATAAATGTAGGTCATACAAATATTTCGCCCGGCCCAGGAATCGAACCTGGGACCTCTGCGTGGCAGTCCGGCATGGTAACCGTTCGGCCACGGAGGCAGTTAAATATAAACTAACTGTTGTTAAACGATGTAAGTATTAATTAAATTTTTTATTGAATTGATATTCAATTATTTTTTGTGAAATTACTCCACTAGTTTGTTATAATTATTAATACAAAGATCGAACACTCAGAAAATACGCTCAGAAAAAATTCCTTCGATCCGGTCGGATTCGACCGACGTCTTCTTGCATACCGTGCCAGATCGGATCGAAGGAATTTTTTCTGAGTGTATTTTCTGAGTGTTCGATCTTTGTATTAATAATGATGTAAGTATTTTTTAACAGTATAGTTCCTTGTAAACGAGTTCGTCCAGAGTAGTAGCTACTGCCAGCTTACCTATTTCTGCCGCCAAGCAGTAATGTAAGCATTATTATGCACATGGGACTTGTTAACTTATATCTAAGGTGACGGGCGCAGTGGCAGTGCCCATAAGAATTTTGCAATGTAAAGTTCTTAGTGGCACTACAACTGTCATGGAGAGGCGTGTCGCTTACCACCAGGTGCACGACTTGTTCGTCCCTTCACTTGGTATTATAATAATAAAACATGACTACCGTGCTAAGAGGTCTGTTTGATTTATCTGTTGTTACCAGCTACCTCATTGCGTGCTCGTGTATAAGTACGAACCTCATGAATCACTGTTTGACTCCTATTAACTCTCAATAAATCTTTCCTGAACTAATCGGGGATATATTCTTGTATCGCTCGTGTAATAACGAACGCAAAAAACCTACACATAACGGGTGCTAAAAATTAGGACCATACAGCACGGTTCGTCGTTAATCAAAAATTACTATAATGGTTTGGCTAAAATGTCCGTGCGATTTTTGTCGCTAGCTAACTTATAGAACTTTTAAATGATGTTTTGATAATGTTAGAGTAACTTAATAATGTTTCTAACAATCTAATATATTTCTATTTCTTTAAATATTTTAGTAAAGTTTTACAAATTAATAATGTTTTATAACTTAATGACATTTCAAATTTCATTTCATTCTGCAACTAAAGTGTGTTTGTACTAATTGAAACGTGTAATTGTGAAAATAAGTGGTCTACTATATTGGGTCCCGCGATACAAGCTTAGTGCGAGGTCCGCTGTTAACTAGTGCTGCTTGTGCTTTGTGCCTTCTATTACTGTTCTGTATTCTGTAGGTATTG
This sequence comes from Hyposmocoma kahamanoa, assembly GCF_003589595.1. Taxonomy (NCBI): domain Eukaryota; kingdom Metazoa; phylum Arthropoda; class Insecta; order Lepidoptera; family Cosmopterigidae; genus Hyposmocoma; species Hyposmocoma kahamanoa. The sequence goes on along the minus strand of NW_020653852.1, from coordinate 3,078,279 downwards.
TAATTTTTAATGTCCAATAATTGTTATTATTATTATTTATAACGACAAATTGTCTGTGGCCATTTTAAAAGTTATATTTTAGCGCTCATTTTAAAAATAGACCGGCAAGTTTTTAACGATCAGTTTTCACTTACTTATCGATCATTATCAACCTATTTATACGTCCCACTGCTGTGCACGGGTCTATTGGCAGGTGCGGGTTTTAGACCATAGTCCGCCACGCCGACCCAATGCGGGTCAGGGATTTCACATGTTTTCTGAGGGTAGTACAACTTTGTCAACATGTTGGTTTCATCATTATGTTCTCCTTCATCGAAAAGCTCATGGTAATTTTCTAATTAAATTTCGCCCATAAGCTCCGAGAAACTCAGAGGTCCGAGCCCGGACCTTCTGGCCTCTACTTGAGAGACCGTTAGTAAGCCATTAGCCTACCACGGTTAATAATTCTACCGCTTCAAACCAAAACCCTGTAATATCAAAAAACAGCATTTTGAGAAAAAGCTGCGTAAAAGATTTTTCTTCGTTTATGAAACTAGAAAACGGACACTGGCAGAATTGAGACTAAGTAGTTTTTGAGGTTAATAACATAAAAAGACTTAACTTACGTTGTACATTAGATATTAAAGAAATCTATCTAGCCATGTAATTTTACTTTGGAGAGTTATTTCTGTTGGAAAACTAATGAATTTCTAATTTTTTATTGAATTCATATTCAATTATTTTAGAGCTAGGCGCTTGTCGGTGGAGTAATCGACAACCCTAACTTGGATCTAAATATCTTCATCTAGGTCTTCTCCGGCCTTTTTCCTTCAATCTTCTTTTTTAAGAACAATGTCAGACGTGTTACATGCCCAATCTTTCGTCAGTGGTTATCTATTGTCTTAATATTTAAGCTTTTCTTTTCCTACATTATTCTTAACACGTCTTCATTGAACTTAAATTTTTATTGAATTGATATTCAATTATTTTTTACGTGAAATTCTTTTTCTTCTTCATCTATTCTACTTCACTAGTTTGTTATAATTATAAATATTACTAATTATTTATATATATTGGTATAGATGTTCTTAATAAAATTAATAGATTAATAATTATATTACAGAATTATTGTATTAGGTTAAAATTTCGATCAGTATCTTTCTCCAGACATTGCTACGTAGAATTATTCGTGAGGTCCGCTTTGACCTCACGAATTTTTCTAGGTGCTTGTTGTCATGTCTTTATATTTGGTTTTTCAACGACTTTTTAGCCGTAGCGCCATCTATGAAAAATCTATGAAAGTATTTCGTCACCCTTTACAGTTACCAGCTCGGGCTAGAGATGTCGCTATTCATCTTGTATTAATAATTATAATAAATTTCTTTTACCTCGCTAACAGCCGAAAGAGTCTGGTTGTTATGAAATTACAAAACACTGTATTGATTCTTGCAGTGTTTTAGTTTGACACGATAGAATGTTGTTTTTTATTGTTAAAATTTCTGTGTTAATTTTAAACCTAACAAGCCTAAATGGAAACATCCGCCCCTGTACTACGCCCTTAAAAATGAAGAATAAAACATTTTATTTATTTTATGTATTTATTTATTAAAATTGGAGCCGCGACAAACGTTACTAGACCCCGCTCCTGAGACATTTGCGCGATCTGAGAGTTTTCGTCAATTCAGGCGCCCCGCGACACTGTAGTTGTCAAACCAAAAGACTACCGCGTTACGTCAAAATAATTTCTAAATATTATAACTTAAGTGGATTTTAGTTTTTAATATCTCGTTCAAAAACACTAAAACCTCCAAAGTTGAAATGTCAGGGTATGGATTAAGACCTAGAGAAATCATACACTGTATGCGACTTTACAGTGTATTGGTTTGACACGACAGAATTACTTATCGAGTGATTGAAAAATCTCCTACCTGTCCTAGTTCGACATACTAGCTTTCAACACACGTTACTAGACGTGTGGCCAGACGCTTCGTCTACCAATACCAAGCGTCTATTGCATCAGCCGTAAGATACGTGTGGATGCTGAGCTGTAGCGAGGTAGGAAAATTGTGAGTTTCAAATTGTATCGGGTTGGTCCTCCACAGAATTGAGACACCAATCATTGTGTAGAATGGGCCTAATCATCATTTTCTTGATTATAAAAATATAATAATTTATTTAAAAAAAAGAACTTAAACATTTCTTCATAGAAAAAATCAAAATTTGGAACTTAACTTGAGATAGTAGAAATCGAAAAAGTATTTCTTAGCGAATACGCGTAATTTGAAAGACCAGCTAACTAGGTAGCATAATGTCGATGTCTATTACTTTAAAATACACTGTTTACATATCGTGAAATATAGTATTTTTATTTGATAAAGGTAAGGTAAAAAACACAATAAAAACTTGAAAGAAAAAGTAGGATTTTTAAATTATATGAATAAACGTGGTTCCCCGCGGCAAGGTGCCCAAGATGCTGGCAGCGTTCCCCCTTTGTATTGCTATGCTAATGCGTTGGGCAAGGTAGCTGCCGGCCCTTGAGTTTTATATAGAAGGACTACCTTCTTTGTATAAGGTAGCCACGAAAGCCTTAAAATCTAAAAATAATTTATTTTGTGACATAATTTTTCACAACTAAGGATATTTGTAGCAGAAGTTTGTGGTAAAATCTAAAGTACATACACCCTTTGGTGTTGTTACCCCAAGAAACTTACTAATTAAGCAATTGTTTCAATCGGGAATTGAAGTATCACGTGCGAGCTGGTGTTTTGACCGGTCAGCCACGAGACCTTAAACAACTACCTATTAAATAATAGAGACGAAGCATTCAAATTATTCAATACCTTATTGGCTATAGAAATTTAAATGAAATAACGTTAATGAACACCGTAACCGGAAGAAACTAACATGTTAATATAGCCAATTTAACAATTCGTTACCTGCAGAAATACTTGCCATTCACAAGGTTTAAAACTATAGTGAAACAAACACTTTATACTAAAGGTTATTGTACAGCTTCTGCAGACCTATTTAACTGTCTCGAACCGAACGACTACCATACTGATCTGCCACGCAGAGGCCCCGGGTTCGATTCTCGGGCCGGGAGAAATATTTGTATGGCCTACATTTATTTCTCTTGTGAGTTTGGGTGTAATTTGTGGTTATCTATGTGTGTATCCATGGCACTCGCGACACAAGGCTTCCCTGGTTGTATAATCGGTTGTATCTTCAAAGGAGCGACTAATTTTAAAATTTGACGACTAGAACCGGCTAATTCACGATTTTTTCTGAGTGCAATCAGATCTAAGCTAGAAGCTGTGTTTCTCGAGATTCAAAAAGGTGCCGCCGGAATAAGTATATTCCAATGTGGACAGCAAAACATCCTTATAACTTTTGGATGGCAGATGGATTAAATCTAGTTTTTTTTAAAAAAAAAACCGACTAAATGGCTACTTTTTATCTGACTATTCAAATTTCAAAAACTCGACCATGCACTCCATCAGCACTTTACGCCATAGGTATTGTTGTAATTTAAATCAGTTTACGATCAACCGTCGCGCAGTGTACTCATTGCAATCGTCAATCTATCAAAATGTATCATTATCAGTAATCAAGGAAATAAATCCACTTGTCAGTTATCAAACTATCATTTTATAAGATTACTGACATACCTTACAGTTACGCTGGAATAAGGTACGCGCATTCGGTACTTGCATTATTCGTTTTTGTGGAAGTTTTAACTTTAGTTTTAAAGGTACACACTCATAGCCCCGCACTAAGGAAACCCTGCATCGCAGGCCTTGGAAGGGTGATGAATCTTTCTGTCGTACATATTATACGGTATGTTTAACTTTTCAATAGTAGATTGTTCTAGGATCTTCGGATTAAGTTATATTAAGTGTAATTTGCTTACTTATGAAATAAAGTTTATTATTGACTTTTACTTGGAGCGTCGACCACGTCATTGTAGACGTAGTTTAATATGCCTTGCGGCAATATGGACGGACGACCTGAGAAAAGTGGCCGGCAGCAACTATATGACGACGGCACAAGATCGTGAGATTTGGCGTACTCAGGGGAGACATGTCCAGCAGTGGATGCGTATAAGCTGACGAAGACTTTTATTTTAATTAAACTTTAACTTAGACTTTTATTTTGACGAAGACTTTTATTGAAAAAATATTTTGGAACATTTGGATGCTTAATAAGCTTGTGAACGTTTTGAAACATATCAATTTTAAATATATGGCATTAAACGAAAAGAAATAGAACTCTCAATATGATTATTTTTTTTCTTATCGTGTCTATACTTCTTTTTTTTTAGGACTACATTGACCCTGAATAGGCAGTTGCTACTTTGACTGCGCTGTCCGTGGCCGCGTAGAGATATTCCCTTGTACAGATTTTACAAGGGTAGTAAGTACTGCATGGACTGCGTTGGAGCACCGCAGTCACATTGGGTTTTACTAGTATCCTTGAAACCACATTTACACATCGTGTCTCTGCAGCGTCCTACCTGAGTGCGAAGGCGATTTAAGGACTTCCACACAATATTCTATATAATCTTGATCTTTTTGTTTTCTCCTATATTATACGATATGCTTAATATAGGAGAAAACAAAAAGACCTGCCTTTAATTCGCATTCTTGGTGTAATAAGGCCACATCTGCAAAACAACAACTTTCCAGGAGAGATTCAAAGAATTCAATTAATCAACTTTTTTGGAAAATTGTTCGTATTATTTTTATGACTGTCTTTAATAAAAGCACTTTTGATCACATGTGACTTTGTCATCATACAAAGGGTACGAATTCATGTAGGGCGTCCTGCCCAGGTGGTTGATAGCAAAGCTTATTCTTTGGCGGAAGTATGTGCCAGCCTTTTCAAAGCCGTAGTGTAACGTGTAAAGTGTGTGATGATATGCGTGCATGGCATGCAGGCAGCAGTCGGTTGCGACAAGCTGAAGACCGAAAGGGCGAAATGGTGCACATTTTTTTACGATTCAAAGCGATGAGACAAACAAATCGTTCTCGTTGGTTGTGTTACCTATTAATAGTCCGAAATGACATTTTCCAGAAATAACGTTTGGTCGAAATTTCATGACCTCGAAAGTAATTTTGAGAGGAAAATGATTTTTCTTTTAAACCTAACCGAACCTAATTGTGTCTTTGCGATAAACATTCAACATATACTGAAAGAATAACTGTTTCGATATAATTCGGCTTTCGGTGTAATGAAAATTCGAACAATGGTTATTTCGGACAAAAACATTTTCGCGTTGGTTGTAAGTGACACACATGTACATAACAGTTACAGCGCGACTCAGAACTTTAAATCACAAAGATCTGAGGGGCACTGCCATTGCGCCCGTCACCCTGAAACAGGGATTGATAAGACCATGATTGATACATGATTGATGATCATGAGGATAAGGGTGCTGGTGAAATCACAAGCATATAATCATGGTCTTATTATGCTTGTGATTTCACCAGCACCCTTATCCTTCAGAAGCGGAACGCAGCAATGTTAATTATATAGGTAGAAATAGGCAAGGTACTTCCCTGGACGAACTCTTTCGCAAGGAGGTATGCTGCTACTAAAGAGTTCAACGAGACTGACTGAAAGGTGTTACGTATAGTCACTTGAACGAAACGGTGAAATTGCATAGGTACACACTCCGGCACATTTAACGGTACATGAGAACAATGCAGTGTTTTTTCAAAAGTTTTATCCGTAATATTTTTTTTGTAGGTCTAATCGACTGTCGTTTTTTCATGGTGGTTTTGATTTCCTACTAAAACAGGTTTGTCGAGTGATTTGTGATTAATTTTGCGTTCTGGTAAATTTCATGCTACGTCCTAGTGGTCGACGACCGGTTGGGTGGCTCAAATACCTATGGACGGAGGAAGCGGCAAAAGACCTCCGCACCTTACACGCACGGAGGAGATCGCACAAGAGAGGACGCGTTGGCGTCAACTCGTCTAGAAAGAGTATAGAATGGTATTTTATGCAATCGGTGCTTATTACAGGTTCTTAAAACCGAGCATTGTGTTTAAGCCACGAGGCTTTGCCGGTCTAAGTAAAAGATACGAGATTCTAAGACCTAATTGTACAATGATAGAATACAATACTTTTGAATAGAAGTGGTCAAGTATCGCTTTGAGTTTAACCTATGTTTCTTTTTATAATAGTTTATGGCCCAGTTGCAAGAGCTTTAGGCCAATTTAACCAAGAAGGAAACAGTAAAGCGTTTGAGTAGCGCCATATTTGAAATTATAATTAGCAAAAACACGACGTTCTTTTTTAAAAAGATTTTTAAGATATTTCGTTAAAGATCTATACACAGAACTTTAATGAATTTTTCAGTTAATATAGCGAGTAGTATAGTTTTGATTCAGAACTTAAAAGAGCGCCTTTGTGATATGATCTATGAAATTATAATTGACAGATTATACTACAGACGTAGTAAAAACTACTTTTTCATGTTACGTAAGTTGAAAAAGTTTTTTTTACTAATATTTTATTTTCAGCTCTTTCAGCTCTGTCACAAAATCTAAAAAAAGACATTTTATTTTAATTCGATATTTTCAATAAGGTCGAGTAATTTTGTAAAAATATTTATTTAATTGATATTTTATGTCTAATTAATATTTATTTAAATCGATCATGCACATTAAATCTTTCTTGAGGTGGTGTTAGCTTACAGATTAGATGGTAACTTATTGACTATTCGGAGTACCTATACTGTTCTGTGACAGGGGTATTATAATTTAAGTATTATGACAAACAATTTTTTTCATTTTATATCAAAGTTTTCATTTTATTTATTTCTTTATTTTATCATTTATCACACACAAGAAAACATAAAAATACATTTAGTAACAAGGAAAAGACAAACAAGAGGTACAGCTTATATCTAACAGAAATTTCTTCCTGCAGACCTGAATATAGGAGACAATAATTACAACAACTTGTTTACGTGCACAACAAAACAAATATTATGTAATGAAAAAAAATATATCCAAAACTTTGAATTATTAAAACTATATAAACACTTACATAATACATATTTCGTACTAAGTATAATACTTATAAAATGGATGAAACAGATTATAAATAGTGCTCTGAAACTCACATTTTGAAAATTGCTAAGGATTTACTATCACGAACAGTAATGGAAATTGGGTTCCAAAGTCTGACCGCATGAACAGTGAAGGAGTGAGAATAAAAACCGGAATTGAAGGATGGAAAAGATAAATGAGACCTAACAAGAGAGCCACAGGGCGTATCCTAAGACCTGAGAAATCTGAAACGCTCTTTCCGATACCCGGGAGACATAGGGTTATGTAGACAACGGAGACAATATGCAAATTTTTTTAACTCAATGTGCATTAATTTTGAAAAATAAACTTTTGTACGTCATTGGAAACTACAGCCTTTTTATTGACTATTTGATTTGTTTGCGGTTAAGTTTGTCATTAGTTTTGGTCGCAAATAAAAGCTATTTTGGTTTTTAGAGGCTGTTGACCGTATAATGAGACGCAAATATATTTTTTGACCCTTACATTCCGCCTACATTTACCAGAGTTTAAAAAAAGCTATGTTTAATAATACATTTTTATCTATATTTAGTACAGTGCACAGTGTAGAAGCACAGTATTCTATCTACATTTATAGTATATGGTATTTCTCACCATATGGTACTGGCAGAAAATCAGCACTGTTTGCCTTCTCTTGGTCTACAGTATTTATGCTGAGTCAGGGCCATTTCAGCACAAACTGTAGTCATAAGTATTTCAAAATTTTATCAGTTGTTATAGTATTTGTTTGTTTTTCTCACAGTATTTGTTTTGTCTCGCAATATGTGTTTTGTATAAATGTGTATAAAATTAATAATGAATGTTCTATGTGCTTTTATGTTATACTCTGTGAAGTGATTGTAAATGTTTTGTTTCTGTTTGTATTTGTGCTGAATAAACGTGTTATCTATCTATCTATATTTTATTAGTACTTATTTTGTAGTGTATTTTTTAAAGATATCCTTTGGTTACACCCTGTTTGCATATCCCAAAACTTTTATCCTAAGGTGCTTGGAAGAAATTGACGTATGTTTGCAGTTAATGCGTGATGTAATCAACTTCACGCCGCCGAGACCACGACTGATGACACAGTATTTTAACACCAATTGCCTGGTCTCAAATACTAAAATTACCTGTGCTACGATGCGACCTCTTGCATCGCCATCTCACCTTTTTTATCACGCATTTCCCTGGTTCCTGGCCACTTACTTTTGAAATTTTGAATCGTTCTCTAATTCTATTTCTTTGTCATTCTTATTTTGCTTCGGTCCATCGTCACTCTGCACAAAATTCCCGAAGAGATAAGACGTATCCTCCAATCAAGTAAACCCATCGAGTATATAACCAGAAACAGAGACGATATAAGGGCCATCCATCCCTGGCAACCCATCAGGCAAATGGGCCTTATGTCACTTTTGAATATCAACTTTAGTTTGCACTGAAATCACAAATTAGAAAGCTGAAATAGTACAGCGCCAACACTGACGTCTCCGTAAATACCAAAAGTATTATGTATTTGTTGTAGTAAAGAAAACATCTAATTACAAACCAAATAGAATCACATTTTATCGGTAATTAAATATGTAATTGCGCCACAGTCAATTGCGGCTGTGGCATAAGCTGAATGAAGTCCTTTTGCGTACGCCACAACCGCACACATGACAGTACAACATTTGTAGTTGTTATACTTAGTATTTTTCTGTTTTGCTCTTTGTTTGTTATTGTCTTATTTCATTTTATTTTAATTTTGTTAATTACGTCTTTTTGTTTTGTTTTGCTTGTCTAAGTGGTATCAATATTTTTTTTTTGTATCTATGTGTTCTGGCGTTACAATAAATGTCTATTCTATTCTATTCTATTCTATTCTAATTTTGTAATTTTCGTCCATTATGGCAAAGCTCAAGTTAAACTGGTCTTTTTGAAGTGACACAAATGACGACACCCTTCACTTGTTTCGAATTCGGGCTGGCCAATCGGAGCGCAGTTGTCACCGGAATGATAATTATGGCAGAATAGTTTTCAAACAAATTAAATGACATTTCGTTCTATTTCTGGTTATATACTCGATGACCTGCTTATAAAGCAGCAATATGTACGAGTATACTTATACGGGCTCTTTTGAGTTTATATTATACTCTACTACTTACTTATACGTGTACTTTATATTCATCCATAAGCATATCCGTATGTAATTTAAGTTAGGGAGTGTTTTACAGTATTGTACCTGTGTTTTATACCATTGTTTTTTGTTACAACCTTTCCTTCTCCTTTCCTTACCTTTTCTTTGTTTCTACCACTACAATAAAAAATATGGGGACCGAGACTTCGTTAAGGCCAGGCTACATACACCTTTACGATGATTAAGTACTAGAGCTACGGAATTCATTCTGGGGCACTTCTCAGAACACCCAAATCAGAACCAAATTAGAAAAGTTCATTTCTCAAATTGGCCCAACCAGAAATCGAACCCGGGTCCTCCTCAGCGCCCACAATGTAAACCGTTAGGCCACCGAGGTAGTCTTTTGAAAGGAAAGGTGCTGGTGAATTTACAGGCACATGGGACTTGTCAACGTTCTGTCTCAGGGTGCCGGACGGAGTGGCAGTGCCCCTCAGAACTTTGTTAATGCGTGTCTCTTACTAACAGGCATACGACTTGTTCGTCCCGTCATTTGACATCATAAAAAACATAGATTTATTTTGATGAAGTCGTTGACGGTTTTGCGTCAATTTCCACTAGAATACAAATAGAAATTCATTTATTCCTTTAAAAAACAACACAGTACACATGCATTTTATAATAAGAATAACTTACAACTTACAACAGAAATTTAAACAAAATATCTACTTACTAAATTACAAATATTAATAAAAAAAAGTACAAAGCGTGTGTGCTGTGCTGCTAACAAAACCATTCAGCTTGTTGTCGTCTCACTTAAAGTGCTGCGACGCTGATTTTCAAAGGATCCCGGAACAGAACGGATTAGATTAGATTAAATTAGATTAGAAATCTAATAAGGTAAGAATCTTGTCTAGAATGAAAGGATGAGGCAAACATATCCACCATGAAGCCTCATTGGTTTTCCTCAGCCTCAGACAGCTGAGGAAAACCAAACTTTAAATTTAAATTTTCTCCAAATGACTAGTTCGAATATTCATGTAAATATTCATATTATACGAGTATATTTATTTACCTACAATTCGGGTGCTCTCCAACATGATATGCGTTTTTGTATAGAAAAATTCCCTCGACACCGGAATTGACGAATTTATTAAGTATAAAATTGAAGGGAAACAAACCTTTAAAATGTTATAATTATTAATACAATTATGAAACACTACGATCAGAAATTACTTCGATCAACAGGACTCGAACATGCGTCTGTATGCCAAACTAGGGTTACAGTAGCCAGAGGCTAATAATTGTAACGTAACAAACTAGTGGAGGAATTTCATAAAAAACTAAATTAATATCAAGCATCATGATATTCATTAAAAAAATCTTTAAAATGTTATTTGTAATTTTTGTGTAACTTATCAAGAAAGTAAAAGTTTAAAAACTCCAGACATCAAGAAAAGTTGCAGTTTTAAGAATTTTTAACGCACGTAAATTTGGGTAATTTTCAGGTTAGATTTTTGTAGCTAATTTAAATATTCTAGAATATTATCATGAAGCATGACTTAATATTCAGGACAATAATAAATACTTGAATATATAAATAATAAAAATTGCCACCAAAATTAGGTAGAGAAAAGTAACCTGAAAATTATCCAATTTTTTATTGTTACCTGTTAATATTATTGATAGGTACTCTATCTCTATCTACGTACCTATATGTTAGTGCATTTATGAAGATATTATTATTCGGTTGTACCTCTTTTGTACATTTCAAATTCTGTCCTGTCGTCTATAACAAATTGCCATATAGCAACAAGATCGCCTGTAGTAATTAACTTACTATTATCATAATTAAATTACAATTCTGCGTTGTCATAGTGCAATATTTGTAAATTTTGTTTATTCGTCGTATTCTTGGTCAACATCAGATCTTAAAGATTTATTACTATTATTTATTTGTTCCTTATTATATAAAAATTAAAAATCGTGACATGTCTCGCTATTCCAGCATCCCGGGATATAAAGGAAGAAAAAAATATATATTAAGTAGCCGCGTTCATATTTAAACGATAAAAACATTCGACTATTTGATATCCGATCACTACTAATTATGAAAAAATCGCTAACACATTCATCACCGTGGTGGGTCAAAATGACCAGCATCTCATCTACCTATTGGGGCCGCGGGGGGCTAAAATGACCGGCATGGCGCACCTAACTTTGCGATGCTCGTTCACGCCGCAGGTGGCAAACGTAACGTATATAGCCGTATAACATGACCGGCGTGGCCCTGACGAACTGCTGTTGCCACTTGGTTTTTAGGATTTTTGATGACATACTTTTCTAGGCTAAGAGGAAAAAGTATATATATTTCGAATCAAAAAAATTTACTTTAATTTCAAATTGGATTTAAAAGTTACAAGCTAAAAAAATGTCAATCTCAAGTGATAGATGTACGTCAGTTTTAGGTAAACATCGATCGAACATTACGTGTACCTACTCTGCCTTGCGAATGAAATGAATGAAATAAAATATCGCGAAAAAAATTATATATGTATGCAAATAAGACCAAAAACAGTCACATAAGCCAATGTCATATTTTGAACACTTTTGAAAATTCTAGTCGGCGACGAACGTGTTAAAGCCGGGTACTCCTTAGCGAGCTGTTAACTGTGACAAACAGTGACGAGGTTCTAGTGTCTACGCGTGAAACAATCTTTACTCACAAGAACGAGTACCTAGTTATCGTCGGCTCACTCCGAACCGCACGCAAACGCTCGCGTCAAGCTCGCGAACCACGTACACACTATGATTTACAGCTCGCTGGTGAGTACCCGGTTTTAACCGTAACCGTTGCATGTTATGTTACCAAAAATCATAGTGTGTACGTGGTTCGCGAGCTTGCCACGAGTTGTACGCATGCTGTTCGCAGTGAGCCGTCTAATTGAAGACTGTTCCAAGCGTACACACTTGAACCTCGTTACTGTATCTGCACGTTACAGTTTTTTTATAATATCAATTGACGGGACTAACAAGTCGTACGCCTGATAGTAAGCTACACACCTGTCCATAACAGTTGCAGTGCCACTCAGAGCTTCAAATCGCAAAGATTTGAGGGGCACTGACATAAGTTGAGAAGTCCCATGTGCCTGTAATTTCACCAATACCCTTAGGAACACAGTAATGCTAATATTGCTGCTTGGAGGCAGATATATAAGGTACTTACTTCCCTGGACGAACTCTTTCACAAGGAGCTCTACTGCTTACAAAGTTACAGCTCGCTAATGGGTACCCGGTTTTATGCGGTTTCCCACGACCCGTTCCCGCGGCCCACGCCGCCACGTGTTTCGCAAACGCGCTGTTGGAAGAGGGCCGCTCGAAGCTGGCCGCCTGTTAGGTCTGTAACTTCAAAGGTGCGGTGCGAAAGCACGCGTGGCCTAGCTCTCGATACATACTCAAATAAGCGCTGCTACGCGCGTCGGCCCGAGGCCGCCCCGACGGACTCTTCCGTTTCGCGAGCTCGCCCGTACAAATCAAAGCGTTTGAGATCACGAGCCGTGCGGACGTATCCATAGCGCGGTAACGCACTGCAGCCGATTCATATTTCGTTCCAAATCCGAGACTATACAAATCTAGAAAGTCGGACCCACTTCGGATGTCGCTTGTGCACTAAATCCGATTCCAATCCGAGAAAACACGAATGTTGCTTGTATACCTAGAGATAAAAACCCCTGTGACATTTCAGGCCGTCATTTCTCGGATTCGGAACTGGGGGCCTTTTTTCGATCTCCGTCCGACATCCGTCCGAAACAATTACTGTCTAATAAGTAATATTCGACAAAATTAAAAGACAAGTATCAAGAATGAAGCTTCATTCGCATCACGCGTCTTTTAATTTGGTCAACTATTGCTTATTTGGCAGTAATTGTTTCGGACGGAGATCGAGAGTAGACCCCCTGATACGAATCGGACGTAGTGCGCTAACACTCTGACAGCTCGCTAGTGAGTATCCAGCTAAAATATATTCCGTAATATCAATTGACACACAGGCAATACGACTCAAAGTTTCAAAAAAAAAATTGTTCCATAAGGGTTCTTATGTAAAAATGAATCATACTGATTACTTAAATGTGTGAACACGTTGCTGATGCAACTCTATCTGGCGGCGCAGAATTCGTACCTGTCTAATTAAACATAATCATGCAATCGATTTAAACAAGTTTTTTTTTCACAACCTCGGTGACAAAATAGTTTGCACAGTAGTGGTTGAATGAAAAGTTCCAATTCCGGTAGGAACATTTTGGGAAGTGAACTCTGACGCTGTTACTTGAAAGGGCGCATGTGATATTTTTTCAAAAAATTGCTATGTACATTATCGTGATAAGTAAACAAAAGACGATCAAATAAAGCTTTTTTATATTGGTTCTAGTCAGGGAGTCTACACTCGTTGTAAGTCCGACTTTCGTCTGAAATAATTACTGTCAAATAAGTAATAATAGACGAAATTAAAATAAGCACGATGCGAATGAAGCTTCATACTTGACATTGTAACTATGTCGGACGGCGTAAAGGGAGTAGTCCTTGGGTGTTCTGTGGACTCTGTTGACATACAGTGACGAGGTTCTACTGTCTACGAGTGAAACAATCTTAACTCACTAGAAAGAGTACCTAGTTATCGTCGGCTCACTCCGAACCGCACGCAAACGCTCGCGTCAAGCTCGCGAATCACGTACACATTATGATTTTAGGTAACATAACATGCAACGGTTACGGTTAAAACCGGGTACTCACTAGCGAGCTGTAACTGTCACGGTTGCATGTTATGTAACCAAAAATCGTAGTGTGTACGTGTACGTACGCGTGCGGTTCGCAGTGAGCCGTCTAAGTGAAGACTGATTCAAGCGTATACCTTATCTATTTCTGCCGTCAAGCAGTAATGTCAGCATTACTGTGTTCCAGTTTTGAAGGGCAAAGGTGCTAGTGAATTATAATATAAAAGTAACGGGACTTACTCGCGTAGTATTTTAGTCGGAAGGGGTCTGACTAGTTGCGACCATAATCGATGGTCTTCTTCAGGGGTTGATTGCAACGTTAGCGACCGCGTCACGTCTAGCACTGCGCGCTGCGGCTCTCTGCGCGCGCGCCGATGACGCAGTCTGCAGTGGGGAACTCGGGAGGCTGATACGTTGCGTCAGCGCGTCCTGGAACTCTTCTTCGCTACTACTGTCTGTAGGATTGTTGTCGGGAACAGTCCAGCGCACAGAGTTCGAGATAAGGAGCTCTACTGCCACTTCTATAAGCGTGTAAGTTGAAGGCGCCCTTACACTTATTATTATTATTTGTAGGAGTAGAGCTCCTTCCGAAAGCGTTCGTCCAGGACAGTACTGCCGCCATACCCATTTCTGCTGCCTAGCAAATAAGGGTGCTAGATAAATTACAGGCACATGGGACTTGTCAATTTAAGTTTCAATGTTGACGGGCGCAGTGGAAGTGTCTGATCTTTGCGAATTAAGCTCTGAGTGGCACTGCAATTGTTATGGATAAGAGTGTCACTTATCATCAGGTACACGTCTTGTATATCCCATGGCTCGGTATCAAAATCAGTACAGAGTACTAAAAGAACCGACCTCAAAAGTGCATGGAATTACATCTATTTGCGCGAAACCGTTCATCCCCTAGTTTGCCACCCTTAGAGATGGAATATTTTCGTCAAATTCAAATGGGACCACTACTGAGGTGCCCTCTTTCCAATAAAAAGAATCAACGAAATCGGTTCACAAATGAGAGATTAAAAATGGAGTTATCGCGTAACATAGTTACAAACAAAAAAGATACAGTAGAATTGAGAACCTGCTCTTTTTTTAAAGTCGGTTAAAAAGGATTATTGGCGTGGTTGTTTGACACATTATTAGATTAAATACTTAGCATTCATAAACTGTCCCTTTAATTAGAGAATATGTTTTGAAAAGTGATTGGAGCTTATGTATAGTGCATTAAAAAGGAATAATCAAAGACGCAAAATAATTTATGCCTTCTAAACGGTATAATAAAATAAAATTTGTATTTCTTTGAGGCAACCTGTCTGAGAGGCTCGTCCGGCGCGAGCGCAGACGGTGACGCAAAGCCCTTGCTAAAAAACTAATTCCTCAAAATCATCGCTAACAGTTCGCTTTTTTCTCTCACGACCGGTTAACATACATATTTACCACTTCACATTACACTTATTTTCGAAATTCGATTCTAATAACTACAGCAATAAACACCATGTTAAGTACTTGTAATTTTCTCGACTGATATTGTAGAAGTTTGTAATCGTGGAGATATGATTTTATTTTGACAGCTGGTATGCCCAAGGTATGTCAAGTATGCTTGGGTTATGAAGTCACCAGGTTTCACCTTTCTTGAACAAAAAAATGCAACACTTTTTGCATGATGTTTTAACACATTGCTTGGCAACAGATTAGGGTGTGGAAATTGGCAATTAAATGTAGATTTTAACCGATTTTAAAAAAGGAGGAGGTTCTCAATTCGTCTTCTGCTTTTTTGTGTGTATATTAAGCGTTTGTTCTGACATTTGTGAACCAATTTAGATGATTATTTTTTTGTTGGAAAAGGGATATCTCATTAATGGTCTCATTCAAATTTGAAGAAAATATTCAACACGAACTTACGGTCGGTGTTTTTATAAAAAAGTTACAATTATTCATGAATTACTATTTAGGTTCTCTTCTTAATGCTTTTTTAAATACTATATGTACGACTGAAATCGTACATTTTTTTATGATTTACATTTGTTATTTTAATATGCACAAGTAAACCCGCACGATATCATAAGTATTCGATTTATGCTTACTGCAACACCACGGTGATCGATGTATATTTTGCAATAAATGAGTGTTATTATTGTCTCGTTCGGACACGGTCGTTTCATTCACATTATTTATTAGTACTCCAATCATTTGCATTGCAATTTGCATCTCTCTATCTCCTTGCATCGTCCTACTTGCATTTACATACATCCTGCAGTGCAACGTGTGTTAACTGCTCACTATAATAGCTTTATTTACATTTGTTTTCCTTGTATTGTATTAGATTAAGTTATATTGAAATAAATTTATCATTTTTTTTTTTTAAATTTATTAAGGCTTTGGCAAAGCCATCAGCCTAAACATGAAGTTTAATTATGTTTCTGTAAATATGGCCGCCACAAAGAGGATAGGCAATTTGAGGCGGCGTGCTTGGATTGACTCGGGATTCCTTAAAACGGGCCGCTACGGGTATTCTAGTTCGAGATTCGTATAATTTCGCGTTTTAATCTGCGATTAAGGCACAATAGCACTATCCTATTCCACTTTAAACTAGATTTCACAAAATAATTGAAAGTCAAAATAAAAACGTAACTTTTCCCTCCAAAAGGTCCAGAGCGAATCATTTATCATTATCTTTACTTCCATAAACTATTAAAACTTTCCCGTTTATTTTTTAAAGGCGCGCTTAACTGTTTCAATTTTTTACACACATGTGTAGGACAATGCCAAGATCACCACCATAGACAACTACAAATTACACTCAAACTTACGAAAGAACTAAATGCAGGCCATACAAAAAAATATATCTCCCGGTTCGGGAACATTGCGTGACAGACCAACATGGTAATCGTTCGACCACGGAGGTATACCAACTAACACATATTTATAAGTAGTCTGTCTTTTTTGAAGACGGAGTAAAATGACAGTTCATTGCGTAAAAGTGTTGCCCACTTGCGAGCAGCT
Organism: Hyposmocoma kahamanoa; assembly: GCF_003589595.1. Taxonomy (NCBI): domain Eukaryota; kingdom Metazoa; phylum Arthropoda; class Insecta; order Lepidoptera; family Cosmopterigidae; genus Hyposmocoma; species Hyposmocoma kahamanoa. The sequence goes on along the minus strand of NW_020653852.1, from coordinate 3,061,336 downwards.
AGTGATGTAGTCGATAAATATTCTATTGACTATCGACTGAATTTGTTTCGAGCTTGTTTCCGTTATTCATCCAATTACTGAGCAGAAGTTCATTTGAATTGTCCATTTTGGTAAGTTCATACATACATACACTGTATCGAGAACTAGGTTTTTAAAAAAATACAAAGAGGAGACATTTTAAAGTTTTTTATTTTAATTCAATATAGATAATGAAATCCACCTATTCTTGTTAAAATGTATATGAATAAAGTCGATATCGATAAGAATAGGCCAACTGTCAAATTAAGAATAAGAAGGCAATAATGCAATTAGTAATCATTAGAATGTCGTAAATAATGTTCACAATTCAGTCATTTTGGGCAAAATTTTATCTTCTTTCACAATCTATCGATAAAACTATCGACAACAACAACATAACTATTTAAAATTTTTTGAAACTGGCTACCCTACAAATGTCATTTTACTCCGTCTTCAAAAAAGACAGACCATAGATGATTATAATATATTAATACAGAGATGCATTTCAGCTAATACGTAACCGATACAGGATTTAGAAATTGATGATTAATTCGCGCCTTAAATTCTCCGCCTCTGTAAATAGACACCGAAAGTAAGTCATGTATGCAATTGTTATGACTCTAAAGCCTCATAGATTGCATCACGCGTTATAACATAGGTCAACAATCACAATGTGATTCATGCATTACTTAACTTAGAACTTTTACATACGAAATTGATTGAATAAATCACGGGCGGCACCATTTTAAATATTATTTCGCGCTCTTAAGCGAAACCACACCGCGAGCGAAGCTAAGTTATCTTTAGTTAAACCATAACGCAGTTGTAGACCATTGAAATTGTTTAATGATATTTTGACTATGCATCATTAGGGTATGTTCCGATCTGGTGAGTGCTCTGAGGAGCTGTTCAACCTCATCCCCCCTTCCCCGTTCCTGCTCAGAAGCACGCGTGCTGGCCTTCGTAGTCACCGTTTCACTACCTGCCGCATTCCATCGCGTACTAAAAGGTTTGGTGGCTCCTTTCTCTGCCGCACGGTTGACAAATGGAACTCCCTTCCGGCACATGTCTTCCCTCCCTCTTATGATATGGGGTCCTTCAAACGAGGCGTGAAGAGGCATATTGTAGGCAGGCAGGGTGGAGGCGGCTAGTGCAGTGAGGATTCCAACGCTGCACTAGGTTCCTTCGCGTTTGGATACCACTTTCCACTTAACATCAGGTGGAGTGGAGTCATTTGCCTGTCAGGTATAAAAAAAAAAAAAAAAAAAGATAAACCGAACACGATAACTAATTAAATTAACTGATTTTAAAAGAGAATTTTGTGCTCTATCTTTTGCTAATTAAAACGGATATTTCACTATTTGTCACTTAGCCTCGTTTTAGTTCGTGGACGGCAGAATCTCTGTTCATACCGCGAACCTTAGAATAATAACGCATAGAAACCTAGTCCGCACACGCTAAGTGAGGCAAATTGAAGTGCTTCCAAAGGGCCTACACGAGCGGGCGGGCCGTCAGTGCTCAAGGTCAACTTGCACCGCGAACAGATCAAGAATTTTAGCTAAAAATGACGTAATGTGCGGTAAATGAGTGTAAAAATACGTCAGACAAACATAAAATAGATACTAACATCACATTCCGCAAGGAAGTAACGCGTTTCAACTTGTATTTTTATATAAATATTCACTAAAACCGAAAATTAACCTGCTACTAAAACTAGCCTACATGAATTTGATTTTAGCCTCACTTGTGACAGTTCGTTTGATATGAAACTATCATTCTATGCGTTATTATTCTAAGCCGCGAACTATGCTAACCAAGCTAAGTCGCATAGTTGGTTGCATCATCTTTTGGACAGCTATGAACTTGATAATAATTGTCCAAATAGGAAAACGTTTCATTACATAATTTATATATTTCTATTACCTAAATAACACGTTCTTAGTGTTCACAGTGGATGTGAACATTAAGAACGTGTTTATTTCGGTTAAATATATAGTATTTAATATACATTTAACCGAAATAATAACACATAATTTAGTTTAATATATGCATTATAATTGCGATAGTTTGTATTTATGATATACGTCATTTTTACGGTTATGTTCCATGGTTTTTTTTCTTAAACTTAGCGATGTCCCATCAGCAAGCAACAAGATAGTACTATTATGTGATTTAAAAAAACATGTAGTATGGTTGTTATAGTAGAAATATATAAAGTCAAAGTGTCGCCATTAAGGAAAATGTATACGATAAAAAACATGAATAATATCAAATCAATCATTCCAAACACCGTTAATTACGTTACTTACTTGGTTATTTGCAAATATACGTTAATTTCGCCGATAAAATATTAACAAATTATTTAAGTTACCAGAAAATTCTCAAAATATATATGAGTGAAGTAAAAATTTGATTTGGTAACACTGTATGTTGCACTCACTTGTTGTTTGTTGTTTCTGTTCCTTGTGATCTCAGGCGGGTATGGATACTACGAAATTCCTATACTATATTAGTAACTAGTACCATACTAGTATTAATGATACTAATTAAAGTGGATGTGTGACGGCTCTAAAACTATCTGTCAAAAAGAGGATATATATGCTCTCTTAGCTCGACTATAGCTTAGTTTCGCTCGCGGTGTGGCGTGCGCTTGAGTGTAATAGCGAGCCGTAAAAGTGTCGTATGTCATGATGGTAATGATGCATGTGTATCTTTGCAATACCGTCAAGCAATAGTTTTTGCATTAGCATTTTACCTCTTCTACCGTATTCGCCCAACATAGGCCTTTCATATTTACATTTCTTTTGGCTTGAACATAACCTAACCTCAGTACAGAGTACTAAAAAACCAACCTCAAACGTCATTCATCCCCTAGTTTACTACCCTTAGAGGTCGAATAAATTCTTCAAATTTAAATGGGATTACTTTTGAGGTACCCTCTTTCCAACAAAAAAATGGCGGAGTTATCGCGTAACATACATACAAAAAAGAACATTGTCGAATTGAGAACCTCCTCCTTGTTTTGAAGTCGGTTAAAAATAGTTTTTAATGGTCACGACTATGACAACGATGCGACTATCAAACGATACTTATGAAACGAGTTGTATTTTATAAGCAAAGATAGATTTTTTTATATAAGGGATTTCAAAAATTAACCGAAAGATAGCAAAATACGTAAATCAACATGGCTAATACGTAATACTTACCAAGATTAAACTTTGATATTTTACTTTAATGTTACTATTGTTGGCATAGCCTCTGACACGGTTTGCTAGAAGACGTAGATACGTCGCGTCGGTTCGAATCCAGCCAGATTGAAGGAATTTTTTCTAAGTGTTTCACTTTGTATTAATAATTATAACAAAGTAGTGGAGTAATTTCCCAAAAAAGAATTGAATATCAATTCAATAAAAATTTACCTTTTATCATGTTATACCATCTTGTTTATAATAGCCATGTAAGATATACCGATCTAGTTTCCATACTTATGCCTAATTTATTTTGTATTTTAATAACATTAAATGTTGTTTTTAATAACAACTGTTATTTGTAACACGGTATGGTATCGTACAACTTTTTAATAATAACTATTATTTATAATATGGTAACACATTGTATAAGTTATTGGAAGTAGAATATTCATTTGTTTTTGTAATTGACAACTCAGGACTTATGAAATGATTGTATTTGACATTGAGCGGAATAAACAAATTTCAATCTGGTTAATCGTGATTTGATTTCTTAGTTGAAGGATATATCCTTTATCATTTAATTTTGATAAGGTTCCATGCAGATACAACATCGACTCCTATATAATATCCTGTATAACTTTGTACGTCTATTGTAGAAGCTTAGGAACGCGTCAGCTTTCAATGGCTCTTCCAGTAGGTTGTTCGTAGCATTTGTTCAAATATTACCTGTGTACTTTAATGTTCTATTGTTATACTAAAGTTCTTAGAACTATTTTTAATGTGTGGTAGAAATTATGTACAAATGAGCAATGTACAGCTGAGTAAATTGACTTAATTTTCTTTTTATTGAAGCTGATATGCTCTGTTACACCTACGTAAGGTGTATTCTGTATCATGAAGGGAATAATATTCGATACAGGGAAGGCACATGGTCAATGCGTCTAAAGTTAAAAGAGAGGAGAACAGTCGTATTGCCTTTAATGTGATCTGTGGGGCAATGCAAGTGCGCACGTCACCCTGAGACATAAGTTTGCATTTTTTTATACCATTAAGTGGCGAGACGAACAAGTGCGCCTGATGGTAAGCCTGTCCATAACAGTTTCAGAGCCACTCTCCATCCACTGCGCTCTGTCTCATGTGCCTGTAATTTCACCAGCACCCTTGCCCTTCAAGTCCGGAAGACAGTGAAGCTCACATTATCGCATGGCAAATAGATAAGGTGGCAGTACTACCGTGGACGAGCTCTTTCACAAGGAGCTATGCTGCTACTGCGAAAATGTATGAAATTTTAATAGGCGAGAGTTTAGTGACGACATTGTTTTCAACGTGTGTAATATAAAAAGTATACTGTATGAACGGTGACGCAAAATTGTGACATTTGCGTCACTATACGACGCTTGTTTACATTTCGATAACATCGGCACTTGAATGGCCATAATCTCACATTCTCAGTAATTTCTTTGCATTCGGTACTGTTTGTGGTTTCAGATAAAAAATTGTTTGTAAAGATACCAGAGGATTAAATATAGATTAGACCACAAATTTGTCAAAAATACATTCATTTATTAGACAATAACTCAAAATATACAGGTAAGGCACAACATTAACTGAAATACTAGAAACTAAAGCCAAGATTAAATTATAATTAATAAAATTGGGTCCTTACTTTGCTGCTTTTATACCTGTTAGAACACTTCTAACTTCAATGTCATTTTGAGTAACAACACGAATCTCAATGTTTACTTTAGGTCGCTTATAACTCAAGAATGTACAAAATAAGTGCACGTCATTGCCAAAATGGACAGCTTTATCTGATGTACTCTTAAAAACAGTACTAACTCCGTCTTGATCTCCTTTGCCATGACCACATTCTAAATAATTACACGTAACAGAATTTAGCTGTGTAAAATCATGATTACAATTGGCTAATCATGAAAAAATATTATATTATAGTATATCTGCTGCAATTCTAGTCACTACATCATCTTCGTAAAACTCTGTAATTAGTAGTTCTATGAAACTATCATTCTACCTATCTTTTTTCTTTTTCTTTCGTATTGTAATTTCGTTTGCGTTAAAAGCTTTTTAATTATATCTTTTTCTGTCAAAAAGATATTTGGAAATTTACGTTGGACCTTTTCTCTCACCCCGTGTAGCTTTCCTTGATACTTCTTGAAAGAATTTCCCCAAACATAAGAGAGATACTTTCAAAGCTCAGGTAATTAGAGAAATAATTTGACAAAACTTCAGTTATTCAAATTCTATTAACATTGTACAATTAAACCATCGACGTATATTTTATATATTTATTTATAAAGTAAGTATTTAATTGTTTGTGTTTAATATTTTAGTTTTTCTTTAATTTTAACATTTATTAGGATAAACAGGAAATGGACGCCGAAGGAGGTGAGATTTGGGACTGTTTTTTCAAGTTTATTTTACTAACAACGTTTCCGTAACCATAAGTACTACATGCATGTAAGCAACACACTCTTATGTCTCGTATATTTTATAAACGATATACATATTCTATGAAAACACATTACGATTACGACATTACGATCCTTATACAACCCCAGCATTCGGTTCCGCACGACTGCACACGGCGGGCAACGTCATTTACACCTTTCTGAGCGCGTACTTAAGTTCCTTTTTCTTGTGATATATATGGTACGTAGTAACTATTCAGTCACCTGTGGCTCAAGTTTCAATTTACAAAATTTCGCATATACTCGTACATAATTTGTCTCATACATAGTTCGTATTGTTTTTATGACTTTCATACATCTTTCATGTGATAAAAGCACTTCTGACGTATGAATTTTTATACCAAGGTTATGATTAACGGCAATATAAATGCTACAAAGAAAGAACTTTCTGGAACGCAATCGAATGAACCGACCGCAGACAGCGCGACGCGCTCATATTTACATAAAACAGTTGTAACACAAATACCATAATGTTATTTGAGAAGGCTTAGAGATAATTTCTATTGTTACAGTATAAACCAGTATAATTTGATCTCGGTAATAAGAACACACCTAATTTGTCGAAATAAATTCGGGCGTTTATACAATCTATGTATTATAAATATGAATGTTTTTGTTTGTATGTTTGTCTCGTATGCGTTTCATTTTTAACCGACTGCAAAAAAGGGAGGTTCTCAATTTGGTTGTGTATTTTTGTAGATGCATATTACGTGATAACTCCCGCAGCGGCATTATAAACCGATTTTGAAGGTTTTTTTTTGTTGTATAGAGGGTACCTCGGTCACTAAGGAGGTACCATTTTTTCTTAGAAAACCCTCTAAGGGTGGGTGGATGAATCTGGTTTCGAGCACTTTCCAGTAACGGATTTCAATAAAACTTGCCTAAAAGATGTAATTCCATGAGCTTTTGAGGTCGTTTTTTTTGTATACTCCCGGACTCACGGACTAGAGTCGTGTTCATTTAAAGAACGTACTTCTCATTTTTCATACAGCTCTAGGTATCGTTTGATTGTCACTTCGTTATCAAAGTCATGTTCATTTAAAGAATTAAAAGACTGAAACAAGTGAAAATCTGAAAAGGCTATGTCGGGCGAATACGCTGGACGAGGTAACACATTCCAGCCTATACTTTATGAAGTAATAGGACCATTTTACCATATTGAGTTTGATTGGTTTCGGCTCATCTCGAAAGACCCATACGCTCGATTGCTGCTTTGTTTTGGGATCGTAACTATAAATCCATGTTTTTAACCTTTATTACTTCACTTTCCATTAGCCTGTTACTACGTCCCACACCAAATTTGACGCCCCTTCGTTGAATCTGGTAAGCATGGCATTGCACTAAGTGACGCGATCCGTGTTTTGAGCCTCAGTAAAATTATGTGGGATCCACTGAGAGCACAGCTTTTTCACACCAAAATATTTGTATAGTATTGATTGTATTTGACTCATGCCTATGCCTAAAGATGACCGAATCTCATGGTAAGTCACATGTCTGTCTGTTTTGATCATACGGCGCACAGCATCGATGTTTTTGTTGTACACAGCAGTGGACGGGCGACCATCACGAAATTCGTGACTGAGATTCACACGACCGCGTTTGAATTCTGCAAACCAGCTATAAACAGTCGTGGGCATAGTGCTTCATCGCCAAAAGCAGTGTGAAGCCGAGCGAAGCTCCACTGAGCGGTTAAATTGCACTGAAAATCGTAGAAAATCGTACTACGAAAATTTTCACGAGTTAAATCCATGGTGACGTAGTCAACCAATTTCTAAAATGACGCCACAATGTAAAAACAAGTAACAGTCATCATCTGAAACAAACTGTATTCTACAGCCAAAAAGTTCCATTTTTAAATGTTGTAATTACTTTTTAAATATTGGTTATGTAAGTGACCAGTTCCGGAAACTTATAGTGCGCCCTATTAGGTTAGTTTTATTCTAAATTTTAGAATGTTTAAACTTGAATTCTAATGTTTTAGCGCGCATTTTAAGAATACAAGAGAAAGTTTTAACTTCTGCATGTGTAGCCTCTGGGTGAAGAATACTAAGGTGACATCAGGTATGTTCGCTAAGACACGCACAGACGGCTTTCATGCCGTTCTGATGGAGCGGATAGTCTCATTTTGGCGACCTGCGCGTGGGGACCTCAAAAGCATTCTGATTGTGTTGTAGCGGACAAAATACACTGCCCCATCCTGACCCATCAGACGCAGCTTCATGTGGCGGTTTAGATTAAGTTTAATATTGTGCTTGCTAAAACTTATTTTATTTTAATTTTATTAGTTTATAGTGATCGGTTTTTTAAATTTTAGAATAGAACAGAATAGAATAAGCTTTATTGCACACAAAATAAAAGCAGTGACAGTACAAAAAATAAAACATAGTTAAGGTACAATCGAGGACCTTATCGCTAGACAGCGTACTCTTCCAGGCAACTTACAATGTTCTGGGTGAAGGGCGGTTAACGGTGCACAAAGCATCTAAATGATATACAAATTGAACCGAATACATTCTTAAACAAACTTCACAAAAACGTACTATGTATATATTGTAACATACATGCACATTGCCACATATCAAATATATAATTATACAATATATAGAATATGCTTTTGATACATATCATATATACACACATTACATTATATACACACATATATACATCTACTCTCTACTAAATTAAAATTACTAAGTTTATTTATTTATTTTTTTTAAATAAAGTAAATAAAGTTAATAATTGTAAATTAGTAAATTTTGATATTTTAATTTCGAAGTTGTTGACCATTGCGTACACCTGGGGCAGACAGTCCAGTTAGGTGAGTCCACTTTGAGAAATAGATCTCTCGTCCAATCCAGCTCGGATGGGCAGCGTTCGGGAAACTATAAAGAATCTTTGCGTCCAAATTACCTCAATGTCTCAAGACGAAAGTCTTTGACCAGTGTGGGTTGCCAGTGATCACATATGGATCAGAAACGTGGTCCCTCACTATTTGCCTCATAAGAAGGCTCAAGGTCACTCAGCGGGCAATGGAGAGAGCGATGCTCGGTATTTCCCTACGTGATAGAATCAGAAATGACGAAATCCGTAAGAGAACGAAGGTAACCGACATAACTCGAAGAATTGCTCAGCTGAAGTGGCAGTGGGCGGGGCACATAGATAGGAGAACCGATGGCCGTTGGGGCGGAAAGGTTCTTCAATGGCGATCGCGCACCGGACGACGCTCAGTGGGTAGGCCCCCCACCAGGTGGACCGACGATCTGGTGGAGGTCGCGGGAAGCCGATGGATGCGGGCAGCGCAGGACCGATCGTCGTGGAGATCGTTGGGGGAGGCCTATGCCCAGCAGTGGGTGTCGTATGGCTGAATGATGATGATGATGATGATGATATTTTATAAATTTCGTTAAATTTTGATTCAATATTTTAATTTTGAGAGGTTTGTTTTGTTTTCTTTAAGTTACTTCTTTTGGTTACAATTTTATGTCATATATGATTTGAATTTTTAATTTTAATTTTGTAATTGTATAATGGATTTGGTTTGTCTGAAATTAATTATTTAAGTATAGGGATTCATGAAAAAAGAAGAACTAACTAATCGTTCATCATGATGCTAAACCACACTCATCTCACAGCCCTCATAAATTATTACAAACAGACTGGAATGTGTTACCTCGTCCAGCTTCTTCTCCCGACATAGCCTTTTCAGATTTTCACTTGTTTCGGTCTTTTAAATGAACACGACTTTGATAACGAAGAGACCATCAAACGATACTTAGAGCTGTATGAAAATGAAAAGTACAATTCTAAAATCACCTCAAAAATGGCAACAGATTGTACTCGTAAATCAATATGGCCAGTTATATTAAAGTTTGACATTTTTTTATATTTTTAATTTGTACTTTAATACCGCACGGACTTTATGGTCAACCCAATAATAACATAATCATTGATTTTGACTACAAAAGACATGCAAAGGTCAGAGAGCATCTGTAGTTGGTTATTGTTATAGGGATTGCGAGTGCCGAACATTTGTCACTGTGGTGGAACACGTGACAATTATGGAGACGACAAGGCATGCTTCAAAAATTGTACCATTGGTAGTTCGTAATATTATTGACTTACATCTGATAAAAGCACTTTTTATCACAAATGTGGCTTTATATTTTATATTATTGGATAAAATAAAATTGCAGTCATACATTAAAATAATATTATATTCTTTCCGAAAACAATTGTATTTTTTTGATTCCCGCCATTAGACAGCTGATCTTTTGACAGTTCTCTAGCGTAGTAACAATTAGCAACTTATTTTATTCAAAGTTAGAAATATTGTTATTATAAACGTATTACTTATACGTAAATTAATGAAACATTAAAATAAATTCATTTCTGTTGCGTATTATACAAAATAAACAGTATTTAATTTACTGACTTCATTTAAATAATATAATAGTTATTTTAAGCAATCGTTGCTTATCGAGGGTTCTTAATGTCGAGTATCGTGTTTAGGCCACAAACGGTTAAGATACGAGATTATAGGACCTAATTATGTATTGCATATAATACTTTTTCTACGAGTAAATAAAATAATGAAACACAACCAATATTTAATGATATTTTGTTCAATTCATGGCAACAAACCCAATTTATTTTACTAAATTTTCACCCATTTATTTGGGCAGGCAAAGGTTCCACCATACAGCCTCTTCAAATAATTTAGACGTAAGCTAAACAAACGCTACAAAACAAAAGCAAAGAAATACGATAATTGAAGTGGAAAAGTACTGCATATATTTTAAATAATATTTTCTTTTAAATAAAAGTTTATGGCCCGTTGCAAGATCTGTAGTCCAATTTAACTAATCAGGAGGTAGTAGAGTGTTTGAGTAGCGTCATGTTTGATAATATTATAATTAGCTAGCAAAATTACGACGTTATTTTTTTGAAACCCATGCAGAATTTTTATTCTGAACTAAAAAAAGCGCCTTTGTGATGAGGTTTTTAAAATTATAATTTACAGACTAAAGCATAGAACCAGAAAAAAGTAATTTAGGTACGGGTCATACAGTTATAAATAGATACATGAATTTATTATAATAATAATAATAAATCATTTATTGTCTCCACAAACAGTGCTTCGTAAAAATAAAAATAAATGCTTTACAAAATATAATCTGGTTATGGAGGCTGGTCCCTGAACTAGGAGAACCTGTATCTCAGGTAACCAGGTCTCCACCCCCGTGCAAACTTAATAGCTATGATTGAGCAATTACAAGTGAAAACAAAACGAAAGCAAGAAAGAAAATAAAAATAAAAGTGAAATTTTAGATAGTACAAATTTTGTTCTAAGGAGGTTAGGTTAGGAGAGAACAAAATGACGCGCGTGGTTGGTGTGTGTGTGAATGTGTGCGCGTGTGCGTGTGTGAGCATGTGTGCGTGTGTGTGTGTGTGTGTGTGTGTGTGTGTGTGTGTGTGTGTGTGTG
>NW_020653852.1:3020192-3050145 GCF_003589595.1 Hyposmocoma kahamanoa | reverse complement strand
TGTGTGTGTGTGTGTGTGTGTGTGTGTGTGTGTGTGTGTGTGTGTGTATACAATTGTTACAAGTATCAACTATGGGACGATCAACAACATATTAACTATTGTGATAATTAATATTTATTGATTAATATTAGGAAGGTATAATTAGAAGACTTTCAGTTTCATCATAATTAAAATGTGTAAGCCAAATTATTATCTGTTTCTTGCATTGGTATTTCGTCAGTGGATATATATATTTCTAATATTCTGTTTACTTTGTTATGCAGATATGGGCCCATGAAGTAAGCGAAACGCCTTCCAAACGAGGTTTTAATGGGGCCGCGTTTAACGACTATATCTTTCCTTTGGTTTGTTTTATAGTACGGGTCGTAGGTCATGTAAGAATGCTGCCGAAGGAGAATATGCAAGATGTAAATTTGCCGGACAGTGAGAACATCACAAGATTTATATAATTCCGATGTGGGGAACACGAATGGGCGAAAAGTAGCCACTTTTAAGATGGCTCTTTGGGCTCTTTCCAAAATTAGGAGATTCTGTTTTGATGCGCCACCCCAGATATTGATACAGTAAGGCATTATGGATTCACATAGAGCCCTATAAACAAGTTTTAGAATTTTGGGGTTTGCAATATGTCGTAGTTTTAAAAAAAATTAAAAATTAGTTTCCATTAGTACTCTTGCAGTGAGTTTGGTTATGTGCGAGTTAAAACTTAGATGTTTATCGATGATTACACCAAGATATTTAATTTCTGGTACTTCTTCCAAGATGGAACAAGAGCAATTCTGAGTATAAGGATCGAGACAGCAATGAGCAGTTATATTGAAATTAGGGGGAGGACGATTTATGTTGCGTATGCTAAAAGCTAAGTATTTCGTCTTGTTAGTATTAAGGCTGAGAAAGTTATAATTAAGCCATCCCATAACCTTGTGAAGGCCTAGTTGAGCATAATTGGAAGCCTCATCCCAAGTATCTCCTGTAAAAGTCAGTGCAGTGTCGTCTGCAAATGCTATGATTTTGCCGTTAGTAAGGACTATATCACCAGTTCGTTGATAAAAGACAGGAAGAACGTCGGACCCAGCGCGCTACCCTGAGGGATACCATAAGTGACAGGTTGTTCGTCACTCAACACGCTACCCAGTTTTACTACTTGAACTCTGTCTAGAAAAACAGTAATTACTTTCTTCCCCTCGTTCTAGCCCTTTGACTATGGTATTGGTTAAATCTTCAATAGCATCTGCGGTTGATTTAGTTGATCTGAATCCGTATTGCTGTAAGGATAGTAATTTATTTTATTTATTTTATTTAAACACTTTATTGTACCACAAAGTAACTTACAAATTTTCAGAAACAATTTATTATTTTCCTAGTACAAAGTAAGACCTTTATTCATATTTTTTTGAACATTGATGGGAGGATTGAAATAGATAGTTAATGACACGGTCTCTCTCGGCACTCTTGTGAAATGGAAGAATAATAGATTTCTTGAAGACCTTAGGAAATGCTCCCATCTCAAAGCATGCAAGAATGAATAGCATTTGAGATTAATTTCATAAGCAATGAAGCAGCCACATTAGGATCATCTTGGTCTAAGACAGATCCAAAGTCAATGTTGGTAATAGCTTCGTCCAATCCCTTGTCGTCTATCTTCTGCTTAAAAATTATATCTTTGGTTGAACGATAGTAAGTTGCAAGGCTGATTACATATGAATTACGTAGCAACAGTCACCGTCTCCTTACCAATTTTAATAAGTAAGCCATTCGTTTCTGGGAAAAATTTATGAAACAAAGATATGTTTCCTGATTTTATGAAATTACCGTCAACGTAGAACACCCAAGTCAAATAAGCAAAAATGTGTTGTGAACATAATGTTAGTGTTGCTAGTATATAAATAAGTGTCGCTTGCCATCAGGCCCACGGCTTGTTCATCCCGTCACTTGATATCATTAGAAAAAAGAGCTTAATTTGTGGCCCCCAGGGACCCAGTTTCCACCGCAAAAGGCACAAAGCAGCACTGGCTGAGGTTGTTGTAAGTACTAGTTTACGTCATTGAATTGCGTTCAATTGACAAAATTGTACATAACCTTGATGTCTTGGTGAACGTTCCTACGTAATGTGATTGTCCAACGACTGGCTCACGTCACATTTTCAATATAATATTAATAACTAAACGTTTAAGAAAAAAAAACTATTCTCGATAACATGGCGCCAAGAGCTAATAAACTCTAGTTTTAAATAAAAACACTGGCGCCACCATATAAATAACAAACCGGAAGAAGTTGACCTTCATAGAGTGTATGGTACACATGTAATGTTGTATCCATATATTGCTTAACTAGGTGTTAAATTATTTCCTTCTCACAAAGATACGTTTGAAATAGTTTTTATGTTATAAAATATTAGCATGCACACTTAGTGGTAAGTCAAGATGTGGACAGACATGAAACATCCCTACAAACTGTCTATTCGATCTCGCCTTGGAGTTACCATCTCCTTTCCATCATCAGGGGATTAGAGTAGGTTGCGATTATGAACAGTCACGTTTGCAGTAAAGTCACAATTACCCCGCAGTCATATTTACCCCCATATTCATAATTACCCCACGGTTACAAATTACCCCAATCGACTACAAACAAATCTGATGTAACGTATTTTGCTCTCCTTATCATAACTAACGTATTTGCATTTTGTGAACTTTCGAGACATTGGTAGATAAAGTTCTTTTTTTGTTGAAAAATGTCATATACGATGATTTTGCTTAACAATAAAACTGAAATTAAACAATATATATGTATATAAAAAACAGGAGGTGTAGGTCTCGTTTTGCTGATCCTAGATATGTTACTAACTCAATTTCACTGAAAATGTCAATTATGTTGGTGATGATAAGCAAGAATACGTCACATGAGATTTTTTTGTAGTCAACTGGGGTAATTCGTAACTGTGGGATAATTATGACTATGGAATAAATGTTACTGAGGGGTAATTGTGTCTATAGTGCAAACGTGACTGTTCATGAGGCAAACAAGATTCTTAAACGTTAACGTGTTAGCAAGGTAATTGGCGTGTCAAAATAAAATTCGCTAACATCATAATACAAGTAAGTTATACGGTCATCAATATATGTCGGTAATAAAGCTTTCTCACAATTTTCCGGTCCAATTTGCGGAAAATTCGAAATATTCATAAGTTCTGAATTGGTCTCTTAAATTTTCCTAAAACGTGTATCTTTCGTTTCATATAAAATATAAGTCCCGTGTGAAATCTTGTAATTCATGGTAATATTACATTTGTTATTAAAATGATCAACATTTAATATCTAACCTATGACAAACTAGTCTGAGAGACGCAAAAAACTTGTAAAAAAAACTTGATCTAAACATTGAACTGAACCATTATGATTAGCTTTATAAATTAACTAAAAGCAATCAAAAATTAGTTTTCTGTTTGCGGTCTGCGATTTGTTTTCAAACAAAGTTTTTATGTAGATATTTTTTATGATCGAAGTGACGGGACGAACAAGTCGTGCGTTTTATTAGCAGTACACAGCTATCCATAGCCGTTGCAATATCTCTCAGAGCTTTAAATCGCAAAAATCTGAGGGAAACTGCCGCTGCGCCTGTCACCCTAAAACATAAGTTGACACGTCCCTTGTGCCTGTAATTTTACCAGCACGCTTACCTTTCAAAACAGGAACGCAGTTATGCTCATATTACTGTCTGGCGACAAAAATGAGTAAGGTAAAAAAATTGCAAATTGCGGCATTAAACGAAAGGAAATTGTCATGTTTGTTAGACACCACTTAGGTTAGTATACATAATATGTATATCTTTTTAAATTTGTTAAAAACAAACATCGTAATACTGAACTAATACTAGCAACTCCGAGATTAGAAACGTTAAGAAAAAACTGGCTTTATAGAATACCAAACTCCCTTAAGAAAATGACAACATATGCAAAACTAAACTAAAGTCTCTCTCGACAAATGGGTCTGGACGTACACATAGACAACCATAAATTACACCCAAACCATGGGGTGCCAATTCATACAAATTAACTTTTCACTTCTCATGCTCTTAAAGTTCGTATTTATGCTGGGAGTAGGCTGCATAAAATACGATTTTATGCTCTAGTGCATAAAATAGGAATATATGCTCTAGTGCATTAAATAAAAAAACCATCACATTAAATATGTCTAATTGTTGTAATTTTACATTAAATTTTAATTAATAATCGTTTATTTGTAATATTGCTGTTTAATTTCCTCGCAATCGAAGTGAAAAGCAGAGTGTATAACTCGTTCATAAAACCCATTTTACCCTCGACTTGTATCCATATAATGTCTCGGGTAAAACGACGCATTTTATGCACTTGTTGTGCAATCTACTATTAGTACGTATTTAACACGGGAGATGGCGACACTTAATAAATAAAAAATATAAAGTATTAAATATCGAAAATTTGAGGTAAGGTAAACTAAATGAGAAGTATAAAATATGAAAAACAAATTCAAAACCTACTATTTAAACAACATTTTAGGAATGTTAAATTGAAATTCATTAACAAAATCACGATAATTGGTGAAAACAGTAAACCGTCCTTGAAAAAATTACTCAATTTTGATTTGTTAGTTTGCAGTAAATTGTATAGATGGCAATTCAATGAATTTATTCTCGAAATTACGTAACGTTTTAGCTTTATCTTTTACTTTAAATTAATAAAAGTTATTGTATATACATATATTATAATCAACGCCTGAACAAGAATAATAATCTTGACAAAATATAATTGCTGCCATCTGCTGGCCTTATCGAATATTAGTACAATCGCATCGCGAGTTTACTTGGTACCAAGTATTGATCAATGTTAAAAATCAAAATAAGCGTCCGAATAAGCGGAGTTACGAGTGCAACATTACCTTTGTATGAGATTGGCTATCAGTACTAGTGTAGGATTATATTTTTCGTGCCCAAACACACGACAGAAATAAATGTAGGCCATCCAAATATTTCTCTCGACCCGGGAATCGAACCCGAGTATTCTGTGAGGCAGATCTGCTGATCTGTATGGTAACCGTTTGGCCACAATGTTTTATTAGTTGGGTTGCGATTAATTGGACAGCATGGCACAAACTTTGTATTCCACAAAGCTTCAAAATTCGTTCTTGTAGCGCTTTTATAATCTGTATATCACAAAGAAATTAATTATTTGATTTGAAACGTTGGGCCATCGAGGACGTCTAAAAAACTTTATTTAAATATTTGTATCAATGTAGGTATTTCACAACGATGTCTAACATCATTGTGCAATACCTATTTGTATATAAAACGTTGGCTTCCGAGAGTTGACCATGAAAAAAATGGATTTCGACGAAAATGACATGTGTATACAATGATAAACCGCCTAAATAGACATCGAAACTAGTAACAGCTGCACAGGGTGTACCAAAAAGGCTTAATCGTACTGCTTCGTCATCATAAACAAAAACGTTTATAGTCAAGTGTGGTAAGAAGAACATACGTCATTTCGAGACAAATGTTTTGGGCTCTAGGAAGAACAAATAAAATCATATAAGAATTTTGAAGTACACTAAACTTGCCTTTGTTTATCCACTTTACAGATTTTGACAATACATTATGCTAAATTCATTGCTTACAATGTATTCGCTGTAAACGTGTGAATTGTGCTAACTTTTTCTTCCTCTAAATAAGATGGGATATGAGTAACAACAGTCATAGTACCTATTTGTTATAATCGCAATGTATTATGACAGATAATATAATACTATTAGTAGAAGTAGAGCTCCAGGAAAGTACTGCCATCTTACCTACTTCTGCCGCCAAGCAGTATGAGCATTACTGCGTACCTGTTTAGAAGGGTAAGTGTAATAATGAAATTACACGCACATGGGACTTGTCAAGTTATGGTAACGGGCGTAGTGGCAGTGCTTAAAACATCTTTGCAATTTAATACTCTGAATGGCATTGCAATTGTTATGGATAGGAGTGTCGCTCACCGCCAGGCGCACGACTTGTTCGTCCCAATACTTGGTATTATAAAAAAACTATACTAGTACAAATACCCAATATCCTAAATTTTTTTCTTTTTTTTAAATTTGCTCGTCTCTTTCTTATTTGTAAGAATTGATACTCCACGGTATTATGTAAATTATTTGGAACATCATAGCGACATCTCTTTAAAATGGTTTAAACTAATTTGTTTCTGTGTTTTATCGATTGAGAAACTATAGTGCTGAAACTCTTTTGATTATCTCCTGGTGTTCCTCTTACCACACCTGACCCTATAAAAAAAAAGAAAAATTTTACATCTTCACAAAAACCTACTCACACACTCATGTCCAAGGAAAGGAACATCAAACTTGACACTTTTGACTTCCGTTCTTATAGTAAACGGAACAGAGTTAATTTTAAGTCTTAAGTCTCACAAAGTGCTCTTGACCGTGTGCAAATGGTGAATGGTAATTTGGAGAGCGTAAGCCGATATAGTAAAAATACTGCAAATGTTTGAACACATTTGGTGAAACTACATGAACATAGAATTTGTCAATTTTACGTCAAAGGGTGTCGACGTCGCAGTGGATGTGGAAGCCGTACCGTCACTGGACATCATAAAAATATTAGACGTACAATTAGGTTGTGGAATTAACTCCTAGCCGACGGTTTTTCCGCAGGAATTCAGCGTGGAGTCCTTCAAAATGGGTTTAAGAAGGGTTGGCAACGCGCTCGTGTCGCCACTGGCGCTGCAAGCGTTCATAGGCGATACTGGCCGCTTTCCATCAGGCGGGTCATATGCTTGTTTGCTGCCTACATAATATAAAAAAAAATGTACAAGTCAGAGAAAAAATGTCTTAGGTAAGGCAAAACGGATCACATCATATAGATTCTTCGACATTGCTACGAATATGTATAACACTATAACTACACCCAAGATAAGTGAGTATGATTCATTTTTCACAGAATAAGGTAACTATAGACCATTACGTACACAGCTATATATAAATTAAATTCACTTCATTCATTCATAGTTAGGTTTACCAAGTTTCGTTTTTAATTCGGACAACTAAGCATAATAAAATTTTTTAAGTATTGTCATTGGTTTGGCCTTGTTGAAAGGTCTACAATGTAAGTCCCGAAAACATCGAGTATATAACCAGAAATAGAGACGAAATGTCATTTAATCTGTTTGATATTCTGCCAAATCATTACTGGGACTACTACGCTCTGATTAGCCAGCCGGAACGCGAAACAATTGACGGGTGTCGTCAATTGTTTCACTTCAAAACTCGACCAGTTTAACTTGAGGTTTGCTATATTGGACAAAAATTGCAAAATTACATATTTAATTATTTAATTACCGATGAAATGTGATTCCGTTTGTTTTGTGATTAGATATTTTGCTGTCTTTCCCATACCACCGAATCGAACAGCCCCTCATAGTTAGAGATATTATCTTTATTACAATAAATACAGAATATTTTTGGAATAAACGGACACGTACACACAGGTCAGTTGTTGGCGCTGTACTATTTCAGCTTTCTAATTTGTGATTTCAGCGTAAACGAGAGTTGATGTTTAAAAGTGATATCAGTACCGTTTGACTGAAGAGTTGCCAGATGGATGGCCGATATTTTGTTTCTATTTCTGGTTATATACTCGGTGAACGAACGAACTAACTAACTAACTACCATTAAGGATTAAACTGGGTCCCTACGGTATAGTCCGCCATACAGGCCGATTGTGGATTGGAAACATCACACGTTTCCCAAGGGTTGTGTTCTTTCGACATGTAGGTTTCATGGCGTTGCTATTTTCCTTCATAGTTAGCGAAGGATATTTCTACAATTTTTTAATATCAAGTAACGGGACGAACAAGTCGTGCGCCTGAAGACAAGCAACACGCCTGTCCATAACGGTTGCAGTGCCACTCAGAGCTTTAAATCGCAAAGACCTGAGACATAAGTTGACAAGTCCCATGTGCCTATAATCAAGCACCCTTACCCTTCAAAACCGGAACACAGTAATGCTGACATTACCTACTGCTTGGCGGCAAAAATCGGCAAAGAAATATTTACAAATGAGCTGGGAACTTGAAGGACTGCGATTGGACCATACCGATCTCCCAATTCGTTCATTACAGTGTGGCATGCACTGCAATGCTCGTCATCGACACGGTAACAAGAAGACTGACATCATAAACAACAACTTTTGTTTCACAACTTTTAATAATTGATCAAATATTACTTTCACACAAAAATAAAAATGTTTAAATAGATCACTCTAAACAGTGATAACTCTGTGAAAAACGCAGGAGCGCGGGTGGGAACCGTCGAGGAGAAAGCTTGCACGTTTAAACTTACTAAATATACACTTAAAAAGTATCAGATGGTACAACAAAAACTTAAAAATTAATTTTTGGTAAACTTATTATGTTTTGTAAAACAATCATGGAACAAAAGTTGTTGTTTGTGATGTTACTAACATAGTCCTAAGAGGTTGTGGCATTTTACAAATAACCCTACACAAAATATATTGTTTGTTATATTACACGAACCTTTTTTCGACTCCTGTATCTAGAATTCAAAATGTAATCAATAACCCATTAACCCCAAAATCCACCATTATTTTTAAAAGAAGCAGAAATAATTACCGTTACGGAGGCTAAAAATAAAGGAGAGGAAAATCTGTGTGGAATGACGACGCTAATAAAGCTGGTACTTCTTAAATTATCGGGTCACTTCCATTTAGTAGTGATTTACAGTTTAACATAATTTCATTTTGTCCGCAAAATTAAATGTCCCTGGTCACACTACATTTACCGGAAACTTTATCTGCAACGTATATCTTTCGTGGTGTAATTCCTGCTTAGACATCCATCAGCGAGTCAAAACAATAAATCTTATGAGACTAATTATAGACCGGGAGGCGGCTGGCGCTACGACATACGCCATTTTAAATTATCTATTAAAATTTATGACGTCAAGAAGAACAGACTACCTTATGATACACAGTGATAGAAAAGCCTGTGTTTTGGAAATGCATTTGTTACAGAAACACCTTTTCTACTAAAGACAGTTTTACCGAAATAACTGGCCCGTCTGATATATTAAATGGTTTTAATTATTATATATGGCACGAGAGAAATAAATTTCTCACAGATGGCGCTACGGAAAAAAAGTCGTTAAAAGCAAAGATGTGCAACAAATACATAGAAAAATATGTAAGGTCCGCTGGTTCGTTCCGTGGCTTAGTCGACATAGCGTTTATACGCTAGCATGGTTTACTAGAAGACGTTGGTTCGAATTGAGCTTCGAAGGCTTTTTTTCTAAGTGCGATATTTGTATTAATAATTACAACAAACTAATGGAGTAATTTAACAAAAAAAAAATTGAATATCATGGTGGTGAAGCATAAAAAAAACTTACACAGCTTCGAAAGGCATGAAAGCCGTTATAACAGTCACTCCACAGGACGACTGAGGGTCGTACCGCGTCGGTTCGCACTCACTGAAAAAAATCCGCGCATAATTTTGTTGAATAATGCGTATTATTCCATTCCTTGTAATACTATATATTAGATAAAACAATGTTAAATTTACAAGATAGTAAGTAAATCTAAATCTAAACCATACTGTCATCTAATAAACTTAATGGTTTTGTTGCTTCAGAATCTTTTGCGACCAAGAACATAATTGCGTTTTAGAAATTAAACAAAAACTGTTCAACGCCATCTAGCGGCGTCTCACCCAAACTACGTAAATTGAAGCTTAGGTAAATATACTCTTCCTATTTCGATCTCTGATAATTATTTACTTATTTATGATTCCAAGAGTAAACAGCAAGAAACTGCAATTCCATGACAATAAACCATAGCGTGGTATGACGAAGCAAATTGTTATCCGACTAAAAATCTTTACGCAACGTCACTAAACTGAGGGATTTTCCCAAAGCTAAATTGAAAATTGGAGCAACTTAAGTCAACACGTCATATTTTTAATAGTAACTACTATGAATACTGATTCACTTGAGGACGGCAAGATTTATAACAAAAGGTATTATCTTCCTTTGTAATACTACGTAAATGGGTTTCCTAAAGAATGGGTTTCTTAAAAGGATAAAGATCACATTAATATTCCAATGATACAGATGGATGTTCGACAGTTCATAGTTTTGAAGTGAGAATTTGTGAAGAATAATAATAATGCCGCACACATTCATAGTCCTGTATCGCGGGTGCCATGGACACACGCATACACAACCACAAATTACACCCAAACTTACAAGAAATGTAGGCCATACAAATATTTCCCCTGGCCCGGGAATCGAACCCGGAACCTCTGCGTAGCAGTCCAGCATGGTAACCGTTCGGCCACGGAGGCAGTTATAGAACCCGAAACCTTGGATAGTTTGATGAATTTCATTTTTAACCGACTTCAAAAAAAGGAGTAGGTTCTCAATTCCACTGCATGTTTTTTTTGGAAGTATGTTACGCGATAACTCCGGTATTGGTGAACCGATTTTCACGATTCTTTTTTTGTTGGAAAGAGGGTACCTCCATAGTGGTCCCATTTCATTTTGAAGAAAATCATCCACCTCTAAGGGTGGTTGATCACGCATGACCATTCATTTTTATAAATAGCCTAAATTTTACTTAAGGAGTAATTATTTTTATGGTTGGTTTTGCTATTCTCCAATTCAAGGCGTTTTTCTCTCTCAATGTACTTTGAGTAGTGAGAACCGATTTTTATTATCTCCAGTGTCAAGTCCTGTATAGCGGCGAACTAGGGGATATTTCGACGAAAAGTCGTGCGCCTGTACATAGCAGTTGCAGTACCAGGGCAGTGAGCTTTAAATTTCAAAGTTCTGAGGGTCACTGATACTGCGCCCGTCATCCTGAGACTCAAGTTGACAGTCCCATATACCTGTAATTTTACCAGCACCTTTACCCTTCAAAATTAGAACGCAGTAATGGACACATTACCTACTGCTTGGCGCAGGAGTAGATAAGATACTTCCCTGGACGAGCTCTTTCACGCGAAGCTCTACTGTTTCTAAAAATAAACTACATTACATTTACAAACTGTGTATTAAATGCGGTAAATAAATAATTTCGAAAGAAACTCAATTAGAAGCCCCAAGTCAAAGACCGAGGGTTTTGGGGGCGAGGTTGTAATTCCTGTACCGCCTGTGAAATGTACAATGTTTTTTATCACACTTGCACGTAAATAGTATAATTGCACGCAGGCTAACTTGACTATAACACTCGGGCCTCTTTTCTTTTCATTACACCGGCCATGGCTGAAATGAGAAGAAAAAAGGCCCGAGGGCTTTATTTGGGCCATTATAGTCAAGTTAGCCTCCATGTAATTATACTATTTACGTGCAAGTGTGATGAAAAATTTCTTACTCGTTCTACTCGGGGGAATCTGCCTTACTTCAATGAGATATCGATGTGTCTTGCGAATTTTAACGATTTCAACTTCAAATGTTATTTATATACCTATGAAATAAAGCTATTTTTGAATTCACATTTTTTTTAATTCTTTTAATTAATATGACTATATTTTAGAAAAGAGAGATGCACTGAAATCATAGGCCAACATTTTTGACAGTGCATAACGCCATCTAGCGGCATTTCACCTAAACTACACACCTTAAACAATGTTCAATGAATAGTTTATTTTGGATGAAATTTATTTTTCATAATTTTTAACCGACTTCAAAAAAGGTGGAGGTTCTCAATTTGACTATATTTTTTTGTATGTATGTTACGCGATAACTCGCGATAATTGTGAACCAATTTTGACGATTCTTTTTTTGTTGAAAAGAGATACCTACCGACCTCAGCAATGGTCCCAATTAAATTTAAAGAAAATATTTGACTTCTGAGGGTGGCAAAGTAGGAAATGAATCCGGTTTCACGCACATTCCGGTATCTCCGAGATTCCGAGTTCGATCCCCGGCTGGGTCAATATAGAAAATTAGCTTTTCCATATTGTCTCGGATCTGGGTGGTTGTTCCCGATTTCCATGACACACGTGCTTTTGTTACTTTGGAATCCTAGCAACATAAGTGTATTGTCTAATACAGTCAACCGTGACCATGGGACCTGTAAAGGGCCCGAAACGTCGGTTTGTTCGAAAAAACAAATATACGCTATTTAAATCCGGAAAAATAGTTTCATTTCCTATGTGCAACAATCGCGAAAACCTAAGAGCTCGATATGTATTGTCTAATATTTATTTCTGTTACGTATTATTTATTTAGTAATAACAACAACAGTGCATTGCATATAGAATCGTTAAACGGTTTTTTAAAATATAACTAGTAGCAGTAGGTACAGTAGCACTCCTTGTGAAAGAGTGGGTCCAGGGAAGTACTGCCATCTTAACTATTTCTGCCGCCAAGCAGTAATGTCGGTTCTATTGTGTTCCGGTTTTGAAGGATAAGAGTATTGGTGAAATGTATGTCTCAGGGTGAAGGGCGTAGTGCCAGTGCCCTTAAGATCTTTGCGATATAAAGCTCTGAGTGGCACTGCAACTGTTATGGACAGGCGTGTAGCTTACCATCAGGCGCACGACTTGCTCGTCCCGTCACTTGATATTTAAAAGGAAACTCGTTACAAATAAAACAACCTCTTTTATCGAATGCAAAAACCTATCACATATTCATAAATTCACGTTTCTTAGAACCAGTAAAAATGTATGACGGCAACAATGTCGTATAAAGAATTATTTCATAGTCACAACCGTTAATTAAAACACTAACATTGCGACGTCAGACATTTGCGTCAAGAAACGATCGTCATGATTAAAATCTTCGCAGAATTTTCAAGTGAACAACCTGCGCAATTTAGGAACTACTGCCAGTGTTTCTTTTTATAATAATATTAAGTAACGGGATGAACAAGTCGTGCGCCTGATGGAAAGCGACACGCTTATCCATAATTACGTACGTAACGTAAATAATATCAGTTACGCAGACGATATGGTTTTGTTGAGTTCGTCGATTGGTGCCCTGAGGAGACTGCTTCACATTTGTGAAAAATACGCTGAGACCCATGGACTGAAATGATGGTTCATTTCACTCTTGGTCACATTGTATCTGAGAAAACCATTTCAAGGTGGGTAAGAAGACCTTTACCACACTATCGTCAATTACGCTAGCTGGCACTTCACTAAACAGAGTGGTCAGCTTTAAGTATCTGGAACACTGGGTCACTGAAGATCCAGTCACTGAAGAGAAGTGATGACTTGGTTTTGGAGAGAGAGCGCAAGGCGCTGTCTGTCCGCTGCAATATGCTGGCTCGCAGGTTTGCACGTTGTACAGTGGTGAAGACGACACTTTTCTAAGCTTTCTGTCAGTCCTTCTACACGTGCAGTCTGTGGGTCAGTTACACACGGAGGGCATATAGCGCTCTGCGCGTATAATACAACAACGCGTTCAGGGTGCTGATGGGGCTGGGGCGCCGCTGGGGTGGATGGCTTCCACGCCATAGCCCTAAAACCATTCTGAACACGGTCGCACACAGGTGAGACAGTCCAATGATTGAACATTGCCTGAGTCTACATAAACATTAGATTAACGTGTATCACTAACACTAGTTACGTAAGAATTTATGACTGGATACTAAGAAAATATGGATTATTTTTATCTGAAATAAATTATATTATTATTATTATAACAGTTCCAGTGCCACTCAGCGATTTAAGTCGCAAAGATCTGAGGCGCTCTGCCACTGTGCCTGTGACCTTGAGACGTAAGTTGACAAGTCCCATGTGCCTGTAATTTCACCAGCACCCACCCTTCAAAACCGGAACACAGTAATGCTGACATTACTGCTTGGCGGCAGAAATAGGTAAGGTGGCATACTTCCTTAGACGAACTCTTTCACAGGAAGTTCTACTAGTACTACTAATACTGGGTTTTCAATCAAATTGTGCAGCCTTAATCGTAAAGGAGTCATTGAAATTAAACTGACATTATATAGTTATCGTAGTGACAAAGTATTTGGTTACCTACACATGGTGATTGTTGGCCAATTATCAAATATGCAATTACAAATAGCCATGTGAAGTGCCACCATCAGGGTGGCAGGCGTGTGTTTGCGATTGTTTCCGATGTAAAGCTCTGGGTGACACTGAAAGTGCCATGGATAGACGATTTACACCAGTAGCACGACGCAAATTATTAAAAAAAATAAAGAACCTATTAACAAAATTCATTAGATCGCACTGTATTACTTTTGCGCTATGATTTTATAAAAAAACTGCAGGGCATTAAATAAATAAACCTTTTTAAAATTAACTAAAATACGTTTGTAAGTTATTTAAATTGTGGAGGCGGTAAAGGCCAAGTTGCAAGTTTATAAGTTAAAGATATGCGAAACACAAGGCCCGCATCCAACTTATTCTATCTAAGTTGTATTCACATGCTTCCATAATGAATGCATCTGATAAAAATTACGGTTAAAGAGAACAGCAGCTTGATTTTTATTGCCTCTCCCGATCGGAAACTGCATCTCTTCCGAGTCGAGGCGCATAATTGCGATTCACAACTGGCCGATCGGAAACTTTTGTCGTTTCAAATCGGTAACAATAGTTGATTTAACTCACAAATTCGAAAGATATTGCAGGAATCAGGTTCATCTTCTCGCTCGGAAACCCATCTGATTTCGAGACTACCCGATCGATCGGTTCGATTCCGGTTTGAATCAAAATCAGCATGCTGAAGCCAAAAATAAAGTCGTTAAAGATAACTTTAATAATGATATTACTTTAGTAATGCCAGGCTTACTGCGTTCCGGTTTTGAAGGGTAAGAGGGCTGGTGAAATTACGAGCACATGACTTGTTAATTTATGTCTCAGTGTGACGGATGCTGCGGCGGGGCCCCTCAAATTTTTACGGTTCACAGCTGACGTTGGACCCTCGACGTGATTACGCTAATGTTGCTGCTGCTAACCCACTCATTGCTCCATAACCACAACCCAGGAACGGAAGAAAAAGAAGTTCTGACTCATTTTCGAAGCTGTGTCGTCGGTACCACCGAGACGATCGATTTCAAGAACATATTTGCGTAAAAGTTTACGTAAAAGCTAGACTGTATTTTCTACTCTGGCAAAAAAAGGGGTTCTACGTAATTGCGAAGCACGTTATACCATTATGAACAACAACGACTAAAAATATTCCAAAACATTCCAGTAATTAATTTTGAACGATATTCGAAATTAATCAAATTTCCAAACTGATCGTTCCAATGGCTGCGTAAGATCTATTATTTGGGGAAAACTTAGAAATTTCGTCTTTTTTGAAGACGAAAAATATTCACGAGGCAATATTACCCTTTTCATTGTGTTATGAAACTTTATTACGAGAAACGTCGGGCATATGTATGGCTGCTTTATGTAACCTAGGGGTCGTAATATCCTTTTTAATGCTTTTAATTTATTAAATTAATGACGTCTATTTCGCCGTCCAACTTTCTAGTTTAGTTTCTTTGTAAATAAGAAATATTAAACACAGCGCCATCTAGCGAAATAAACTAGAATCACTTGGAGTACAAGTAAGGTGGCATAGAAAAAGATAAAACGGTGTGACGTAGCGTGATCGTGAAATTGACAAAGTCGAACAGCTGATAAGCAAAGATTCTTCGCGCTTATTAAAGTGAACATTTAATTAATTTTGTATTAAATGCAAAAGATAGTGGTTGTTAGTAAATTAGCACAGATTTAGAAGTGGAACAGTGATGTGTTTAAGTGTGTTTTAAAGTGTTGTTGGGTTTTGTAAACACAACATAACCTCAAACAGTAAACAAATCACGATATAAGAGGTAGGTACCTGTTTTTAATTTTTTTTCAATAAATTAGATATTATCATCATTTATTTTTTGGACTTACTAAAATTAAATATTATTTATATATCATTTATGGTTTTAATCCAAGAGTCGAAGGGCCAGTGATTTTCCAATAGGTACGATAATAATAAACAGCTTTGTATTTGAGAATTGACCGCCGTCATGAGGTCATGTCTTTAATTGGTCATTTAGGAAAGTTATTTACTGAAATCTGATTTTTAGTTTTCATAACATAAGTCCGTTTAGATTTATAAAAAAATATATGCCCAAATGCAAAAATATCGTATTAATATGTAGTCTATTTTAAAGAACTATTAGGCAGAGATTATTTTTCCCTACGCCCCCTGTACTGTTTACTTCTTAATGTTTTCTTTGTCCCTGATAACCTTTGAGCAAAAAAACAATACATTTTTTTATTAGAATTTTGACTGTGAGTATTTCGTACGCATGAAATGAAAAAGACCACTGAGTGTTTCAGAAATACTCTAGACATTATTATTTATTTAGACGCTAAGGTTGAATTAGAATATAACAATGTTCAAATGAACCTCTGGCCACATATACCAAAATGTTTAGTAGCAAAATTTTTGATTCTTCGGCACAGGCTAAGGTTTCGAATTGCCCATACTACCAGATTCAAATTTTTCTTCAATAGTTTGATTTTTTGACATTATATTTAATTTTCTGACGTCATATCTTTACGGTGGCCATTTTGAAACTCCCATAACGTTTTAAGGAAACAAAAGACGGTTGAAGTATTTTTTTTATAAACATATTGTATTTTTATACAACATCAAGTGAAGGGACGAACAAGTGCGCCTGATGGCAAGCTACACGCCTGTCCATAATATTTTTTTTAATACAGTTGCTCAAAACGTGGTATTTTTCGTACTACATATCGTGCCGAAAGTTGGATTTTTCGCACTAGTGCTTTTTACTTTTCCATTTTTTTTAAATTTACTGTTGTTTCAAGTCGTAAACATAGAACTAAAGAGGTTGTAGATTTATTTAATATTTATGTGCTTTGTAACGTAAGTCATTCGTCATTAAAACTTATATTTTAATGACGAATGACTTATCTGATGTTTGTAAGTACATCTATTTGTTTAAATTGCATAGGTGTTTTATAAAACAACGGATTACATTTAAAAATACCAAAATATTTTCTATAAAGATGGCTGATTGAGTATTAGCAATGACCGGAGGTGAGTATTACGAGAGACGGCTGCACGCCGCGCCACTAAAATAGTAATTTTAATGTGGCTGAATACTGGGAACAGTTGCCACCCTAAATTTTTTAATTCGCTCTGGGCCTTTTGGAGGGAAAAGTGTCGTTTTTATTTTGACTTTCAATTATTTTGTGAAATCTAGTTTAAAGTGGAATAGGATAGTGCTATTGTGCCTTAATCGAAGATTAAAACGCGAAATTATTCGAATCTCGAACTAAAATACCCGTATCGGCCCGTTCTAAGGAATCCCGAGTCAATCCAAACAAGGCGTCTCAAATTGCCTATCTTCTTTGTGGCGGCCATATTTACAGAAACATAATTAAAGATTCGCTCTGGACCTTTTGGAGGGAAAAGTGTCATTTTTATTTTGACTTTCATTTATTTTGTGAAATCTAGTCGTTCTGACTTCTGTCAAGGACATATTTAGAGGATCAGTCGAGGTACCACAGTGTCTCTACCACGAGTGTTGCTAACGATAGAGGTGCGCGTTTAAGCACTATAAAAGGTTTGCTTTTTAAAATAAACACATAAGCACGCTTTTCAATTTAAACGAAGCGCTATGAACGTGCTTATGTTTTAAGTCCCACCATCTACGTTTCCTAAACAAATTAATTAATGGATATGAATAATATATTTTTTGATCAAAATAAAACTCGTGTTTTACAAATAAACTTACTTATCTTAGAACCTCTATCTACTCTAGCTTTTCTCTATCAACACGACTTTGCACGCTTTTTTAACATATGTATAAGTATATGCGCTTAAACGTTTTTCTAAACGATTTTGTAAGCTTCTAACTAAAAAGCGTTTAAAAAGCACGCCTTTTTAAAAAAGTACAAAGTTGTAACATTTTAAACATTAAACAGTTTTTCCCGTCTGTAACTAGCGCCCCTAACGGTCACAGAAAGAAACAACATTTTGTATACAAATATTTTACGCGGTCGCGGTAATGAACTGTCACTATAGACATCACATGTATAGAGGCACAGCTGATTTGTTTTTTACCCAGCTGCCCCAGCAGGAAGAATACGTTTTTTGGGTGTATGTGCATATTATGTACGGAATTTTCACGATAGACTGGATATGGCGGCAAAGTTTAGGTTGGCAGGAACACTCAAAATTAAAGGTTGTAGTGCTCGTACGGTTGTAGGCGAGTGTACCAATTTTTAATACTGGCTGCAGGTTGGCAGTCTTCTACGACTTTAAGACTAGAACAGATTTCAGGAATATAAACGTATCGAAACCGGAAACAACTCGTGCACGGAGTTCCGCAAAATTCACATCTAGTTCACACCTATTTTTGACGAATTTGCGTAACGGCGTTATCTGACTTTTCCGCATTAATTTGAATACGAGGATCTAGACGTGAGTAATGCGCTAGAATGTTTTCTAGCGCATTGTTTGTTAACAAACAAATTAGCTTTCTCTTTGGCGATGGTGTGAGCGAGTGATCCATCAAACTTTGACAGTTGCTGTAGCGATGTTCTGCAGAAATTCGCCTTGCTCAATTTAATAAGAGTCAACCTTACATTTAAGAGGTATAAAGTCAGTCGGAAAAAAGGCTTTAAATAAACCTTACGCAAAGTCGTTTTGTAGGACGAGGCGTCTCAATAGAAGGCTTCTTTTAGTATCCGAATGTTTGCAGCTAAGTGGACATCGTATCTTCGTCTGATAAGCAGATGGCTTTTGTGATTCCGTACGTTATCAATCATTGTTAATGTAGGGGTGAGCTGTAGCTCTTTCAATTGAAATATTTTGTTACAAATAAAGACTCCAAAGCCTGACAGATCATTCCAGAAATAATATCGGCACGGCTCGCTTGAGCGTCCAAGGAAAAGTTAATTCTCTGCTAATGCTAAGATGTTTAAAATTACTACATATTAGCGAAATCTCTTACCGTACGCTATGTTTGATCCAACATCGCATAGAGATCAGAACTTTCTAGAGGAGAAAAATCCGATATTTTACATTCATAGTCATACTACTGCAGTCCATTGCTAAACATATCTCCTGAGTAATACTGATGAAATCCTGAGCAAAATTCGGTCTTCAGCTCCTTGCATTGTATCAACCTGTGCACGTCATGCCATTTGGGTAGAGACGACTCACGCTACACTTACCCAGACGTGGTCTCCACTCCAGAAAACGCCTGAAATAGATCTGGGTTTGTTGTCAGCAGAAAGTCAAAGAATGACCATCAGCGTCAGGTAC
Source organism: Hyposmocoma kahamanoa (assembly GCF_003589595.1). Lineage (NCBI taxonomy): Eukaryota > Metazoa > Arthropoda > Insecta > Lepidoptera > Cosmopterigidae > Hyposmocoma > Hyposmocoma kahamanoa. The sequence continues at coordinate 3,030,841 of NW_020653852.1, read as the reverse complement.
AAGTGTAGTGCTTGCGTGCGATTCTATTACTAAACAGTGGTTCCATTCGGGGAATAACAACCTAGTGACGGGCGTTAAAATAGCTTTTTTTCGTGGAATAATCCTCCTAGGATACTTCTCCGCTGCGGGGGTAACGATGAGGTTATGCTGGACTTGTACCGGCTACAACACCACGGTGGCTCTAGTGGGCTTCTCGGGTGCTCTAGTAAGTGGAATCCCGGATCGACTTTGCGCACTGGAACCCGGGCGTCAAAATTTCTGGAGCAACAGAAGCCAATAAATAACTGTTGCTGAGATAACTGTATCGTGTTGAGAAAGTGTTAAAACAGCCGTAGTCATGACGTCACGCTGGAACACGGCTTGCATCGGTTGATGCCTTGGATGGTATTCACCAGACACCACAGTAAACTTCCACCGGGAAGATATTATTGGTTTGACACCAGCCAGCGGTAACTTACAGCGCTAACAGCCGAATACCTGGACGAATATTAAAGGATTAAAATTAAATTGTTCTGAATTGTCCTCTACATACATATACATAATATTTTATTTGATGTTAGGAATTTTATAAAATTTAGAATTATTTCTATCCTATTTTGTAAAAATGTTTTAACCACGCTTGACATTGTTGTTGATTTTGAAATATCATATAGGTATTTTATTTAAAAAAAAGAAGAAAATTATAATAATTCTTACTTAATTACACATCTTTTGATATACAATTGCCTTTCAATAAAAATGTACTGAATTATTGTAAAGTTAAAAATATAACACAGAATGTCCCGGAACTGCAGTTCTGTAGGTTGAAACTCATATATTTATGCAGAACACCATTCACTATTCAACTGTCAAGTTTAATTTATTTAAATGAAAAGAAAACAGAGACCACTAAAACCTCACCCGTCGGCTTGTTTTAATAAACGTGTAGGAGATTACACTTAACGCTAATGACTTAACAAAGACTCACCTAAAACGTTATCGCATCAGGTTAATGGAACTTCTCGAGTGACTCAACGGTAGAGCCAGAGAAAGCGACTTCTTTTTCTTAATACTGTAAGCCAGTCTTCGAAATTCAGGCATGTCCGGCGTTCACAACAAACTAAATTTCTTCAACACGACACTATTTAATATCTCATCACTCACACTGCATCCAAAAGCCACGGGTTTCGTATTTCGTTATCGTTTTCGAAAGCTGGGTACCCACATCGTTCGTTCGCCGACTCTGGTCGAGTAAAGGCTTACTCAGACTGTCACATGGGTCAGAGATTTAACAGGATTCCGTAATGGGATACCCACGCAAGGAAGTACACAATAATGCGAAACAAGACAGCAGACGCGATAGACGTATATAAGATTTATTGAATTTTTGTTTCTGGAAATGTAGAATGAAACCAAGTGGAGCGAGAGAAGCGGACTCTAAGCATTGACTGGACTGCGCTTGGGCCGTGCAGGATGCGGCCCATTAGGCAAAAGAGCGACCATTATTGTATTGTCGTGGGCTTATCGTAACGCTTGTGTCTCCTTAAATTGCGGGAACGATAAACGTGTGAGTGGCTCCAGAAAACCAGGGGCGCAGGAATGTTCTTTTATGTTGTTTTTGTGCAACTGACTAACCTGCATTGCTCATAACAATATATATTATATTTCACCAGTGACAGTTCGCCCGTTAACATCTTTGTCTGACGATTTGTGTTGCTAAAGACGAGTGGACTTAAATGTGGTTGAAACAGCCCAGAACGAATAAATGAAAGGTCGACTATTGCAACTCAGAAAGCGGATATTCATCGTTTGAAACAGCACGAAAGGGAAAGTTAGACAGTAACAAATGACATAATTAAAATTCTGCGAAAGCATACTTAGTGTAGGAACACAAAGTGCAATTCAAACACCTAAGGGTACGTTCCTTATGTACATAACTCTTTCATTATGATAAAATGGCAGTTGGTCTTAGGAACAACGGCATTAAGAGGCCAAAGAAGGGATCAAGTCACGGGACCGGATCCAGGGTTACTCACGCTCGTTTGCTCAATTGGTCAGTTAACCGACGATCCACTGAAGCCCGTATTTCACATAGGAACCATTGGGAAATATGGGAAGGACCTATTACAATAGGTACAACTACTTTGTAACAAAATAATGGAAAGTAAAGGGTCTCTCAGTAAGAGTGCACTATTTCATTTAAAAATAAAACACATTTTTGAGCGAGTTTTAATTATTTTTATTGCATTATAAAGTAGACATGTGCCGATTGAATATGGAATGAAATATCCGGCCCCACCACAAATGGCCCCCGTCGCTCTGATGACAGGCCATTGCTCTTTTCATGAAATTTTCGACGACTTTTTGAAAAAGATGTGGCTGTATCTATGACGCGTTGATCAATCTTGATATCAGGAATTGTTTGTGGTTTATTCGCTTAGACTATAGATTTCACAAAACCCCAAAGAAAGAAATGGCACGAGGTTAAATCGCATGATCTTAGTGATCAGCATGCTGATTTTGATTGCCTCACCCGATCGGAAACTGCGTCTCTTCCGAGTCGAGGCGCATAATTGCGATTCACAACTGGCCGATCGGAAACATTTCAAATCGGAACAACAGTTGATTTAACTCACAAATTAGAAAGATATTGCAGGAATCAGGTTCATCTTCTCACTCGGAAACCCATCTGATTTCGAGACTACCCGATCGGTTCGTTTCCGATTTTAATCAAAATCAGCATGCTGATGACATCAGAATTTCGTGAGATGATTTGGTCTGGAAATCGTTGCTGCAATAAATCGATTGTTTTATACGCGGTGTCCTGCTGAAACAACATGTTATCCAAATCGAAAATTCCAAATAATCCCCGAAGTTTGCGAGATATCTCAGCGTTACTTTCCCCATTTTTGTAATGGCTTTTACAATAATAACGCGTTCTTTTTTTGTGTAGCGCTCCATTTTTAACTTGGAGGATGGAAAAAAAGTATAAGATTTTTAATAATTTAATTTAATTTTTAATAAATTTAATAATCATAGATTTAAATAGTGCATTCTTATTGAGACACCTTTTTGTTGATTTGAAAACAGTGAAAATACTATAAATAGTCAAAACGTGGAATTGCTGGTAGTAAAATGAAATTTTTTAATATCATTTTACTACCGCGATGGATGCAGAAGAATCGGAACTAACTAAGACGATACAGTTAAAACAGGTGGACTTAAATTAATAAAATCGAGGTAATAAGTTCTCAAGTACGAGGTAATAAGTAACTCAGTACCTAAAGTTTGTTCTTTTTTTATTGCTAGCGTCAATAATTAACGTCAATTGCGCTGTAACACTGAAACTAAATAAGAAATGAAAAAAACCGATTACGTTAGAATGATAGTTGTCGATCTTGTTTCGCTGATCCCAGATATGATAATAACTCAATTTCGCTAAAAATTTCGCTTACGTTAGTTATGACAAGAGAATAGAAAAATGGTTATATATTTTTATGATATCCTCTACCTAAAGTACAGAAACATACAAACCACAAAGGAAATTAATTTTCTTCTTAACACATCTTAAAAACCCAAAAAAGGTTGTTTATAGAAAACTATGTAAGCAATGGCTCATATCTGTATAAAAATCTAGTAACAACTGGTCCCCAATTAAAACTCCTAGCAATCCTTAAATGTATAAAAAAAAATTACACGGACGGCCATTAAATTTTAAAATTATTACTAGTTATTACTTAAGGTAGGTTATTACTTAGTGTAAACTCCGCATATTAGCTTGGTGCAGCAAGCCAACAGCTAGCTACAGCTGAAGACTGAAAATTAGCAATGCTGAGTCTTTAACCTTTTTGTATACATCACTCAATTGTTTTTTTTATCTATTCGTTTTTTATGTATGGAGAAATAAATGCCTTTTTATTTTATTTTTATTTTTAAATAATTGCTTACTGAAACGACTATAAAGAATATAATACAATTTAGTCAGTAACATAGATATAGAACTATATCTATGGTCAGTAGGATCGGATTAGTGGAAAAATCGCTTGTAAGAAGTTTTCCAACTTTCCCATTCGATACTTATTTACTTAAAGTTTCTGAATTCTTTACCAAAATGATTGATGTTTGAAAAAAAATTGTCCGTTTTGATAAATTGTTAACAGACAACCAGTTTAATGTTCTCAGGGTGAGGCCATAAACAGTGCGTACGATCAAATTCGATCGAGGATGCCTGCAATCAACGCGTAAGGTCACCAGGTTTATGATCTGTTAAGAATTCATTTGTTACTCTGACGTATTGGGGGCATAGATCCGTGCAACATTCTTAAGGTCTTTTTTATTGACGCCAAATTATCTGTAATATAGCTCACATCACATAGCTATATTGCTCAAATAATATACCTAAAACAAGTAACCACAGTTAAAAGCATTAAAAGTCTGTATAACTGTCACAAAAGGGAATGCTCCATGCATTTCCCACTGAAGGAGTAGAGTCCCTCCCCATAACCTTCTGAAGCATTTCGTCTGTACTTTAGCCCTTTTTCGTAAGCAAGTAAACAGGGCTCTCAAAAGCCAGCATAGGTAATTATCACAGGTTTCTTACCACGATATGATTTCTTTTTATTTTCCCGATATTTCGGAACTGTTGTTTACACGCTCCATGGTCACGGTTTAACCGGTCAGCGGCAGATGTCAGCAGCTAACAATAGACTTTAGAGAGATTAGATAGATTTCATATCTATCTAATCTCGTTGTAATTAGTGATAATGATTTAGTGAATAACCACGAAAGCTTTAGAATCTATAACGCAAAGGTAGTGCAAATATCCATGGCCGGCGAACCCTGACCCACATAGATGGAGGTCCTCTAAGTGGCTCGTCTGCTCGTTTATCTCCTATTTCCCCTCCTTCCATTTGAATCGCCTGCTACAATCCCCTGGGGGATTCATTTGGATTTTTTGTCGACATGGATCCCCCCAATTGTAATAAAATGTCTCCAGGGGCACTTAAGAAAAAGAACTTTCTCCATATTCGAATAAGGAATTTTTTTTTCTAACGGTAGGAAACTGGATAGCAACTAATGCATACTATGCGTGTCAATTAAAGCAACCTGCATACCGCAGTCAATTAACGATTTTGTCGCTTTCCGCTCACTGTAAATACACTGCTTTACACGACACGATTTACTTTTATTAACAGTTCGATATTTATCGTAACACTTGAATAAAAAAAACTGCCGATAAAAACAGTAAATTCCAAAAAGTCTTTAAAGTGACCTGTGAAGCTAACAACTCGTGGTAGTTGTACTGTAAGTAGTTGCAGAGTTGGGTCGTCTGCAGACTGTCTTGATTTAATAAATAAATAATGACTGAGATTTTTATACCATTTGGGAAAAAGGTTTATAATCTTTAAACAGCTGAACCGTCCGTGTTCATCAAACATTAGTAGCAGTATAGGTCCTTGTGGAAGAGTTTCTGCAAGGAAGTACTGCATTGAGTGTTTACCAATGATATTCATAATTGGGAAATTAACGTGTAGCCCCTGGCAAAGTCGTTATTACAGTACCGGCTCTGACAGACTACACCAGTGAGGTCAAATCTCAATTCATTATCGAAAAAGGTATAATCAAATGCGAGTCGCATCTACATTTAGATTTATAACTAGTATTGCAAGGGGTAGCTGATTAAAAAGTTTTAATAAAACGAAAATAATAGCGTTTACTTAATATATCGTCAATTCGAAACTGCTTTGATTTTCATTGAGCTTTAACGCAGTTTGCTGGAGGTAGAATTTGTGTTAGCCAGCGATATTATAAGTGACGATCGTATTAAAAATTATTTTTAAAAATATCGAATTTCGAAAAACAATGCCGAGTTGTGTCGTAAAATTGTACATCGATAACTTTCACTGCACTTCACTATTGACAATAATGTACGTACATCAATTAGCTACTTACACGTAGTTATGAATTAATACGAAACTTGATGAGCGGACAAACGTCAAAACGGCCATCATAGTGTGCCGATATTATAGTTGCACAATACATTTCATTTTCGAGTTCTTAGGTTTTCGCGATTGTTACACATAGGAAATGAAACTATTTTTCCGGATTTAAATCGCGTATATTTGTTTTTTCACGGTTGACTCAACCGAGTCAAACGTGACCATGGGACCTGTAAAGGGCCCGAAACGTCGGTTTGTTTGAAAAAACAAATATACGCGATTTAAATCCGGAAAAATAGTTTCATTTCCTACATTTCATTTTGTTTCCACCCAGGGACCTTCCGCTTATTACTTATAATTATTATATTCCTAAAAAGAAAAACAAATTAAATAAGAAAAAAAATAGATGTCGAGGTGTTGAAATTTAGGTATGTTATGTTTGGGCTTTTCTTTCGGGAAAAGCAAAGATCTTTAGACCATGCAGCCTAGTTTTTTGTTATATTTTTTAAATTCATATATTATGTAGGTCACCACAGTAACTGTTTATTCATATTGTACATACTCAGTAGTCAAAATACTCTGTTGCTTATTAATTTATAATATTGAAGTGTTGTATCGGAACCGGACACCAGTGAAACACAATGTGTTTATGAAACGCCACATCTAGTACGCTGGTAAAGTATCGTTGTTCAAATTTAAGTTTTTTTTTTTTTTCAATTTTCATGCATTGGAAACAGATTTAAATACGCAGCCAGGTGCAAGTAACGGTTACACACAACTACGAGGCGCGGTCGTCACACCACCTCGTTCCACCAATCATGGCGGCTATACAGCGGCCTTCCTTTGTACACACTTTAATTGAATTAATTGGCGCATTCATTTTGCAATTTTACTTTTCAATGCCTTACCAGTAATTAGTTTTCTTGCTCTCATTCGTACCTGAGTTTACTGTAGTTTATTGACATACGTTAAAACACTTCATATTTTTAATAAATTAATTAAATATTTTAGTCATTAGTTATTATTCGATGTTAGTCAGGTAACTCGCGTTTTTAGGTTTTCACGATTGTTGTCAGCCGTTACAAGTGTTGGGTCATGGAAAAATTCCCATTTTGCAAAATTCATATTTTTCAGAAAAAAATATTTTTTCCAAAAATTTCCACTTTTGACAGTTGACACCTACCAAAAGTTGAAGATACTGAGTGAAAACGATTAAGCCATTAAAAAGATTTTTCTTTAATAAATAAATAAAAAATTTGAAATTTTTCGAAAAATTGACCAACAGTAGCCGTGGTCATAGGACCTGTCAAGAGCCCGAAACATTGTTTGTTTAATTTTCAATCTTACCTACTTACATTCTACTTTTAATATTACTTGTAAGCTTGATCGACGGATTAGCTCGATTTGATTGAAAAAATAAACAAATGGCAAGTGATAATAAACCTTTTCAACCGAAACATATACTTTATACCTATCACTAGACGAAACCAAAACATCACCAGTTAACAAGAATAAAGACTGCAAACTGCAAGACTGCAGCGGTTATAAGAAAACCGTTAACTTTATATAACATTGTAATTAGTTCTCAGTGTTTAGGAAATTGGAACACTTAAAATACTTAATTAGTTAGTTGCAACGTCCACGTGACTACGTTGCTTTAATTTCTGTTAGTTACGTATACGTGGCTGTTTGTGGGTTAGCAAAAGTCTTTTAGGTTATTATTATTATTTATTTATTGAGCATTGGCTATAGAGCCATCAGCTTAAAAATTAATTTGTGAAAAAACTGTAACTACAAAAATCCGCCATTTTCAGTCTTTTAGATATCCCGATAGGTTTTCTTACATTATTAAATTAAAAAAATAACACAAAACGCTTTAGGCTTGTTACATACACAATTTACAGATTTGATACGTTAAATATTCGTTACACAATACGTTACTTGACTTATGCCGTCATAAAAATATCAGCATCCTGGACCTCAGAGACCAGAACCAATTTAGCAACATGAGAGCTCGTTGCGTGTGGGCGCGTAGCCGGTACAGCGAATGCGCAAACACCTGACGTCGGCGTCGGCATTATGAGGACACAGTTCCTACAAGTTTCTTCCTATCTCGCGATTTTAATCCGACACGTAACCATTAACTTGCTATCTTTATTGTCTTTGAGATTAAATTTATTTATATTTTAATATTGTATTTATAACACTCGCAATTAAATTACTTTTCAAATTATTCGCGCTGGGTGTTTTGTGCACACAGCGCTTAGCTTCCATGCCGCACCTTAAAGAAAAGACGCTAGCGCCATCTGTGTTTTTAGAAGATTACAATTTGGTAGAGCGAACGGGCATTTTGTTGGTAGCAAAATCTTACTATTGAGAAAAGATAAAAAAAACCATGCATTACCAAGTTTTTTTTTCGCGATTCCTAAATGGAAATGAAACTATTCTTAACCGACTTAAAAAAAGGAGGAGATTCTCAATTCGACTGTATTTTTTAAGCGTGTATGTTTCGTTGTTACTCCGATTTTTGTAAACCGACTTCGATGATTCTTTTTTTTTGTTAGGTCGAGGTCAGTAGTGACCCCATTCAAATTTGAAAAAAAATATTTCACCTCTAAAGGTGGCAAATTAGGGGATAAATCAGGTTTATTGGATTTATATATTAAAATTACCATAATAAATAACATGGTAGCACATCGAAACTTATTAATAACAAAATATAAAGTACACAATATTATATTTCTAAATCATTGTGAAATGTCATTGTCTAGTGTGTGATTTGATAAGCTATTTCCCAAAACCGGAAGTAACTGGTAAACGTTACTCTGCAATCTAATTTGCTTACAACTAAACAGATAATTAGTTTATTCTTGTTTGTTTTCATTTATTATAGAAGTTACAAACCGGGTTATGTCCATAGATATTCTATATCTATGATTATAATCATTTACGTGTTACTAATACGATGCAATTGACGTCAATCCTAAGTTAACAATTTTCGTTTGTAAACAGGTTTAATTAAACATATATATTTAAATAATTGTCTATATAGGCAGCAAGGAACATTGGTAAGTAATTAATAATTATACTACATAACACATTAAATAAATACTACTTTATACATTAATGCGATTGTCTCATGAACTTACAAGTTTTTGTTGGTGTTGGTATACATTGAAGCTATTACATCATTTTACATAGAAGCTTCACTGTATCAGTTTTAAAGTTTAAAATTTTGTGTTTTTGCCCTTCAAATTACAATTTACCAAGAGTGATGTAACTTAATTCCATGCCGTAGTAAGTAGCTGTTAATTTCATCGGCTCGACTATCACCTTCGATAGCTCAGTTGGTAGAGCGGTGGACTGTAGTTGTATACAAAGTTGTAAGAAATCCATAGGTCGCTGGTTCAAATCCGGCTCGAAGGAGTTTTTTTTGTTTATTTATTCGAAAAAGTAAATTAAAATATAATATTATGGAATACATAACTTGAAATTATCTTAAAAATAAAAAATAAGGATGAGGTACGGAAAAAATATTATCTAAACACTAAAGAGTATTGCATTATCTGTGCTAATACTAAATACTTGGAGAAACTACTTATTCGTTACCTTGAAACCTTCAGAGAGGGCTTTCTTGACCAGTGTTTTAAAATAGTCATATAAAAAAGGTAGCATTTTGAACACCCTCTCGCAGGGACTTTGCTTCATCCATTTAATGCAGCCATTGTATCTTAATAAATAAACATATTACTTCCGTTAAAAAGAAAAAAATAATATGAATACATTTTAATTTTCCTTAGTCCTAAGGGAAAAAAACAAAAGCCCTGTTTCCGCCCGGGATCGAACCGGGGACCTTGTGCGTGTGAAGCACACGTGATAACCGCTACACTACGGAAACTTGATATTGTGTGACGAAATTATGGATTGCATTGTAGTACTACTTTTAAATTAATGTTAATACTATCAACGATTAATTAGTTATTGTTAGATTGGAAAAATAAAGAATAAAACTTACATTTATTGGACCCGAGCACAAAAGACACAAGCACAATAAAAGCACAAAACACGAAGCCGCGAGCGCCCTCTACAGCGGCGCCAAGAAAAGCGGTTGGCGTCACCCAGCTGCCATTGCTTTTATAGAGAACTAAATTGCAGCCATTATGGACCACCCGCTGAATAGAACTCATTACAAGGGTGTGTTTTATGTTTCGCGCAAATTTGTAATCGGGAACGCACCCTGTTTTCATATCATTTATATCTCGTACCAGTATATTCCGACTTATCTTTATACTACTACCACTAACGTATCACCATTTACCCATTGCCGCGACTGTACGATATATTAATCTCCATGTAGAAGAAAAGCAGCAATGTAACAAATTAAAAACGAAGAAGTGGCTAAAATTGAGCGTTGGAATAAAGGTTTCAGGGTGAAGTCATACGTCAATTGTGAGATTATTTTCACGCTGATGTTCAAAGAAATGCGTGGTGATAAAGCTCTCATCATAGCCACATTCAGAATCTGTGATGTGTGACATCAAATTGCTTGGTTTATGTAAATTACACTCAAAGGCATAACAGGCAAACGTCTATATATACTTCGTTTTTTAGCACTAAAAAAAAGAACATTTTGGGTGTTTTATCAGGCGCCATTTCATTCAGGCATTTTGTAAGCGAAGCATTTTAACAAATACCGTTAAAGTAAATGCTCAAACATATTTAGGTAATTAC
>NW_020653852.1:2990624-3010192 GCF_003589595.1 Hyposmocoma kahamanoa | reverse complement strand
CTACATTTTTCTCCACATTTTTATTTTCGTCCTGAAAAATTACATAGAAATTACATATGAGGATCACTCTATATATGGATTTGTTTTGTTTAGTTCAAAGATCAAAATCTTACTCTTAGACGCGAAAAAATCCTTATTTAAAAGAAACTTCTTTTTACAGCAATCAAGATGGCGGTTGAAGGCGTCATGGTGTCCTACAACTACTCCGAAGACGGCGAATTGGCGAACATCCTCACAGTGGCAGCTTCAGGCATAAAATTTTCGAAGCGTTGGGTTCTCACTCACGGCTCCATACTTTCCCCTCTAAAACAAGTTCGCGCCATACAAAACGCTAAAGGAAAATCTATATTGAATGAAGAATTCTACGCAAACCTACCAGAAATACACGTGACATGTGAAAAAGCAAATTCTAAGTCCCAAAGCTTGTACGATAGTGTGGAAAGACTGAGCAGAGATAGAAGCATGGACAGTGATGCAGATTTTGAACATAGCAGCTATCAGATTAGAGTTTTGACTGGCAGGTAAGTATTTATTACATTATTGCAGAGGCCGGGAAGTAAGGGATTACTGGACAAGTATGAGTTACAAGGACTAGCGCCAGCGAGGCCTTGTATTAATTAATACGAGGCAAGCAATCCCCGTTCCCGCCGAGGCATGTGTAGTATTTTTCTCAAACAATGTGAGGAAATAATAAAAGACTAAAAAGAGGAAGATGTATATAGAAAAATTAAAAAAATATTAATGTGAAAACTAATATTTGACTTGTTAGGACAATTTCTAAAAGAAAATGTTATTGTTTTTCCTCTACACACTAGCACTTATTTTCGCGACCAAAATACAAAAGTTCTTTCTTTTGTTTCTTCGTCTTTTTTGTATTTTGGTCGCGAAAATAAGTACTAGTGAGAAGAGCGATAACGAAAATACAATAATAGAAATCAGAAGTTCAGCAGACTACCATTAATGTGTCTGGAAAAAAATAACATTTACTTTTAGCAATTGTCTTACCTATATATTCCTAGTCCTAATTGTCAATTTTTTTTACTTTTTCTATAAGGGTTACGCTTCCACATTTATATGGCGAACGGCTATAGAGTAGAAAGAAATCTTGTCTTTAAACTTGTTCCCAGAATGTTATAACTTTAGCCTTTTCTAGGCGAGAGTGAATAGGCATTATTAGATGTGCATGCTCCATCATCAACCTCATCGTCAATTTCCATCAGGTGAAATGGAAATCAAATGCGCACTTACATTTTATTAAAAAAAATGAAAAGACGCATGATGCGAATAAAGCTTCATACTTGACATTGTCTCTTCGTGTGGTCGAGTAAGTATTACTTGTTTATGTCCGTAAATTGGTTTGTTTAAAAAACAAGTACCTATATACGCTATTTAGACCCGAAAAATGTTTTGATTTGCAAAGTCTAACGATCGCATAAATCTAAGAACTCGATTTGTTGTAAATTTCCAGAATATGTCACGTATGGCAATGCCCGATCCTGGACCGGTGCGTGGACGACATCCTGTACAGCTGGACGATAGGACACCGCGACGGTGACGTAGAGAAGCAGACACAGCTTGGCAAGTCGCTGTTATCCGTCTTCGTGCTTGTCGACTTAGAGAGCGATGATCGAGGTATGCATTCATAAATATCAAACCAATACTTCTGTCCCCCAATCAACGTCCCTATCTACCGACCCGAGAGATAGTGAGTTCCAGGGAGACTACGGGCTCCCCGGTAAGACCGGGTACGGCGGGCATCCGGGCTAAGCCCTCCGCCAGTGATACGCCTTCACGTCTCTGGCAGAGACGGACTCTGGGCATGGGCGAATTAAAGAGATTTGGTAAAGGACATTTGTAAGGTTGCCAGTTTTCATAAAATTGTAAATAGTCACGTAGTTGTTGTCGACTGTTTTATCGATGGATTGTGAAAGAAGTTAAAAGTATACCTTAATGTCTGAACGAAATGAAATGAAATTGAAAATGAAATTTTATTTATTTAGGCGTTATTGCCTTCTTCATTCTTATTTTGGCAGTTAGCCTACTGGTATTGAGACCAGTCTTTATTCATATACGTTTTAACAAGCACAGACGAATTTGATTATGTATACGCATTAAATTAAAAGCTTTGTACAATGTGTCGCATCTTTGTATTTTTAATTAATTGACTTAGAACATTTAGACGATAATCGATAGAATTATTTATCGCCTGCAATCACTGGCTGCTTGCAACACTTTTGCGCAATGAACTGCCATTTTATCTTAAAAAAAGGCAGACTATAGATATGTAGATAGCGCAGGCCACACCGCGAATGAAGCTAAGCTATCTTACCTTAGCTCACGTAGTTGCATGTAAATTTAGGCTAAGAACATACGCAGTAAGTAGTGACATGCTACACTGTGTATACGTACGTGGGCAAGGGCGACAGAAGGGCGACACATAATTTTACATAGCTTACCGGGATCGTTGGGTTAGTTTAGTTAGCCCGGTTAGCTTAGTTCGCGGTGCGAACCAAAATATGAATAGATGCCCCGGCTACGTGAGCTAAGCCAAGTTAGCCAAGTTAAATAAATAATAACGCACACACTCATAGCCCTGGGGGAAACCCTGAACCGCGGGTGCCATGGACACACATAGGTAGACAACCAAAATGTAGGCCATACAAATATTTATTTTTTATATTAGCCGGCCGAGGAATCGAACCCGGGACCTCCGCGTGACAGTCAACATGGCAACCGTTCGGCCACAGTAGTATAAAAAGCGATACTGTTATATTTCGTAATATATAATCTATGAATTGAAATAACAATGATAATTCACAAGTATCTTTAATATAATCAGATAGCGCTGTACAGTAACGTAATTCAAGATAATAAAAATTATGTACACGTCGTTTCGTTCTGGCCTTTTTTGAGGACACCCTTATCTAGTCAAGATAAGTACGCTAAGGTTAACCTTGTCCCAGGTCAGAAGTACAAAGAATAAACGGGCGTATAGGAAAAAGACTTGCGAGTGGATGATGCTGAAGCGGTATGTCAGCAGCGTAGGTTCGTTGTGTACAATAGTGGGAAACACGTGTAGTGGTATTTTTCGTCATGTCACACTAGAGGTAATATGGGTATGATACTAGTACCTAAGCTAAATAGTCGCTTCAAGAACAAGAAAAAGAATTAATGGTGAATTTCTACGATAAATTTCTAATGAGGTTCTGAGAAAGCATATTTTTTTACACCAGGATCCTGTGCAGTCTTTACGCGGTACATAATACGAGAGCCCAAATTCCACTATGGTTTGTTGTGCCCTAGATGATGATCGAATCAAGAAATGAGAAGATCCGTAGAAGAACGAAAGTTACCGGCATAGCCACTGACTTACAATTATATGGACGTCGGGTCCGCGCTAAAAAGTGTCCGAACTTATAGGGCGTTAAAATCGCATACAGAGCGTCATTCACGCTTTAGTCTTTAGTTTGTTCGACTGACAGCGAAGCAAGCAAAATTAGACAGTGCTGCGATGACATTACAACTTAAATTCAACGTTTTAGCTTTTTCATATTCCTTTACATGTCACTACGTTTAAATAGGTTGACCTGGGACATTTTTTTCGTGGTTTTTGTATTAGACCCGTCGTCCATTTGTAAGTCAATGGGCATAGCCAAGGAATTAGCAAGTTAAAGTGGCAGTGAGGACGGCCGTTGGGACAGACAGGTTCTCAAATGGAAACCACGAACCGGAAGGCGTTCAGTGTCTAACCGATGGATACACGTCGCTTCCGACCGGCTAGTCTAGCAATATTTTAGGCAAGCCTATGTTCAGCCGTGTACGTCTTCCGGCTTATATGATGATGATAAGATCAAATTTATCAGTCAATCGTGGACATTAATATAGTACAACGCAATCTAATGATACTCAAATTCTTAATACAACTAATTTCAAGGTCGACCAATCGTGCTTGTCCTCCCAGAGAGCTGACACGCCTTGAGGACGTCTGAAACAAACGCAAATAAATTATATTTGTTACATTGGACCTGCTAAAAAGTGACGGGATGAATAATTCGTGTGTCTGGTAAGCGACACGCCTCTCCATAACAACTGCTGTGCCTTGGTCTATTACACAGGTTGCCACCAGCTGTGGAAAAAATATTTTGTTGAGACATCTAAAGAAAAAAGTACTTGGTTCAAAACAATACAACCTGAGCATTGACTTACAAATAAATGGACGACGGGTCTAATACAAAAACCACGAAAAAAATGTCCCAAGTCAACCTATTCGAAATTTAAATTGTAATGTCATCGCAGTATCGCGCTGTCAGTAGAACAAATGAAGACTAAAGCGGAGTGTCGCGTTCTGTATACGATTTTAGCGCCTTACAAGTGCGGACACTTTTTAGCGCGGACCCGACGTCCATATAATTGTAAGTCAATGAACCTGAGCCACTGGAAGTTTCGTGGATTGATAACTGTATGCTGAATAGACTTAGTATTGTGACGGCTCTGAGGTCGCGCTCTGGGCACATTCCTTCAGAGAAGTTTATCTTTTTGATGGGCATTACGCCAACTCCATATTGTAGCAATAGAAGACGTTTACCACATTTTGATGGAATGTAGTCGCACCGAGAGACTCGGGAGACAGTTGGGAGTGTGGCCAACATACGACAGACACGGTGGTGTAACATTATACTGACCGTTCCTTCGTCGAACGAAGCCAAGATACTGTACAAAATATTACGAAGTGACATTACCATTTAGAAATGCATCGCTACACTTGCGATTTATAAGCGTTTGCATCGATGCAAACGCGTGGCTGCATCGATACACACACGCGATTGAATCGATGCAATCGCCTATAAATCCCAAGTGTCGCTTGCTTAAAATCGCGCGCGTGCGTATATGTAGACGATTAGAGACTGCATCGCTATTGAAGCGGTGAAGCTCCATAAATTTTGGTTTAAGAAAATAAAACTGCAGTGGCACTCAGACCTTCAATCGCAAAGATCTGATAGACAGCCACTGCTCCCATCATCTTGAGACATAAAACTAACAAGCACCCTTACCATTCAAAACCGGAACACAGTAATGCTTAATTTACTGCTTGGTAACAGAAATAGGTATGTGGGCAATACTTCCCTGGGCGAAGTAAGTAAGTAATTGCTTCCTTTTGACACATGTCATGATACTTTGATTGCGACGTATTTTAAATATTACAAGAACCGTAGTCACGTTTTCCACTGAATTATGCTCTGGGGCCTTACCATGAACTTTACTAAGACGAGTCTTTAACGAAACATTTAAATTTAGGATTCTAAAATGAATTTATCGAGTTCTTAGGTTTTCGCGATTGTTACACATAGGAAATGAAACTATTTTTCCGAATTTAAATCGCATATATTTGTTTTTTCAAACAATTTATTTAATTAATAACTATTGTAACTATAGTGAAAAAATTGGGTGGTTTGCATCAATATTAGACATAACTGGTTGAAGACTGTACCACCTCAGTCAACCGTGACCATGGGATCTGTAAAGGGCCCGAAACGTCGGTTTGTTTGAAAAAACAAATATACGCGATTTAAATCCGGAAAAATAGTTTCATTTCCTCTAAAATGAATTGTTAAATTTCGTACCATGACCTAGTTAAAACTGATTCGCTTTCGAACCACTAACCCGCGAATGAATGACCGATTGTCCCTGGTCCGCTACCATTTCGTATTGTGAAATTTTTAAATGTAATGCCGGGTTCACGAGTCTTCGACTTGCGTTATTCGCTTGCTTGCGTTTGCTGGGTACACGGCGGCGTAGAATCTGCCTTCCGCGCAAAGGCGTTCGAGTCTTCCGCTTTGCGTTGCGGAGAAACTCGCGCGAATGCGTGGCGCCTTGTCTTTGTTTTGGTTTTATTGGACGCGTGGACGCTGTTGCTCTATGATTGGCCAGTGGTGCTCTCCTCCGCAAATGTTCCTTGTTGCTTGCGTGGGAAAATCAAGCTTGCTAGATATCAAACTTACGCGACGCAAAGAAATCCTACGCAAAGCATGCGGTCGGCACGAGCGAGCGACTCGTGAATAGTTCTACCTGCGCGCTCAAGACAGATCTTCGTGTATGCGCGTAGCGAGTCACGCAAGCAAGCGAAAAACGTGAAAAACTCGTGAACCCGGCATAATGTTCTTTGTCATGTTTTTTGACGGTGGTTTTATAGGTACTTCTGTGAAACACAAAAAACAAACTTATGTCATTACTAAGTGAAACAATTAAAGAACATGCGCTTGTCGCCTTTTCCATAAATACAAGGAACGATAGAATTTGTATGAAGAGGCTCTACGGCGAAACCTTTGCCTACCTAAATATATGTGTGAATGTTTATTAAAAAAAAGTGAATCAAAAGATAATAAACTAATACCTAAACCAGAAAACATCTCTGGTCTATTACGATATTTTGCCTGCGTATCCATAGACCGCCACCTGATACGATCCTGGCATATAACTTAACTCTTCTATCACTCGCATTAAACCCATTCTAATTTAAAAGTATATTAGAAGAATAATAAGATGTAAGAATCGTAATACTGCCCTTTCTTATCATAACTATCGTAACGGACATTTATAGCCAAATTGAGTTATTAACAATCTGGGATCACCGAAACGAGATCTACAACCACATATGTGGTTTTTTATATATCGAGTTTTTAGGTTTTCGCGACTGTTATACATAGGAAATGAAACTATTTTTCGGGATTTAAATCGCGTATATTTGTTTTTTCAAACAAACCTTTCACGGTTGACTGAGGTGGTACAGTCATCAACCAGTTATGTCTAATATTAATGCAAACCAATGACCCTATTGCGAACAAAATGAATGTTTTTGTTTACAAATAATACTGATTTTCCATCTATATATATTGTTTCCATTGAATATATTGGTTCCAATCAGTATTTCTTTTAATTTTCAAATCGTGACCTCTCAATTTCACAATTTTGAGTTACGACAATATTTGGTTTCGTGTGCGACATTCAATAATGACCAAAGGTCCTAAATAAATGGAGTTAAAAAAAACTGCAACTCGAAGAGGCTTTGCAAACATACTTGTAGTACTACTGTAAATACAATAATCACAAGAGATACAATTATACTCCGCCTATTTAAGACGCTGACAAGCGTCGATGACCTTGCGTCGATAACCTTGAGCGATAACGCGCCTACTATAATTTCTCCAATAAGGTGGCGCCATACGCCCCGATGCGGTAAGAGTGTGGTAGTTGGACCTTCCGCTTGATTTAACATAATATTGATTGCCGGTAACAGATGGCGTTGTACATAAAATACATACATGCTATCAAACCAAAAAATATGAAAGCATATAAGAACTGGATGTTATGCAAGCTACGCAGCAGAAGTTTTCAACGTTGCAGTTTTACTAAATAATCAAGGACGCAAGCAATAATTTCATTTTTGTTTTGAATACTTTGTGTTTTAGGTTCTAAATCAACCAAAAATATTTTTTTTTATTCTCACCTAATGGCTAAATTTGACTTTTTTTAAATATTTTGTTTTGATTTCAACGAATTGGTGCATTATATTTACTTATTTACATATTTTTTGTGTATGATATTTTTTCACTCTGTTAAGTGCCTGTCCATAATTTGTAAGCAAATATGTAGCTCGTACTTTAGTAGGTGAAAGTTACTTTTTACTCCTAAATTTGTTATTTGTCTTTTATTTAAAACAAGTAAAGTGTCAGGATCAAGATAAGTACCATTTAAATAACCACACCAAATTTGGTAGTAAGCAAGTTTGATTTGCCCGAGAAAAATATGTCAAAAAATAACCACCAGAGTCTCACTGTAATCCAGTTTTTGTATTACCTATGACAATAAGCATATTCTAGGATTTTCAAGCTACACGTCAAGATACGTGTTAGAGGATGTACTATTTTCAAAGTTCCACGTGCTATAATATAATATCGTTTATTAAAGACAACAAGGCCCACTTTGTATTAGTAACAGACTTATAAACTATGTTAGTAAATTATTTCTAACTTAGATCTAGTACAATTTATGAGGTGCCTCATTAGAGGCCCCTCCACTCTATCAGCAATCATTTTGAGAATGCTGTTGCTACTGTTGCGAAGTCTGTTCAGCAGAGAAGCTGATTTCTTTCTTATGATTGCTGCGAAAGAATCCATCCGCGCCTCAGCAAACATGGAAGAAGCGCTACAGAACTTCGGCAGACGCAACAGCATCCTAAAAGCATTGTTGTATTGGGTGCGGAGAGCAATGTACGACTTTTGCGTGTGCCTATTCCATAGGCTGCCCGCGTAAAAAGATGTACAATAGGCTTTGAAAAGAGTTACCTTAACTTCAGCAGAGCATCGAGCAAACCTGTGAACCAGCATATTCGCTCTTACTGACAAAGCTCTCCGCTCCCTTTCCATATCATTATCATCTTTGAGATCAGGCCTAACGACATGTTAATAACGCTATGTTATCGCCTAAAAACTTACACAAAAACACCATATTTAACGGATTTTGGGCACCTCATCGCCTTAACCGCCTGGCCGAACGGTTACCGTGGCGGTCTGCCACGCCGAGGTTCCGGGTTCGATTCCCGGGCCGAGAGAAATTTTTGTAAGGCCTACATTTATTTCTTTCGTGAGTTTGGGTGTAATTTTTGTCTATGTGTGTGTCCATGGCACCCGCGATACAAGGTTTGCCTAGTGCTTGGCTATGTTGAGTGTGCGTTCGTAAGTAAAAAGTAAACTCCGTAAGTAAGGGAGGCCCTACACTTTTTAATGCTAAATCGACTTGAGCTGGCCATAATTATTTTCTGTCCGCACCATAAGAGCGAAAAAAACATTGGGCGACGACGAACGGTATGATTCAACACAGGCACGTCATTCCATCTAATGTGAATGTGTAATGTGAACATTACTGCCTTTCGGTTTCGAAGAGTAAGGTTGCTGGTGAAATAATAGGCACATGGGTTTTATCAACTTATGTCTCATGGTGACGGGCGCACTAGCAGTGCCCTTCAGATCTTTGCGATTTAAAGCTCTAAGTTACTGCAACTGTTATGGACAGGCGTGTCGCTTAAAACCAGGCGCGCGACTTTTCGTTTTATCACTTGGTGTCGTAAAAAAACGCACAGGCGACTGTGCACGCCATCATCAGTAAATTACATATATCGAGTATATAACTAGAAATAGAGACGAAATAAGGGACATCCATCCCTGGCAACTCATAAGGCAAATGGGCCTTATATCACTTTTAAAAATAAAACTCTCGTTTGCACTGAAATCACAAATAAGAAAGTTGAAATAGTACAGCGCCAACAATTGACCTGTGTGCACGTAATAAAGGTTAATATCTCTAACTATGGGGCGCTTTTTTCGGTGGTGTGGGGAAAACAGCAAAACATCTAATTATTGAACAAACGGAATTACATTTCATCGGTAATTAAAAATGTAATTTTTTAATTTTCGTACATTATAGCAAAGCTCAAGTTAAACCCGTCAATTGTTGCGAATTCGGGCTGGCCAATTGAAGCGCAGTTGTCACTGTAATGATACGGTAGAATAGTTTTCAAACAAATTAAATGACATTTCGTCTCTATTTCTGGTTATATATTCGATGAGGACATATCACTTACCGGGCTTAGGATCAGCCATCAACGTGTAATCATGCCTCCAACTGTTTACACTACCCATGTGTGGTACAATGTCGGGTATCAACGTGACGTCGTTGTCAACGGCAGTCTTTTTGACTACGCCTATCGCACCCAGCGCTAAGCCACCGACCACTAACCCGTGCATCGAACCCACATATGCAGCAACGATTGGCCCGCATGCAAGTCCACCTGATTGGCAAAAACAATTAATGTTAAATGCGTGTTTTTCTTTTACATCCGGCTATTAAGACAACGAAATGTTAGGCTTAAAATTTGTAACTTGTTAGGCGTTAAACAATAATCTAAATACTAGTAATTTATTTCCAGTAATTGACTCCTATGCGAGGTGCGGCTGAAAAGTAATCTACCTAAGTATGGAATAATACCACCACCCATTTTTAATTGTAATGTACGTAGGAAATGCACTTATTATATTTGTAACAAAGAGACATTAAACGTTAGAAAGAATCTGTTCAAAAAGAAGCTGTTGCTCATTTAAAAAAAAATCTCTTTTCTCCCGCCATTATGCCCTTGTTAAGTGATTTTTTTTTATTTAAGGTCTTTGACCGTAATATACAAAAAGAGTGTCTGTATTTTGAAAAAAGAATAAGCAACGAATGCGTCACGATAGTGGCCAACTCTTTACTGGTACCTGGCCATTTGCTTTTAAATGTCCTTTTTCCTTCACTATTCTTGCGTTGACTCGTTCCGTCGTCACTCTCATCACAATTCTCGAAACGAAAGGAAGTGTACACAAATCATCACCTTCATAAACTTCCCAAAGGCCCTTTTGGGCTTTTCACTTCTATTTTTAAACAAATTATGTGGACCGAGCATTGACTTACAATTATACACACATCAAACAAAGTTTGCGATCAATAGCATAAGCTCCTATAATTCTTTAAATTTAACTTTATCAAGAAAAAATCTATGTTGTATGCTTTCTTTAAATTGGAATACCCTGTTTGAAATTAAAATATAAAACTATTTTTTATTATTTATTTAAAAAAATTGAGCCATTAATCATAATGTAATAGTGATAGAAATTTCATAGAAAGAAAAAGACTGTTTAATTAAACTTAAACAACAATTTATTATTAAAAGGTGTGAATTCAATATAAAATAACTCCTCCCCTGGCTCGAATACATGCGAAGATCCTCCTGGGCATGCTGAGGATCAAGTTATCCAGCATTTCCTGGGGTAACCTATCCCATTCTTCAATAGCGGCTTCCCTGAGCTCTGGAACTGTCTGGGGTCGTGGCTCACGGTTCCATACTGCTCGTTTAAGAGCATCCCACGCGTGCTCTATTGGGTTTAAGTCGGGCGAGCCGGCAGGCCAGTCTAATCGTGTGATATCGTATTATTGAAGAGCAGCATTGACTCGTTGAGCTCGATGTGCGGGCGCATTATCATCGACCAGTACAAATTGGTGCCCATGGTTTACTCGGAATGGTCTGACGATATCATCAATAGCAACTGCTTTGTACATGTCTGCTGTCATGAAGCCCCGATACGGGATCAAAGGCGTTCTAGCTCCAATCATAATGCCACCCCAAAAGGACACCGATTTTCCGCCTTGCTGAACTGTTCCAATGGCAGTTCTTTGTCTTTCACGGTCGCCTGGTCTTCTCCAGACACGGACACGTCGGTTATCTGGATGAGTGCTGATTCGGGATTCGTCAACGAAGAGACAGTTTTGCCAAATGTTTTCGTCCTCACCTTCTTCATTTTGCCGAAGTCTAGCCCACTGCAATCTTCGTTGTTGACGTTGCCGGGAATTGAGCGGAGCTCGCCAAGACCTCCGTGCTCGTAATCCAGGCTGGTGCAAGCAATTGCGAACGGTCTGCGTGCTAACTTCAAGCGCAGAGGCGGCCCTGACTTCTGCTTTTATTTTAGTGGCGTTGATTGTTGGATCACGGGCTGCCAGCAATCTAATATAGCGCTTTTGGGCAGCTGTCAAAACAGTTGGGCGAACGCTGCGGGGTCGGTCAGCTAAATTCCCCATTCCGTGATACCTCTGCAACGTAGCCACGACACAGGATTGGTATATAGCAAGTCTGCGTGCTATTACTCTCGTGGTGTATCCTTCTTCCCTCAAAGTTACTATTCTAGCTCGTAATACCTCTGATAATCCTCTTGGCATTTTTTCAATCAAACTTTCCGCGAAAAATATCTTGAATCGCTTATAATTGACTAAATCAGATTTCTGAATGAGCGTAAGCTAGGACTGAAAGCCTTTTTATATGAAAAAACAATTGAACGGGGTCATTGTTTTATGTTCTAATTTATTTTTAAATAAAGAATCTAAAAAGAAGAAAAAATCATAACATAATCTACAGTAACAAAAAAGATTTCAGTTTTTCGAAGTGATCGCAAACTTTTTTTGATGTATGTATGGACGTCGGGTCCGCGCTAAAAAGTGTCCGCACTTGTAAGGCGCTAAAATCGTATACAGAGCGCCAAACTCCGCTTTAGTCTTCATTTGTTCTACTGACAGCGCGATACTGCGATGACATTACAATTTAAATTTCGAATAGGTTGACTTGGGACATTTTTTTCGTGGTTTTTGTATTAGACCCGTCATCCATTTATTTGTAAGTCAATGGGACCGAGCCTTTCCTTATCCTATCGCTAAGGCTAGGCCACAACACTTGCTTCTCCGAACATCCCTGACGCGCTACAGAAGCGAGGCAGCCCCATCAGCACCCAGAACGCATTATTATACTGAATCCGGAGTAGGGTTGTTGCGAATATCAGCGGTTTCGAATACGACAGTTTAACGTTCCATTCGGGTGTTGTGAATAAAAATGAAAATAAATCGTACGATATCAAATCGAACCGACCGGTCGACAACTGAGTTATCTTAAGGTACTGAATTACCCCCTGGTCCGGATAGCCCTATAGGTATATCTACATATAATAAATACCTCCACAAACTGCATTAATATGCAGAACATTCGGCTCTTATCTGCTACGGATGCGTAAACTTTAAATAAAACAAACTAATGGACTGACCAAGAAAGTAGTTGAGGACATCGTCTTTATCGCGCATTATGTGGGCTGCGTTGGAGACGGCTGCGAACGTAGCCCCCATCAGAGTAATAGGAATCGTGTGATACATGTACCTAGAACATCGGATGGGTTTTGGTGTGGTGTGGTTACCTTTAACAGCGTTTTCTAATCTGGGGTTCGCAGACTTCCCTCAGAACATCAAATTCTATTCTTCTTTATTAGGGGACAAACTTTTTTTACACAATGTTTGTGCTCATTTGACATGCATCTCACAGACGAAGAGGCCGACGATGGAGCATGCACACCGAATAATGCCAATTCATTTTTGCTTGAAAATGCCCAAGTTATAGCGTTCAGGGAATAAATTACAGACGAAATACTGGTGAAATTACTTCCACATGGGACTTGTCAACTTATGTCTCAGGATGACGATCGCAGTGGCAGTGTTTGAGTGGTACTGCAACTGTTATAGACAGGCGTGTAACTTACCATCAGGCGCACGACTGTTCGTCCCGTCACTTATTATAAAAAAAAGAATAAATCTGTAGGGAATTCAAAAGCCAGCAGAGAATTTCACCCCATAGCTATTCGCTATAACGCTCCGTGTGACGCCTTGAAATGTCCACAACATAGGGGTGGAACCCAAGCATAAGTCTAGTCCCCCGGTGATGTAAACGGGAAGGCGGAATTAAATCGTGCAATTGAGGAATAAGAAAGTGAATGATACTTACCGCCCCATCATTCTCGGAAAACCATGGGCGTGAGAATACATCAAGATGTCGAACGAGGAAAAGATGAGGCCCGCCACAGCGCCATAGCGACTGGCCACCATCATCTGGAATTATTTAGTAACAATACAGCTGTTTGTAATACGGTGTTTCGGTTATCAATGAAAAGAAAGAAAATATGTAGTATTTAACTTTGCAAAGTAAAATTATACCATTATAACTGGATAGAATTCTTTAATATCTTATCTAATGAGCCCTATACACGGTGGCGCTCGCCTTCACTCGTCTAGCTACGCGAGCGACATCGAGTGAAGACAAGGTAAATAAGCTGTCTACAAGTTGGTATTGGCCTTCACTCGCCTAAGCTCGACCAACATCTTAAGAGTATTTTTTATGTTATTAACCTTAAACTTTGTCACAAAAAGCTGTTTTTCATATTATAGCTCCTTGGGAAAGATTTCGCCCTGGGAAGCAAAGCAGCTCGCTTGTACTGTTGACCGCCCACTGTATTTGATCGTCAATCGTATGGGTGATTTTCACAAAGTTATTATCCCGATTTGAAACGTGATAAGAGTGAGCTTTTGTACCAGGGAGTCTACTCTTGTTCTTCATCCGAAACATTTACTGTCAAGTACTTAATACGATCAAATCAAGAGATAATGCCAAGTATAAAGCTTCATTCGCATCATGCGGGTTCGGACCCCGCAGCGTGCGGCGAACCCGAAACGGGCAGCAGAGCCTCAGCCGCATTCGATTTTACTTGAGCTTTACTTTGAGCACGGATTATCATTTGTGCTGGTTTTTAAACATGGGGAAAAATTTCGAAATTTGTAATTTCGTAAATACAGGGTGGAAATTTGTAATGCCACCTGGAGGGAAAGTACTCTAAATACTGGAGATAGAAATTTTTACTTAAAGGAAACATTCCTTTATTTTTTAAAAGAAATAAAACTGAATTCATAGATTTTCGAAAATTTCTAGCAACACGCGGGAATCGAACCCGCTTTAATCTGAAAAAAATGCACCCTGCACTTTTATTGCATCGATCGATAGGGTTAATTATAAGAATGAAATCTATCAACAAAATTGGTTAATTAAATGAAAAAAAAAACCATGAAATCTTAACGTATCTTAAACGTATTTTAATAAAACGAAAAAAATGGTAATCTAACTAATAAGTTGCTCGAAATCGGCTTTCTTGGATACACAAATTTAATCTTTTAACAAATTCATTTTGAAGGCTGTGGTTCAGAACACGATTTGTAATACAATTCATCACAACACGTTATCAAAAGTTACTCACTACATTCCAATGACAATAGTTGTACGAGTAGCTCCAAAAAATTATCACTTAACTATTAATATAGACAATATCGCGACAGTATGTTTCGGAATGCCCAAGGGCGCGTTCTATTTATTGGATGATTTTATTTATATTGGCTGACTGTCGCTTTTAGCCCGTTCCCATATCACGACGGCCTGTCGTGACTGTGCCGTGGACGTTTTTTTATCGTTGATCGACTGTCGTGTTTAGCTATACCTATTAGATCGTGACGACAATTTATCGGTTTTATTTAGAGATGGGCCGACTATGACTTTGGCCGACTAGCCGACTAGCCGACTAGTCGGCAGCAAAATGGCCGACTAGTCGGCCGACTAGTCTAGGCTAGACTAGGCTAGGCCGATCATTAATTTCGGTAGAATTCGGGTGACGTCGGAAATATTCGTAAGCGCGCTCTAGGTTCGTAGCATAGGCGCTGCGGCCGGCGCCCACGCGGACCTGTCAGGACATGTTTTTGTTGACATTACGTCGTTCATTCTGCGGCATTCATTTATTTGTAAACGGCGATATATTGGTTTTTAATTAATTAAAATTATATTACGTTGAATTACGAAGCTAACAGAGTGCAAATAATTTAATGAATAGTGAAAGTAACTAATTGAGATAGTTTGCGTTATGTCGAAAAAGAAATCACGCATTTGGATTTTTTTTGATGAATTAGAGGGAGAAGGAAGCAGTAAAGTGAAGTGCAATCAGTGTCAAGCAGTTATTTCTCGTGGTGGTCAGGGGAAAAAGGCAAATACTACGAGCATGACTAATCATATTAAGTACAAACATTCACTACTGATGCCTCAACCAAAGGAAGACTTTCTTTTTTAATTTTCTAACCCACTATTAGATTCTATTGTAAACTGAAACTGTGAGACTGATTCTTATAATAAAAAAAATAACAAGAGTAAAATAACAATTTTATTTCAATCACCCTCTCAATTTTTTTAAGCATATAAAATTAACATGAGTGAGAAGTGGGCCGACTAGTCGGCGGTTTTAGCCGATTAGTCACCGACTAGTCGCCGACTACAAAAATGGCCGACTAGTCGGCTTTACCGACTAGTCGGCGACTAGTCGGCCCATCTCTAGTTTTATTTATCGGCAGCCGCCTTGTCGTTTGCACGACAGAATCGTTTTGCCGAGGGCGCGGGAGACGGGGAGAGTATAGAGCAGAACACGTGCAGACAACGATCAATAAGACGTGACGACAATAGTAGCTGCGACTATCTGTCGTCACGTTTTTATCGTGACGTTTTATTTATCGTCAGACGACTGTCGTTCTAGCTTTTCCCATTGTCTTGACCGTCTGTCGTCTTAACGGCAAAAGAGTCGTGAACGACAGTTAATCGTGTCGTACTGTATGTGAACAACTTCATTTAAATATATAAGCCACGACACTTTAAACTGCACGACTATCTGTCGTCACGATATAATGGGAATGCACCCTAAGGATACCGCTGCCGTCATAGCGCTTGCACACAGGGATTCAGAAGCATTCCTTGCCATGACGGCCCTTCATTTAACTGCCTCGACCTCTTGCCTGCCAGGCAAGAGGTCGAGTCAGGTTCGATTCCCGGGCCGGGAGAAATATTTGTATGGCCTACATTTGTTTCTCTCGTGAGCTTGGGTGTAATTTGTGGTTGTCTATGTGTCCATAGCTCCCGCGACACAAAGCTCTACCTAGTGCGGGGCTATAAAATAAAGTAAAAGAAAATGGGTGTCGGGCCTTATTGGTACCGGGGTCTTGGGAGCATTTAGACGTTTGTAAAGGGTGTCCCAAAATTCACGCAAGAAGTAATTATAATAGAAAACACAGGTTTATAATTAAAAATTGTTTTTTTTTATTGATCCATGAAATACACATTATAGGGTTATGTATGTTGAAGCATGTCGAGTAAATGGCGTACCCGGATTTGCTGGCATATTTACTCTTTTCGTGAAATTTTCGATGACCGTTTTGCATAACTGTGTCTGAATCAAGATAACACAGCGCTCAATTTCCTTCTCCAAGGCGGTGCGTGATCGTTGGCTTGTTGGCATAAACCTTCGATTTCAGAATACCACAAACAAAAAAGTCATGATCTGGGCGGCCAATTCTGATTACCAAAACGGGAAATTACACGACCAAGAAATGACTCGTGGAGTAATAGCATTATTACTCGTGCTGTATGTCCACGTGGCACCGTCTTGTTAAAACTTCATATCATCCATTTTTCCTTGAGGTTTTTTGAAATCGAAGGTTTATGGTACCAAACCCACGACCATCCACGCCTTGAAGTGGAAATTGAGCGAAAATGTTATGCAAAAAAAGCCATGGCCATTTACCCGTTATGCTTTACCACTCATAACCCTGTCCCATGTACTTCATGGCTCAATAAAACAATTACAATTTTTTATTATAAACCTGTGTTTTTATCAAAATTACTTCTTGCGTGAATTTTGGGATATCCTTTATGTCGTCACTAACCTTGGTAGGTATATCGCATCCATCTGGAGCGTCGTAGTATCTTGCGTACCCTCGTGACTTTTTTGTATCGCATTCGCACAATGACGTTTCTTCGTTAAACTTACTTTTCTTTGCCATGATTATAGTTTTCCCTAAACTATTCTAAAGTAATGTAACATTTTGAAATGAGAGCTTAGTTATTGGAAAATTGTATTTGTTCCCCGTTCCAAAAATAATTGATTTCAATATTTGACACAATTGCCAAATACCAGAGATTTTATAAAAAAAAAAAACATTTTGTGCCAGCATACATTAAGTGTATAACAAAAGAGATTTATTGTATGAGATATTTAGTAGAAGTAGAGCAGTAGGGAGGAAAATAAAAAAAAATGTCTGCACCTAATTTGTTTTCGTGTAATAAATGGATAATAATGACAATAAAAATCTTTATTGAGTCATGGTTTCAGATTTTTTAATGCTCATTTGTCTTAGTTTTCAACGTGAAACTATAAAAGTTAATTTATATATGTCAAACATTAGCTCAGAACAGATTAAAATAATATAAATAATATATTGTATTATTACAAAAGGGGACCGTTTAGTTTTTTCCCTGCAGCTTTTACAAATTTAAAATGATCATTTAAATACATGCCATAAACTTATACTTACCAATAGATATATAGACGTTGCACACAGGTTATTAAACTTAAAGTGATTAATTTATTATCATTGACTTACAAGTATATGGACGTCGGGTCCGCGCTAGAAAGTGTCCGAACTTATAGGGCGTTAAAATCGTATACAGAGCGTCATTCACGCTTTAGTCTTCGTTTGCTCGACTGACAGCGAAGCAAGCAAAATTAGACAGTACTGACATTACAATTTAAATTCAACGTTTTAGCTTTTTCATATTCCTTTACATGTCACTACGTTTAAATAGGTTGACTTGGGACATTTTTTTCGTGGTTTTTGTATTAGACCCGTCGTCCATTTATTTGTAAGTCAATGTTTATTATTAATTAATCTATTAGTTAGTAATTTATTTTGTCTGTTTCCCAAAAATGTTAGTTTTTGAATTACGTCACTTTATAATTGAGAGTACGATATTATTCTTTGACATCGCATTTTAAATTGTAACATTGATTGAAATAAATTATTCTATTTTGAGAAAAATTATTGCTGATTTTCTATGTCTGAGTACAGTAGTTTTTAAAAGATATCTCTTCTCATTTCAGGCCTAAAGACTCTACGACCGTTATCAGAGCTGTTCGATCTGGTGAGGCCGCCACCAGGCCGAGGAACAGCAGTTGAGGTGCATTCTACTCCTTTTGGTTGTGAAGTAAGTAAATTTTTCTCTCAAAAAAAAAGAAACAATTTGCCATCATTTTGTTTCTTGTACCGCTGGCTTTAAGCTTATTTTTTTACGGACTGGTAATAATAACAAATATGCTTAACATTAAATAATACATTGTTTTACCAGGGCGCAAAAACGTTTTATTTTTTTCACTTCTCATTCTCTGAAAGTACGTCATTGTTGACTCAATTTAACTCCACGTATCTAGAGTAAAATGCTTCCTCTATTCCCTAGCGAGTAAAAGTATCTAATTTTTTAAATTACTTCAAGTGAAAGGATTCGCTCTGGACCTTTTGGAGGGAAAAGTGTCGTTTTTATTTTCACTTTCAATTATTTTGTGAAATCTAGTTTATAGTGGAATAGGATAGTGCTATTGTGCCTTAATCGAAGATTAAAACGCGAAATTATACGAATCTCGAACTAAAATACCCGTATCGGCCCGTTTTAAGGAATCCCGAGTCAATCCAAGCACGCCGCATCAAATTGCCTATCCTTTTTGTGGCGGCCATATTTACAGAAACATATTTAAACTTCATGTTTAGGCTGACGGCCTTGCCAAAGCCTTAATAAAAAAAAATTTAAAAAAAATCAAGTGAAAGTGGAATAGACGGTGGCGCCATGTTATTTTCCCGCGCTATTGCGTTTGTTGTATCTGTGTCTGGTAGAGGTGAGAAATAGCAGGTTACGAATACCAATAATGATTTCTGAAACTATTTATTAGCAATAGTAATTCTTCGACCATATTTGATTTCAATACGTCACTCAATAAATGTGCAGTTTGTGAAACGAGTTACAGTTACGCTTTGGTATTGCTTCGGTTTGAAGTATGTTCGATATATTTAGCGGTAGAGCCATTGACTTACAATTATATGGACGTCGGGTCCGCGCTAAAAAGTGTCCGCACTTGTAAGGCGCTAAAATCAAATACAGAGCGCGACACTCCGCTTTAGTCTTCATTTGTTCTACGGACAGCGCGATACTGCGATGACATAACAATTTAAATTTCGAATAGGTTGACTTGGGACATTTTTTTCGTGGT
>NW_020653852.1:2926047-2990614 GCF_003589595.1 Hyposmocoma kahamanoa | reverse complement strand
TTTTTTTCGTGGTTTTTGTATTAGACCCGTCGTCCATTTATTTGTAACTCAATGGGTAGAGCGTTGTCGATGAACTTCCCTTCATATTTTATCCAGGCTTAAGACTGGCTGCAAATTCTTACTTAATACATATGTCTAAGTGTTTTCTGGGTAGGTGTGCTTTTAAATTGCCCGTGCTTGATTTGTAGCTGTACAGCTCACCGCACAATAGACATTTTCCTTTTTTATTTATACTGTCTTTGGTAAAATAGTCCCACAACAAAATTGGCGCGAGACGCTATTATTTTTGGTAAAATTTCTATACAAATTATTTACAATATAATATACACACCACAATAATTTGAAATATTTACATTTTATAAAACCTCTTATGAATTTAATAACAAAACAATTTTATTTGTTTCAGAAACAAATTTTTTATATTTTATAATCGTATTTTATAATAAGACGCGACTTCACACACGTAACGGTCAACTGTCAAGGACAAGTCAATTGAACGAGATTGATTGTTATACTTACATGATATTATTAATAACTATTTCATGGTTAAGAGGGAGCAGAGGAAAAATTCTTAATCTTCGATTTGATTTTAGAGGGGTATATCCACTTTAAAGTTCAAAATAAAATATTGTATGAGTAACTACACGATATATTCAAGCATAGACATTAATCAGAAACATAAAACTATAAAGTTTCCTCGATAGATAAAAATCACGAAATGACCTCTAATTTTCACATTTTTTCGATTTATCCTCGAAATGCTACAGGTTATTAGGACAAAAATTAGATAATTAATTATATTTATGCATGTTCGACAACTGTCATTACGGATTTTTTTAAATCCGTTTAGTTTTAGAGTTATTCCCATTGACTTACAAATAAATGGTCTAATACAAAAACCACGAAAAAAATGTCCCAAGTCAACCTATTCGAAATTTAAATTGTAATGTCATCGCAGTATCGCGCTGTCAGTAGAACAAATGAAGACTAAAGCGGAGTGCGCGCTCTGTATACGATTTTAGCGCCTTACAAGTGCGGACACTTTTTAGCGCGGACCGACGTCCATATAATTGTAAGTCAATGGTTATTCCGCTAAAACGAATTTGGTACTCATAATGCGCAAAATTCAACATCTCCTGTCGCATGTCACTAGAACTTCAGGCATATATTTGTTTCACAAATTTGGGCGGAGTCAACGTCAAAACTTTTTTGGCATGCTCCCTCTTAATTGCACTTCAATTTAAAGATTATTATGCTATGGCCACACAGAGGCGGCCGCGGCCGACGCGCGACAGCCGCGCGTTTCGATGTGGCAGGGTTCATATGACTTCGTACATTATATCGTAGATATGAATTTTACCGGGCTTTATAATACTGTCAAATCGAAATCTACCCTTAGCTCGGACGCTCTGGATATGAAAAGTAACCCATATTTAAGGTCTGGTGAGTAACCAGTTACTCGGACGGAATAAATAGTTTGAAACCCAACGGAATAAATAGTTTCATTTGACAACTAAAACCCAAAAGCCGCTACTGTACCGATCGATAGCTAGTTTCAGAAACTGTTTACGTTCTGACATACAATTTACATAATTAATAAGTTTTACTAATTATAAAAATCCAACAAATCTTCTAGGTATTTTTAAACGCAGTAACAAGAGGGTCGGTGTGCGGTGTGGTGGGGAAGAGGCCATCCCTTCTGCTCACTGACGCTGCCACGGCGCTAGGATCCGAAGGGGGGCCGGTGTACACAGAAGGACCAACGTAAGTTACGTAACTTTTTTGCAGATGCAGATGAACCACTTAGGCTGCTTTTCCACTGGAGATGTGCGAGGTAGCTAGCCGGTGTGCGAGGAAAAAATCCACCACTAGGATTACTTCATTTCCCTAGTCTCGCTTAGCACAGCTCTGACAGAAAAGAGCTAGCGGAGCTAAGTATTTGTACATGCTATATACTATAATAGCGAGAAATGTGTGCAAGAGAGATGTGTGCGGGGGATGCGACGAGGAATGTGTACGAAGCGGTGTAAGAAACTAGAGCTACTGAAAGTATGATACTCACCCCACCACCCCGTACCCCGCCCGCGCGTAACTGAAAAGAGTACGTAACACATCCTCGCACAGTTTTGGTGGAAAACATCTCACCGTTTCACAGCGCCACTACACATCCGCACACCTCTGGTGGAACGGCAGCCTAAGAGTGGTTAGACACGGTGACTCTTCGCTAATCGCGTTTGCATCGTTGCTTAAAATCACACGCGTGTGTAAAGGTAGACGCTTAGCAACAGCATCGCTGCTCAAAGTCGTCGTGTGTAACCGCCCTTATTGGGACATAGTCATCATCCCCCGTGGACATTTGAAACATTAGAAGAGCTGCCTACCCTTTGCCTGCCCCGTTTTTTGACACTCCTTTCGTGCACCCCATAAGAAAAATAACTTGATAACTATTTTTTTATGTTTAAAATTTAATTTAATCAATATTAAACTGTTACAATTTTTAAATTACACAAAATTAAAAAAAACCTACTAAGTCGATATTAAAAGATATCAATTTACTTGCTGACCCTGTTCTTCTTATTCTATTTATTCAAAATTATAAACGTTACTATTTTATAATTTCACTTTGTTTTTAGTCTGCTAAATGTGCCGGTGAGTGTATAAACATTTATGAATCCCATGTTTCATTTCATTATTAAACAGAGTTGGGCAGGCGCTCGGGTTTTATATAACCGAGGGCAAAAACTCTTCACAACTAAATATTTGTAAATCGTGTTTTATTCAAATATAATCATGTTATTAAAAAACTGTTTATTGCTTGGTTACAGCAATAAACAATAAGGCAAAATAGCTGTTCTATTGAATCGTAGTTGATTAATGAATCGATACAAAAACTAGTTATTTTATATATACACTTGAATGGATTTTCATGAAAATCGATTCGTAATGTGCATCTCTAGTAGTAAATAAGAGTAACAGGATTTCCAGGTGGGTATTGTGTGAAGTTGCCTCATTTTCGTCTAAAAAAAATATTTAATAAGTAATAAATTTGTAATAAGTAGGATATTATATCAAATTCCTTATACGCCGTTTTTGCCCACGATTTTGGGTGGAAATGGGTAAAACCCGGCTGCTTTACGTAAAAACCCGGGCGGGTTGATTGAGTTTTAACCCACTGCCCATCTGTGTTATGTAATTTTCGATGGAACCTAGAAACAAATTGTCTAAAACACCCATTTTTTTTTCATTATTATCGATGAATAATTCGTTTGCACATTCCGGTTCTGAACGCAGGAAGGAGCTCATAGGGACAGTCGTATGCAGCGTGTCGTGGTGGCGTGGTGAATGGGTGGGGCTGACTCTAATGGCACCGCTTGTGTCCGTACTATCTGCGAAGCTACGAGTAGCACCTCCACGCATTCAGAAGTCGTTGACCACCGGACCACATCGAGATTTACTAGGTAAGTTATATCTTAATTAAATTTTTATTGAATTGATAGTCAATTATTTTTTGTGAAATTACTCCACTAGTTTGTTATAATTATTAATACAAAGATCGAACACTCAGAAAAGATTCCTTCGATCCGGTCGGATTCGAACCGACGTCTCCTTGCATACCGTGCCAGACGCTATACCAACTAAGCCACGGAACGAACCAACGGACCTCACGAATTTTTCTATGTGCTTGAGTCGTGTCTTTGTATTTGGTTTTTCAACGACTTTTTAGTCGTAGCGCCATCTATGAGAAATCTATGAAAGATTTATCACCCAGTTAGTACCTTTACAGCTACCAGTCCTGGCGAGAGATGTCGCTATTCACCGTATTAATTAATTTTTTATTGAATTGATATTCAATTCTTTTTTGTGAAATTACTCCACTAGTTTGTTATAATTATTAATACAAAGATGGAACACTCAGAAAAAATTCCTTCGATCAAGTTATATCTTGTCAAGAAGATATCCATAATAATATTAATCTTAGAACTGAGTCCAAACCATCACGTTTTCGTTTAACTAATGGGTAAATGATTATTTTACGGGGAACTGTATACGTTTTTACAATAAGATTCCGGAGTATATATTAAGATTCTTCATCATCACCATTCAGCCATATGACGCCCACTGCTAGGCCTCCCCAACGATCTCCACGACGATCGGTCCTGCGCTGCCCCAATGGCCATCGGTTCTCCTAGCTATGTGCCCCGCCCACTGCCACTTCAGCTGAGCAATTCTTCGAGCTATGTCGGTTACCTTAGTCCTCCTACGCATTTCCTTATTTTTGATTCTATCACGTAGAGAAATACCGAGCATCGCTGTCTCCATTGCCCGCTAAGTGACCTTGAGCCTTCTTATGAGGCCGATGGTGAGGGACCACGTTTCTGATCCGTATATTAAGATTATCATTTCAGATTTAAAACTTGCATTAAAAGTGTAATAGTTGAAAAGTCATATTACAAAATTGAAGAGTATTTGTTAGATAAAGATGTATAGAAAGACAACATGAGTCTAGATTCCACAGAATTATGATTCAAAGTGTAGGTATTCCATAGCATTTATTTGAAAAGAGCAATCTCTAGAGTTTCTTGCTCGTTAGTCTCAGGGAGGTCAGCGTAGTGAACGGGCAGTAGCTTAAAAAAAGACGTTTTCAAGCATTGACTTACAATTATATGGACGTCGGATCCGCGCTAAAAAGTGTCCGAACTTATAGGGCGTTAAAATCGTATACAGAGCATCATTCACGCTTTAGTCTTCGTTTGTTCGACTGACAGCGAAGCAAGCAAAATTAGACAGTACTGCGATGACATTACAATTTAAATTCAACGTTTTAGCTTTTTCATATTTCTTTACATGTCTTTTAAAGGGTTGATTTGGGACATTTTTTTCATGGTTTTTGTATTAGACCCGTCGTCCATTTATTTGTAAGTCAATGTTTTCAAGTGTAAAAATTTTACCTATGGATTAATATTTATATGGTCCGTGGTTTATCTCATCACTTGATAGTCATAAAAAAAAAATGTGGATGTAATAATGTTACAGATCAAATAGACTCAACAACGGTGCTGGTCCGATGTGGTGTGGCGTGGGGAGCTGGACTTTACCTCGGTGGAGGATACGTGGTCACTTGCGCACACGTTGTACGAAATGTAAGCGAAATCTATGTATACTCAAATTTGAAGCATAATTAGTTTTTCTGTTTACACTGGTTGTTAATTGACAGTAGTAAAATAATAATATAGTTTCATTGTGCCCGGACAAATCGACCCCTCCTACATAAAGTATCGTATATGTCGAAATTGCCAAGTTTACATGGGAGCGTTTTAAAGTTTTGAATTCACATAAATCGATCCGCCCTACGTAAAGTATCGTATGTCGAAGTTGCCAAGTTTTGCAGGGGCGCCTTTTAAAGTTCTGAATTCTCTGAAATAAGCACAACACGTGCTTTTAGTATTTGTCAGTTTTATTCGGCAAAGTCGTTACTCACATAGAGTATTATAAAATCCTAGATTTCGGTTAGATGATGTGTGATCATCTATTAGATCTATTAGATAATCACTCTATGTGAATAACGAGCTTTGCCGAATAAAACGGAAAACTTTAAAAGGCTCCCCTATAAACTTGGCAATTTCGACTTACGATACTTTACGTAGGAGCGGTCGAAATAAGCTAAAATAAATTGTAAAATGATAAAATAAATTGTGGTTGTTCATCTAACTGATATCTAGGATATTCTAATAGTCCATGTGAGTGACGAGCTTTGCGAATAAAACTGAGAAATGCTAAAGTCACGTGTTATGCTCGTTTCAGTCAAATCAAAACTTTACAACGCTCCCCTGTAAACTTGGCAATTTCGACATACGACACTTTACGTAGTACAGGTCGAAATAAGCAGTCAAATTTTTGTCATTATAACATATTGCATGAAACAACTTTTTTAATACAGTTATTCAAAACGTGGTATTTTTCATACTACAAATAGTGTCGAAAGTTGGATTTTTCGCACTAGTGCTTTTTACTTTTCTATTTTGTTTTATTTACTGTTGTTTCAAGTCTTAAACATAAATCATTTCAAGTATAAAACATATTTCATTTCAAGTCTTAAATTAAAATTACTTGTCTCGAGGCTCGAAGGCTCGAGACTCGTGAATAATTTCTAACTTTCGCACTTGTATCGCACAACTCAAAAACGCAACTCACAACTCACAAAATTACGCTCATCTTACCTCACACTTAGTGTGAATTTTAATGGATCCATTGAAAATAGTATGCAATAATGAAGCATTAGAAGATGTTCTTAAAAGAAAAAGAAGCTGGGTACATCCACACAATATGAAACGATTAAAGTGTGAGCAGTTTCATATATTATATACAATTTTATGTGAACATCCAGATCAATTTGTTAAGTACTCCCACATGCCAATAAATGTTTATCAAGAACTATGTCCAAACTCGGTGATAAATTTTCCCGTATCGAATATTTTCGCAAGAAACGTGTATACACAAGCGCATCCTATACGAAAGTGACCCCTTCCCTCACCCCTATCTCCACCCACGTCAGCCCGACAGCTAGTGGTACAAGCTCTTAATTTTGATTATAGTGACACTCACTACCTACCCTGAGGGCATATGAGAAGGGCACTATACCTTATAAGTTCAGGTTCTGACCCCAGATCAGCCAGTGTACATAATTGTCACTGACCTCTGTAACTTGACTTGATCTGGTACTTCGAGAGGTTAGTACCTCGGGTGGGCGGCCCCAGGTGCACGTACAGTACCCTCTCTATTTTCCAGATAGGTACCGGAGCTGTAGGCACGCTCACTTCCCGTTGCGGTTGTAGTAGTACCAACGCCTGCCCTTTTTATTATGGCAATAAAGCACTAAAAACTTTTGCTTCTTTAATTTAATCAGGCACTTCTTCGTAAAATTTTCAATCGGTTATATTTTTTAACTCATGTAGATAAGAAGCGTATACCTTAATTCGTGAAGCCAGCAAATGGATAGCAATTGTTGGTAATACATACTTCTGGAAAATCTGCTCCCTTCACGCTGAACAAAGTGGCGACCAGCCATCCTGACGTCAGAATGGCTGGTCAATTATTTTTTTTATTTCTCAGACTATATCAAAGGTAGCAATTATTTAGAAAAGATAGCAAATAGGTAGCAATTCTTGAATATACACTCAGTGCCAGATGCGACAGGCGACCAGCCATCCTGACAGTCACGACTTTGCCTGCTTGTCATGACACTGCATACGTGCAAATGTTTTTTTATCTTAAATCATAATTCTGTTAAATTTCAGTACGGCAGCTACAAAGTGTCCATCTACTGCCAAGGAGTGAAGGAAACAGCAATAGTACGATACAAGACGGCAGACGACAAAGCATTTGACTTGGCATTATTGTATACGAATCCTCAGAACTGGAAACAGTTCACTCCGGCCGTGTTCGCCGTAGATTCTGCTGAGAAAGGTAATGAACAACATTTACGAATCTGTAGGTAAAAAACCTTAAGTCAGGGCTCCGTCACTCGCTCCAGGTTACGATAAGGGAACGGGAAGCAACGTCGCCTGATCTACCAATCGCGCGCTCGATATGACCTTAGACTATTTTTTTCCATCCTCTATATAGGATACGACAGTACCCCGCCCCGTCGCTACCCGCCCCCACCACCAAATAGATCTAAAATGCGTTTCTTTCTGCGCATCTATGGTCATTGTTAAAAATTTTTGCAAGTGCCAACGCCGTGCAAGACAATGACATTTGGATCAAATTTGTTTACCGCAATTAAATAAAAAATAGGAATTTACGAATTTTTTTTTTTTATTTATTTTTTTAGTGATTTGGGTCCAGTTTCGGATATAGAATGACCTCAGTAAATATGGCGAGCATACAAATCAACACGCTGTATATAAAGTGCAGATTTACCTTTCTTACAAATTACGTGAATAGATTTTTATTAATTGTAGGAGAGTCAGTACTGGCGGCAGGGTATCCATACTTCAACGAAAATAACCTGGAAGACCTGAAACCAACTGTTACCACGGGACACATCAACAACGCGTCGCCTTCTATGATACAGACCTCGTGCTGCGTGCAATCAGGGTTCAGGTGATTTCTTTTTAACTTATATTCTGGGTTTACTTATACCGTTTCTGTATCAGGCTTCAGTAAAAGAAATTAAGTTTCACTGAAAAGTACCTGCATCTACCCAACACCTAAACCACGACCAAAAATTATCTAAAAATGCATATTCTAATTCCTCAACTTAGTAATTCTTATTCTTCTGGTGGGACTTTTTTTATAATATCAAGTGACGGGACGAACAAGTCGTGCACCTGATGTTAAGCTACACGCCTGTCTATTATAGTTGCACCGCCAAACAGAGCTTTAAGTCGCAAAGATCTAAGGGACACTACCACTGCGCCTGTCACCTTGAGACATAAGTTAACAAATCCCATGTGCCTGTAATTGCACTAATTGCATGCACGTTGAATAAGTACATATACTGTTAACTGTTTTTTTGTTTGTTTTTTATTATTTTTTTTATATATATTTTATTTTTAATATTATTAATGTAAGTGTTTTTTAATCATATTATAGTCGTAGTTTTTATACTTACATACCATGGCAATTGTATTTTTTATACTGTTGATTTTTACCTCTTGGTTGTACTGTATTTACGTAGTGATATCCAGTGAGTGGAGAAACACTGAATCGCAAAATTGAAGCTTTTGCTTGGTTTGGGATTCGGGAGTTTTAAACGTTTTATGTAAGTAGCACGTAAAGTCATAGATATAAGTTTTTTTAAGTAACGTACCTACTGTACTTTTTTTTAATGTTACTGTATGTGTATATGAATGAAATAAATATTATTATTTCATTTGTAATAAGATATAAATTTCAATGATCTGAGACGCAGAGAGAATTGCGTAGCCATGCTCCGAGTCGGTCTCAAGGGTATTGCAATTTATACCTTATTTAATTGAAATAGCATTAAAAAAATCCGAACACTAATGACTAACTTTATTTATAAGTTATTTAAATGTACACATTTGCCATTAGACCGTTCAAGTGTGCAGCATACTTGGAGTACTCGTACCGACGGCGGTACACTCAGCGGTAGGCACTAGACGCGTGATCTTAAGCGGGTGACGTCGCCCGGCCACGAGAGTCAAAACCTTGTTCACATATCTAATATTATGTTTCTTTCAGCGGCGGACCAATATTCCGAATATCGAAGAGAAAAACGCATGTGGAAGTTCTGGGCATCATAGTAAGCAACGCTAAAACCGAGACTGGCGCGTGCTACCCGTACATCAACATGGCTGTACCCACGCGAGCGTTCATACATTTATTGCAGGATTACATACAGGACAAAGGTGAGGACTATTTTGTTTAATAATATTGTTTATTAGAGATTATCGCCACATAATTATAGTCCTTAAAAAGACAAGAGCCAAAAGGGTCATTGCGCAAAAGTGCGCGCCCACTTGCGAGCAGCCAATGATTGCAGTCGATAAATATTCTATCGACTATCGACTGAATGTTGGTTACGCTCATGAAATAAAAAGCGGAACTTGTTTCATTTCATTCATTATCGGCCCATTATATGTCTAACTGCTGGGCACAGGTTAATTTGAATTATTAATTCTTGAAAATTCATTAAAACACACTAAATTTAAAAGTATGTCTATAAAAAAGTGTGTGGCATATTTAAAGTTTTTCATTATTGTTTCTTATACCTAATAAAATCCATCTGTTGTTAAAATAGATAAACTGTCAAAATAAGAATAAAGATCAAAGAATACTGATTACAGTAGAACGTCGTTATTTTACATTAACAATTCAGACATTTTAGAGAAAATTGTACTTACTTTCACAATCTATCGATAAAGTTGTCGACTACAACTACATGACTATTTAAAATTTTACAAAAACTAGCAACCCTGCAATTGTCATTTTACTCTATCTCTAATGTTGGGTAATTTTCCGAAAAATTTCAAATAGTGGAAATTTTTCCGGTAAAAAGAATATTTTATATTATACTTTAATACCGAACGCTTGGACAAACTCAGTAGTTTCATTTCTACTAAACAATTTTTAACAAAGTAGAAATTTAAAAGTAAATATTTCTTTCCAGATGGCACGAAGTTGAAAATTATTGAAAATGACAAAGAAATGATCCAATCACAGTGGAGACTGATGCCCTATAGATCCAAGATATGAAAAACCTTTACGAGTAGGGCGTATAAAATATTCATATAGTGTAGCCGCCAGACCTAGAAGAGGATGTAAAGAATCTCGACGAGCTAGTGGAATCGAAGACAATTTATAGTTTACTCTAGTATTTTGGCAATAGGTAGCCAGTTTACTTCTTTTGGAAGGCCACATTAAAAGGGAACGTTGTTTTTGACCTTTGTTAGTTGATACAAAAAATTCGTTAAGTACTAGGTAGCAAGGACCTATAACTAAAGAGGTCTGTTATTCACGATACAAGACAGCGTAGTCGGGTATTTAGTACCCTTTGGTACTCCAGATGTAGTGACGAGTACCAAATAGCAATTTTTGTAACTACAAGTACCGGCGGCACGCTATGATGGCCAAATATACCCAAATATATTTTTAGTGGTGGTTTGTGACTGTAGTTGCGCGTGTCTTATTTATTTTATTAATTTTATGCGGAAGGAGGGCGGGAAAATTAACTGCATGAAAAAAAATATATATTCATCACAAGCGCAGGTAAGTTGTACGATTTAACCTTCGCTGGGTTCGCGGAGTAGCAAATTAATTTACTTTCATTTTTGTTTGTCAGCACAGCAAGTGTCGTAGCTAATTGCTGTACATTGTTGTCAATAATAGTGACGTGCAGTCATTGACTTACAAATAAATGGACGACGGGTCTAATACAAAAACCACGAAAAAAATGTCCCAAGTCAACCTATTTAAACGTAGTGACATGTAAAGGAATATGAAAAAGCTAAAACGTTGAATTTAAATTGTAATGTCATCGCAGTAATTTTGCTTGCTTCGCTGTCAGTCAAACAAACGAAGACTAAAGCGTGAATGACGCTCTATATACGATTTTAACGCCCTATAAGTTCTGACACTTTTTAGCGTGGACCCGACGTCCATATAATGGTAAGTCAATGCGTGCAGTAATATTTATGGAATGTATAATTTTACGACACAACTTGGCATTTGTTTTTCGATATTCGAAATTTATAAAAATTAAATATAACAGGTATACTAAGTTTCATTGCAGTATTCGGTTCATTGAAATATATTATAAACATTTTTATTTTCGTTTTATTAAAATTTTTAATCGGCTACCCCTACTCGCATTTCATTACTTATTCATTATTATTTCATTATTTCCTACTCGCATTACATTTTTCTTGTCATATTTAAGAATAATAGAAATAATGCTAAATCATCTAAAAATATTTAAAAAATTATTCTGTTCAATATTCGACCTAATTGTACCTAGTAAAGTTTTGCAAAATTGTCTCAAGTCGTATGCACCACGCATGGGCAGTGACCCCGCCACCCGCTTCACCGAGCAATACGTAATCTTTCTCGATCGCTTATTTACCTATTTTTTTAATTATGGTTATGTACTAGTATTGTTATAATTTACATTAATTAGAAAAGTTGGTTGAAAAAAGTTTTTTTGTAACTTAGATTTGGTACTTATACCAACTTTAGGTTACATGAAAGTATTGCTAGAAGTATCTAGCTCCACCGCTGGTGGCTGGCTGCATACCGGAGCCACTATCAGCTATGCAGAGATTCGCACGTGAGTTTCGTTTCAACATTAGACTCCACAACTTTGAAAGCAGAAACTTCGACACTCGTATTCTCCGCGTAAACTAAACGTTTCACATCATGCCATAAGAACTGACACGCACTTGTACTTGATGGATTACCATGCAGGTTCTGGTGAACCTGGTAGCGGTTCTTTTTTGCACTACTAACTCTTCTTCTTCTTTTAAATGTTATGGCTCCATCGAAATAATCAATGATTTTGCCAATGTCAAGTAAAAATAACTATGTACGGTAGTTTAATATTATTATAAAAATTATACAAAAAAATGGCGATTTCGCCAATGTCCTGTGAGAAATAAATGTTTACATACCAAATCACATGGCATTTCGTGACAGACTAGAATAGAATGTATGCGGGATGTCAGCGTGACGTAGACGCAGTACGAAAAGCAAGGTTGACTGATCTACTACTCGTCGCTACTACCTTGGAGTTCAAGTTTATCGTTTCAATCAGTCTGACACGACGGATCGTGAAGACGAATCGTCCCTTATATGGCGGCCATAAGGAAACAGCAAAATCTTTTTCTTCTGCATAACATTAAAACCCCTTACACTCTAAGGTTCCCAAAGTGAACCACGCCGCCCCCAGTGGGCGCTAAAGAGTACTAAGTCTAAAGAGTCCTAGTGGGACGGTAGGTGCCTCGAAAGCAATAATTGGGGACGTCGATGCTCTCTAGGAAGTGCTACCGCATTTGAAAAAAAAAACCTGTATTATCTATATAAACTACACTATAATTTTTTTTTCTTGTGACTTTTTGCGTTGCCTATGGTAATATAAAAATATGTGTTTTTAATTATTTTTTCTAGTGGTGGTTGAAAACTTATGCCTTAGAGGATGAAAAAAAAAATTAGAACCCAGAAAAAAAAAATTTCAACAGCTGTCATTGTCTCTCCGTCTACGTCTATGACATTGTAATTTCCTTTTTTCCATCCTCTAAACCCAAGAAGATGGAAAAAATAAAGATAGAAATATTGTGCCTGTCAAAATGTGACTCTTGGAGACCGTTGCATGGTCAACATAAAAATATATCACAAAAATTGTTGTTTATACGAAGACTGAAGAAACAAAGAAAAATTCCATCGATCGGACCGGACTAGAGCCAGTGTCTGCATACCTTACCGGGGCTACTGCTCTTCTAAATGACCTTTGTATCAATAATAATTACAAGCTAGTGTAGCATTTTTACAAAAATATATGAATATCAAGAAAAATATTATGATATTTATTACAAATAAATATGTGAGAAAAATAGATACATTTTATTTATTCAAACAAAAAAAAACTTTTATTCCCATAGGTAAAATAAATTTACTGCTCATTCACTGTGCCGACTTCCTTTTCTTTCATTTTATTCTTTTCAAATAAGCTTAAATGCTTTGAAATATACTGTGTATCAAATTTGTGTGGAATCTAGAGCCATGTCATATTTCCCATA
Organism: Hyposmocoma kahamanoa; assembly: GCF_003589595.1. NCBI lineage: Eukaryota > Metazoa > Arthropoda > Insecta > Lepidoptera > Cosmopterigidae > Hyposmocoma > Hyposmocoma kahamanoa. The sequence continues at coordinate 2,977,358 of NW_020653852.1, read as the reverse complement.
CCTCTTTATCTAACACATACCTAGTCTTCAAAGTAAAAGTAATACGACTTATCAATTAAAACACATTTAAAGTAAGTTTTAAACTTAGCAGGGTTGCCAGTTTTCGTAAAATTTTAAATAGTCATGTGGTTGTTTTCGACAGTTTTATCGATAGATTGTGAAACTAGGTAAATTTTTTGCCAAATGAAACATGTCTGTATTGTGAATGTTACGACGTTCTAATGATTACTTTGATCTTTTTTCTTATTTTCAAAGTTGGTCTATTATTATCAAAATCAATTTTTTGTCATACACATTTTATTAACGACAGACGGATTTTATTAGGTATCTGAAACAAAAATGAAAAACTTTAAATACGTCACATATTTTTTTAATAGACATACTTTTAAATTTAGTGTATGTTTCAATGAATTTAAAACAAATAATAATTTAAATGGACCAGTGCCCGACAGTTAGACGTATAATGGGCCGATATGAATAAAATAAGTTCTCTTTATTGAGCGTAACCAACGTTCAGTCGATAGTCGATAGAATATTTATCAACTGCAATCACTAGCTGTTCGCAAGCGGGCATCACTTTTGCACAATGAACTGTCATTTTACTCCGTCTTCAAAAAAGACAGACTATAGCTACCCACAGCACAGGGGATTCTAGTTTGGGAGCTAGGCACATCTCTGTATCTATTTTTCTATACTTTGCAATAAAGTTTTTTTTAAGGTAAGCAGGGACTGTAGACGTGCACATGACGTACCCTTTCTGCTTCCTCTATTAGATCTTTTTATATACGCTCATTTATTTTAGTTACTTTTGGCAAGGCCTTTTTCTCCATCTTCAAAAAAGACAAAATGATAATATTACGAAAAGTACGTAATTTCAATTTGATTTAGTGGTACAGGTGAGGACACTTTAGCCCTCTCTAGTGTCTAAACAAGCGTAGAGACCCGCCGTCAGAGCAACGAGAACCTACAGTTGAGATATAAGTTGACAAGTCCCAAGTGCTTGTAATTTCACCAGCACCCTTACCCTCCAAAACCGAAACATAGTAATGCGGCGGCAGATATAAGATGGCAGTACTTTCCTAGACGAACTCTTTCACAAGAAGGTCTACTGCTACTAAAAAGCACTCTCCTAAAGAGTTTGCAAATATAGCGTTTTTAAATTAAGAGGCTGTACTACCTCAAATGGCTTTGGTTGATTTCGCATAGCAGTGACAATGTTGAATCCAATCACTTTGGAAAAAATACATTGTCAAATTGAGTACTATACGCATTGACTTACAAATAAATGGACGACGGGTCTAATACAAAAACCACGAAAAAAATGTCCCAAGTCAACCTATTTAAACGTAGTGACACATTGACTTACAAATAAATGGACGACGGGTCTAATACAAAAACCACGAAAAAAATGTCCCAAGTCAACCTATTCGAAATTTAAATTGTAATGTCACCGCAGTATCGCGCTGTCAGTCGAACAAATGAATACTAAAGCGGAGTTTAGCGCTCTGTATACGATTTTAGCGCCTTACAAGTGCGGACACTTTTTAGCGCGGACCCGACGTCCATATAATTGTAAGTCAATGTAGTGACATGTAAAGGAATATGAAAAGCTAAAACGTTAAATTTAAATTGTAATGTCATCGCAGTACTGTCTAATTTTGCTTGCTTCGCTGTCAGTCGAACAAACGAAGATTAAAGCGTGAATGACGCTCTGTATACGATTTTAAAGCCCTATAAGTTCGGCCACTTTTTAGCGCGGACCCGACGTCCATATAATTGTAATGACTATACGACATACATTTTTCAAATGGTTTTATTTTCGTTTGTAAACATATATTCTGAAATAAACCTGCGCACCTAGCGCTCCACCTACGTAAAATGGACCGTATTAGTACGGGAAAACTTTGAATTCGAGCTAAGACAGTGTAGACTCTTAATGATGTGATATTATTTTACTACAGTAAATATATTTCAATGAAAACCCTCAAACGTCTTCTTTATTGCGATTTTTGTGCTAACAGTACTCAGCGGGCGATGGCGGGGTGACATTGAACGATGCGGGAGGGGAAATGACATCCATAGATATTTTCGAGAGTAAAAGGTCGAACTTTCAAAGGTGAAGTGAAAAATAATATTTTAAATTATTTTATCCTAAAAGAAGTGTTCTAGTGTAATAACTATACAAAGATAATGGCGCGGAAAGGACAGTTGTCCATCCAGGACAGCATCGAGAACGACGAAGAATTTGATGCATATATCGAAGCTAACTATGATAGACTTATTTGTATGTGTATCTTCACCCTTCATAAATTCAAGGCCCATTTATGCGAAAAGAGTTTCTAAGATAGGATTATCGAAAGAATATAAAAAAGTTTCCTCATGCAAATATTCGCTAATAACGTCCGTCCATATGAGCGATAATCGCTTCGCTATTGAACATCTCCGTGTAAACAGATGAACTCGGAATAGCAAATCTCGCACTCGCAGCGGCAGCGAGCGGTACTAACCGATTTGCACGATACTCGCTTGGTCTTGAAAAAATGTTATACGAGAACGTATTTTCAATCGAATCACGTAAAATCATTGTACATATCGAGAACTCATAGGCAAGAATGTCCTTGCTATATATTTCTTTGCGTTAACAAACGCTGCAAGCGATAAGTTACTTGCGAATCTTGTATGATATAATCGTGGGCGACATTTTAGTTCTTGTCTAATGCTATAGATGAAATGGATAGTGATTTGGCCGGATACCGAATATCCGGCGAGCAACTAGATCCGGCCGCCGGATATCGGGACCCACTGTCGCAAACATCTCACGACCGATTTATAGCGCGCATCGCCGTGATTGATTGCACTTTCGCATTGACGATTTGAGTTGTTGTAGTCACATGGTTTTTGTTAAAACGGTAAATTTATTCGATAATACCATTGACTTACAAATAAATGGACGACGGGTCTAATACAAAAACCACGAAAAAAATGTCCCAAGTCAACCTATTCGAAATTTAAATTGTTATGTCATCGCAGTATCGCGCTGTCCGTAGAACAAATGAAGACTAAAGCGGAGTGTCGCGCTCTGTATACGATTTTAGCGCCTTACAAGTGCGGACACTTTTTAGCGCGGACCCGACGTCCATATAATTGTAAGTCAATGGATAATACAAACAAATACACAACAGACAAATTTCAACAGTGAAAAAAAATAGCCAATTAAGCTATATTTTAATATCAGTGCTGTTTGTTTGTTGTACTGATGAAAATTTCTTGTGTTGAAGGAAAAAAACAGTAACATCATTTCTTTGTCTATATTAAAATTTCTCATTGTTATGCCACTTACTTGGTACTTGGTGCAACGGGCATGGTATGTGTTGTTATGCCGCAAAAATAAATCTTATAGGGGGTGAAATAGGAGATGAAAATTTCTTTGTAGAACCCATGGAGATCCGATAAAACTATGAAAATAAATATAGTACGGTAGGTAATTCGATGTACTTATCTATTCTACGCAAACGAAGTCACGAGCATATGTTAAGTTTGGTTTGTTTAAAAAAATACTACGAATAGAACTAAACGCATTTAATGTGAATTATTTTTAATAAAGGTATGGAAGTGTACTCAGAATTCTGTGGCCCCAGTCAAGCAACTCAGAATGCAGTCAGGAAAGGGAAACTTGAAATCGGCGGTGATGACGTTGCTATGTGTAAGGTAGGAGAGATATATAATTTTTTGTTTGTCTAATATATCCTGGTGTGCACAGTGCATTATTCTTTTTCTTTCTGCCATGCCACTTCTCTCTGTTCTGGCTCTATACTCTCATTCTCCTTCCGATACAATTACTGTGAAATAAGTAACACTGGCCAAATGAAACGACGCATGATGCGAATGAAGCTTCATACTTCACATTGGCGTTTAATTCGATCGAATATTATTATTTGACAGTAATTATTTCGGACGAATGTCAGACGGAGAACGAAAGAGAACCGTGCCACCTGCATTCAATTCAACCCCGCCACTTTCTTTTATGTCGTCCTTCCAACGCATCTGCTGTCTCCCTCTAGGACATTTTTCTCTCCAAGGTCGCCAATGCGTAAAGCATTAGCACACCCCTGATACTCCATACAACGGTCGAAAGTTATTTACCTACTTTACGTTAGTTACCCATCACTTTCTCGTACTATTTATTACGTTACGTGCTCAGTGCGGCAACGTAGCAAAAATTCTAACGCGAATCTGTTACCTATAATTCTATTAATAGAATCCTAATAATTACACATGTCCATTATGTATTTATATCGATATAATATAATATTTTTTAAGTACAGTAATATTGAAGATTTCTTTAAAAAATATATTAAAAGCACTTAAAATGTTATATTTTGGACAAGCACTTCTAAATAAGGTAACCAAGGTATTTGAAATTGCGTGTCCTAGGTTACCTAGTTAATAATTAGGCATATTCACTACATAATATTTATCGCCAATACAAATTGAAAATTCTAGAACCCTTGTCTTCTAGGTCACGAAGTTATGGCGTCTCATTATATTGATATAATAAATCTGTATGTACTCTGCACTAAATAAATGAAGAAAATAATAATTGAATGAGTCTCAGACATAAGTTTTTTTTACTTACTTCGTTTCATCTTCCGGGAAACGAAAGAAACTCCTATCTTTATCCCGTTTAGATGATGATAAACAGCTGTACACAACACAATTCACGACCATTGTAAATAGTAACTTACAATCATGTTATATATTAACGTACAAGTTTCGTCTTGAATAAATGAAAACTATATTCAAATATCAAAACCGTCTTTGCCCTTGTCGTTCAGCCAATGTGACCGTTAATGTGCGGGGTATGATGCGGTATCTAAAGCTAGGGAGGGGCAGAGAGTGTCCATTCTCGTTAGTTTTTTGTTATGTAGGATGCCCCTGGCCAGTTTTTTTTTTTTAAATTTATTATTAGTTGAAATTACATTCTAAGAAAGATTACTAGCAGCTCATGGATGCGACAAGCTGAGGACCGGAAGAATTGGTGCACATTAGGAGAGGCCAATGTCGCTGGCTGATGTTCAGTATGTTAGATTCGCCTTTTTACAAGAGCCACAGGTAATTTGACGATTTTGTTTTAGGCCCTAACCGACAATATAAGCTACCTCGAAAGATTTCGATACAAAAGCGAACCATGCTTCGTTTTCATATACGTAAGTGTTATTTTATTACTTCTGAAGAACACAAAACTGGGCAAGAAGTGTCGTTTCAGTTGTGTTTTTATACAAAAGCTTTTCCACAGGAGCGCGGGGGAATGGAAGCCTAAAAATTGATAATAAAAGTCATAATTTATGCAATTTAAATTTTTATTAGTCATGAACGTATGCTTCACATATCTGGGTACTAGATAATCACAGAAAAAATGTGAAACTAAAATGTAATATTTGGTTAAAAAGAAAAAACTAAAACATGTCATTCGCTCCCATTACCCCACAGTTCGGGAAATGGGAGGCGATAAGAATCCCGTATTTCAAATGGGAGCCATTATATATAATCAGTTTGAAAAAAAAATTAAAGTAATAAACTATATAATTTAAAAAGTAATGACAATAAACAAGAAAGTGTTAAAAGAAATATCCAGTGAATATTGCAATGGGATAAGGAGAGCCAAATAGCTCTCATTACCCGCGTAACATCGAACTGAAAAAGGACTAAAACAGTAAAAACAATTCTTTTTTTATTGTGATTTTAAGCATAACTTCTAAAATTTGATAGATATGGTGACATAGCTAGCGTAAATACAATGTAGTATCTATGCACTTTAATGCTTACCTGAGGTGATGAAATTTGGCAAATGATATAAGCGCGGAGCGAAAAACACACAACCATCTCATACGACTAAACGCGGGGTTCTACGGGGGCGCTCACGGGACTCGAACCTTGTCGAACGTTAACGAAGACATAGAAGCGCCGTTTGCACAAATACGAGCATTGGGAAAGTCCAGTTTAACACCGCTCTCATTACCCGCGGGTTCCCAATACCCCGCGTTCCCCCTATATGTCCATACACTAATGTCTTTTCACTAGTGAGATAAGATAAAAGTTTGCATGGATGTGTAATGAAACATAATACAAATAATCTATTTTAACATTTGATGTCATTTCAAAGGATATAGTCACAAGCAGAATGTTTAATTGCGTAATCAAAAAACAATACACATGAAATTATATCCAAGAAAAATATCATCTTTCATACCAAAAATAGAATTTCTCATTGAAATTTAGTAGGGGAGACCCGGGCTGGTAGTTCCCGGGGTAAGTTGTTCTCACAGCAATAACTTTGCAAGAAAAATATATAGCAATACATGTGAAGCACGTCGTTAAAGCGTCATGTGATGCGTCTTGCCGGCAGCCATTTCAGTTACTCCAGCGACGACGAAAGTGTGGCTATATGTGCGTGGAGCTGTCAAAACATCAAGTAAGTACATTTTTTCTTGTTTAAATTTTTTGATCTGTCTTTGTTTATTATGGACCGATTCATACGTAACTTTTCTAAATTGTAGTGACATTAGTAAGTAATCTTATTGTTTGAGTATTTTTTCATTGATTCTATTACTTTGCCGGTCTATCAGTCTTCGTATAAAAACGTAATTTGGGCGTATAAGTTCCTCCCTCGAGGGGCTGGTTGTTCCTAGGACCAACTTTCCCAATGGACCTGCAATAGCGATGAAAGAGACTCAGTTTTTTAAGACCTTTTAAAAAACCTCGACTAATTTTTAACTCCTCGCGACTAGTCTAGTCTCTTAAATCTCAAGTCTTGAGTCATAAGATTAGAACTGGGGACTAATTCGAGTCAAAGTCTTTAACCCTAGGAAGCTTAAAAGACTTATAGGACTAAAACAACTAAAACGACTGGCACCTTATAGCCTCGGGAGTCGCGAGTCATGAGCCGTATGGCGTGATTTTATTTCTACCCACAAGATATTTATTTTACGATTGATGGATAATACAAAAAAATAAATTTGTTCCCAGACGTCAGTTAATTAGATAGAACCAATTCAAGAACTTTCAAGAATATGTTTTTTGGGAATTATTTGTTTCTTTAATATAAAAATGACAGAACCCAACAGTCAAAGTATTTTATTTTTATTTTTTGTATTTTATTTTTCATTTTCAGTACAAAACTTCCACTTATTTGAAAATCGGAACGTTCAGCCCCGCTTTCCCCTATTGATGATTCGCCGGCCGCTGCCGCAGCACGCCCGTTTCGCTCGCTGGACTCGCCCACCGTTATAGTCGCAGTTCTAATCTAATTTAACCTAACTTAAGGGAAATATCAGTTCTATAAGATTAGTTTTAATGTGCTTTCGAGCCTAATACTCCTCGCAGCGCTCGCCATCGCACCTATAATTATACCGTAAATTAATTATGTCCGTCAAGCGTTGTATAGGAAAAAAAATTTTTGTATTTATTTATTTGCGAAACTTCCAATGCAATAGAACAAATTAGTAAAAAAAAATGTTACATAAGATATAATATACGCTATCTTTGTGAATTCACTAGGAGAAAAATGGAACAGATCGAATCGATCATAATTTCGTTCAGGGTGTGAAATAAAATGTCATTTGTTGTAATAAATACATCATATGAATCGGACCCAGTTTGCATGGCATTTTTTTTTCCTAGCGCATCTTCGATGGAAATAGTCTGGTTTGACGATGATGTGCGAGACGCGAATTTAAAATATTTGTTGGTGTATTATTGAACCGTGTTGCTGCCCACTTATAGTTATTACGGTAGTGGAGTTCCTTGTGAAACTTCGCTCAGGGAAATACTGCTGTCTTACCTATTTGGGCCATCAAGCGTAATGTTAACATTAGGGGAACGTGGGGTATTGGGAGCCCGCGGGTAATGAGAGCGGTGTTAAACTGGACTTTCCCAATGCTCGTATTTGTGCAAACGGCACTCCTATGTCTTCGTTAACGTTCGACAAGGTCCGAGTCCCGTGGGCGCCCCCGTAGAACCCCGCGTTTAGTCGTATGAGATGGTTGTGTGTTTTTCGCTCCGCGCTTATATCATTTGCCAAATTTCATCATCCCAGGTAAACATTAAAATGCATAGATACTACATTATATTTACACTAGCTATGTCACCATATCTATCAAATTTTAGAAGTTATAATTGGAATCACAATAAAAATAGAAATGTTTTTACTGTTTTATTCCTTTTTTAATTCGATATTATGCGGGTACTGAGAGCTATTTGGCTCTCCTTATCCAGTTGCAATATTCAGTGGATATTTCTTTAACACTTTCTTGTTTATTTTCATTACTTTTTAACTTATATATTTTATTACTGATTATATAGAATGGCTCCCATTTGTTTGACATACGGGATTCTTGGCGGCTCCCATTTCCCGAACTGTCGGGTAATGAGAACGAATGACATGTTTTAGTTTTTTCTTTTTTAACCAAATATTTTATTTTAGTTCCATATTTTTTCTGTGATTATCTAGTACCCAGATATGTGAAGCGTATGTTCATAATTAATAAAAATTTAAATTGCATAAATTATGACTTTTATTGTCAATTTTCCTTAGGCTCCCATTCCCCCACGCTCCCCTACTGTGAAATTATAGGTACATGGGACTTGTCAACTTATCTCAATATCAACAGTAGGCGTATCGCTTACCGTCAGGCGCGCGACTTGTTAGTCGCGTCACTCGTCACACAAAAAATGTAATCTGCAACGGAAGCGCGACTCACGCGATGACTCACGCGTGCTCGCAATTATAATTACATGCTATTACTATCGTCAACTATTTTACTTAGGGTTTACGCAAACCGGCGTACGGGAAAGCGGAAGACGTAACATTTATAAATGCATGTTTTATACTATTAACTGCCTCCGTGGCCGAACGGTTACCATGCCGGACTGCCACGCAGAGGTCCCAGGTTCGATTCCCGGGCCGGGAGAAATGTTTGTATGGCTTACATTTATTTCTCTCGTGAGTTTGGGTGTAATTTGTGGTGTCTATGTGTGTGTCCATGGTACCCGCGACACAGGGTTTCCCTAGTGCGGGGCTATGTTGAGTGTGTGCGTTATTTATTTATTTATTTATTTTAATAGAAATAAGGCATACATTTTAATCCTCTGAGGCCGACTTTGGAGCATAGCAGCGCATTTCTTTCTACGGGTGACGCCGATATGCGACTGAATCCACCGGTATGCGCTGGAACCCACCGATATGCATCGAAATCCACGGGCATGCGCTAAAATCCATCGGTATGTGCCTGAATCTGCGGTACACTCGCGAAATCGTAAGGGATATCAGTGTGCGCTGGCGGGCATAAGATCTCCTTCGATGCTCTCCCTCACCATCCGTTAGTTTGCGCTGGTTCTTAGTGTACAGATCGACTGCGACTGGTCATTCACAAACTAAGTTCCGTGCACTCGTGCTTCAGAGAACGATTTGTGCAGTAACTTCTGTGTGGAGTTAGGACTGAAGTTATATATTCTTCGCGTTTACTGGTAATTCATTATTAACCTATTTCATAGTATCATTTGAAGGATTACCAATTACATACGGCCAAACGTGTAAGTAATCTAGAGGCTCAAACATAGAGTTTACCCCCTAACCCTAGTTGTTAGCCTTTACCTAATAGGTGGTTTCGTATTTATAAATAGACTGCTTAAATATGAAATTCGCAGAAAGGGAAATTCACGAATATAATGTTTGGTGCAAACGGTATCGAGTTATGCAACATCATTGAGAAAGAGTTGGAAGGTCGGAGAAAAGAGTTGCAAGGCGGTCCTCCGATGATCAAGTATGATTTTGAAGAAGTGTTACCAATTGAAGCTGTACGTAGTCTATTTTTTTTGCTAGCTTTGACTACCATCTGTTTGCAGCAGGGTTCGAAGCGATAATTATCATGATAATTATTACTTTGAATTTCGAACTTATGAAATTACATAAATTCTTTAAAACTAAATTACTTGATAATTCCAAACCCTGGTTTACTGACACTCGATTTATTTTTTAAATTACCTTTGTTTGGGTCTCCCAATTCCATGCTCGCTACCATGGCTACACCTCATCATGACAATGAAGGGCAAGGGGTCGAAGCGATAATTATCATTGATAATTGTCGATAGTAATTATCGCTTCGAACTTATGAAATAAATAAATATCTTTGAAAATAAATGTTTTGATAGTTTCAAATCCTAGTTTACTGACACTCGATTTAAATCATCTTTGATTGGTTCCCCCTATTTTATGCTCGCTAACATGTACCCAATGCCTACCATGCCTCATCGCGACAATGAAGGGTAAAAACAAAACTTTGTACAGGAGAAGACAGAAGTCGAACGTAAACTGGATATAGAAACACAGGAGCAAAGGGAAAGATTGCGAGTGCTTACACTCGCCGCGCGAAAGAAACGAGTGTGCGAGCGAATGTCCGTGGATCTACGCCGATACAACTTTATCCTGTTCTGGCCTCATTGTCACCACGCGCATTATGACCTCTACGAGAAGTGGGATTACGTCAGTATGTTCATCTACATTTTCACTTCTCTATGTTTTCATGAGTATATCAAGTATCATTTGTGTTTAAAACTCTACTTCAGCTCTGCTCCTCACCTATCTAACTCTCCAGCGGTCGCTACGGCGAACTGTATACCCTTCAGCGACCTCTCCTCCACTCATAAGAAGTGTCGACTCAGGGAAGTCGTCAACAGCCCTGAGGACTCACTTTCCCTACTATACAGGTCAACCAGATTGCGACACAAAGATATACTTCGAATAACCGTCCTTGCCGGTGAGAACAAAGAACTGCCAGTTCAGCGTGTAAGCTAAGTAGTTATACGACCTAAAAATCTTTAGCTAGCCCTTGTGTCCGGTTGCAAAGTCAAGGCCATCAATCACCTAGGGGGGTGTGTACGACGATGCTTCCGAAGGCGTTCCTGTTAAGTGGAATTGAAGGAAGACTCAAAAGTCTCCTTTGATGCCCGACTCTTCTCTTGCGGATCGGGAGATGGGTGGTCATCTTCCTCTCTCGCTCGACAGCTCCCTTCCTCGCCTTTACACGTTCGCAGATGGTTGTCACCTTCTTCCACGGCCTGTTGCTTTCCAGCATTGATTTGATCAATGCTATCCAGTCCCTAACTTAATGTAACCTAAACCGGAAAGCCCTATTATAGTGGGACAATTAACACGAACAGTAAAAAGAAAGTACGTACAGTAGAGAAAAACAAAAGAAAAAAAATCATAAGGTCTGTTTAAAATTTCGTTCCATGGCTTTAAATGGCAGAGCATCTGGCACGGATTGTCTGAAGTTGCTGGTTCGAATGCAGCCGGATCTAATGTTTTTTTCTTAATGTTTCGACCTTTGTTGTAATAATTATACCAAACTATACTCTAGCCAAATTCGATGTAGAATGTTTAATAACAAAACGTTGCTAGACAACCAATGATGGGCATAGGAAAAGAACATTTTTTTCAATGCTCATTATTAAGGCTTGCTCTGCCCACCGCCTCTCCCTTAATTAGAATTTAAATAGGTATAGGTAATTGGGTTATGTAGAAGCAATACTCGCCTAGCCAAGTATTATCAAGTTTATAAAATATCGATTGATAAGTGATTTAGGAATAAAAATAAGTGTTTGCATCCTATTAATATTTACTGCTAGATGGTAGGTAATGGTAGATGAAAAGAAACAAAATTGTAAGATTTTATTTGACATTAATTTACCACATATTATATCATCAAGCATCTATTTCCGATTCTGAACTTGAATTACCACCAGAATAACTGCCTCCGTGGCCGAACGGTTACCATGCCGGACTGCCACGCAGAGGTCCCAGGTTCGATTCCCGGGCCGGGAGAAACATTTGTATGACCTACATTTATTTCTCTCGTGAGTTTGGGTGTAATTTGTGGTTGTCTATGTGTGTGTCCATGGCACCTGCGACACAGGGTTTCCCTAGTGCGGGGCTATGTTGAGTGTGTGCGTTATTATTATATTATTATGGAATTCGAATGATTGCAATCTCTCCCTTCAAATCAAAAAGTCACTAGGAAACTGTGTCAGTTTTACAAGTAATTAATTACTGGTCATTTTTGTGTCATTTTAGGTGATTTGAAACTTCTGTTGAATAATATTCATTATAAACAAGACTTCAAGATTTAGTATTATCCATAATCTAGTTGAATTTCGGGGAAAAATATTGAAATTGTAGTAACGGTGAAAGAGTCTAAGATGAAAATCCTAAAAATCATATGTTTTTGTTTGTTGACATTTATTCTACATCGAATTTGGCTAGAGTATAGTGATGTAATTTCAAAAATTATTGAATATTATGGTAATAACACATCGTGACATTCTACTTTTGTTTTCTAACAGATATAGTCGTGGCGGCCAAGGAGGAATTCCAACTGACCGAAGACAACTTGAAGGAAGCTTTATATATGAGCGACATCGATCCCAACGAGGCGTGTCTCTACGCATTGCAAAAGGGCCCTGCACTAGTGGTGCTGTTTAAAATGTTTGACACTGATGACAGAAATTTTGTTAGTGAGTCAAAGATTTATATACTTTTTTTACTTTAATGTTTCTCGGTGTATCCCGTATAGGATTAGCTGTAGCATGGCTCATATGGCGCGAGCCGAGGTATGATTCATGATGTTCACGATTTAATTTTATTTCCTATTTGTGACCAATAACATTTCTAGGAATTCCACAGTCATCAAGTTACCCGATGATTCATATGATTGACCTATGTTTAGTCTTTAGTAAAAGACCAGTAAAACACCAAGTTTATTTATTATTATAGTATTCCGTCGCACCGTGTTATGTTATGAGGTAAACTTACCTTGGTTCGAATCCAATCCAATCCTTGGTTCGAAGGAATTTCTCTAAGAGTGGTTATATACGGCGATGTTTAGCAGCGTCGCTACTCTTGCGATTTATAGGCGATTGCACCGGTACAATCGCAAGTGTAGCGATGCAATTGCGCGTTTGTATCGGTGCAGTTGTTAGTGTTTATGACAGGTGACCAGTCAACAGATTCCAGTTCCAGGTTGAGAACGTCAAACTCAATTGCCGTTTTTAATCGGTTTGATTGTTAGGTTTTTTCGTACATTGGAGCTATTAGGAGACCAACCATGGTAATGTCATAGTCCGTCAGGTCAGTAGTGCAAACCACAGACACTGCTTGACATTTAGTTGGAATAAATATATGGTCCAAATACGTTTTCCGATGCGTATCAGTATAATACACGGGATAATTCAGCCAGCTTAGAAAGGTACTCCGAGATGTGAGTATTTGATGCCTTGGAAAGCAAAATGTCTAGGTTGATGTCACCAGCAAAATCCAGACACGGGGTTGGTGTGGTATTTCTAACAACCGTTTCAAGAGAGGCAATAATCGCATCTTTAAAAAACTGGGTAACCTATAAGCGGTAATCATTTTAAAACAATTGGGGACTTCTATAGAAATGCAGTTGGCTTCGTCAACGTCCAGCTCCGAGAAAACTGGGGATCATTAATTATATCCTTTACGCAAGCCGTGACACCTCCTGATTTGTTTATATATTTTTTTGTGGAAGGAAGGAACGATAATGATGTGTCAACATAAGTATTAGGGTTATAATCTAGTACTTACAGAACTTAAATATATTTATCTCTTATAAATGTAATTTGTATATAATTAATAAATAAAGTGAAAAAAATAAAATTAGTACAGCTCTTCTACAAGCACCCATAGGCTACCTTTCCACCAGAGACCTGCGAGTAGCGAGTAGGTGTGCGAGAAAAAAACCACCAATAGGATTACTTCATATTCCTAGCCTCGCTTGGAGCAGCTCCGATGGAAAAGGGTTAGCTGAGCTAAGTATTTGCACATACAAAATAGCGAGAAATTTGTGCGAGAGACGCGGACGAGAAATGTGTGCATAACGGTGTAGGAAACTAGAGCTACTGAAAGTATGATACTAACTGTCACTGACATATCGCCACCGCTCACCCCACCACCCCGTACCCCACCCGCGCGTAACTGAAAAGAGTACGTAACGCATCCTCGCACAGCTTTGGTGGAAAATATCACACCATTTCACAGCGCCGCTACACATCCTCGCACCGCCTCGCTACATCTCTGGTGGAAAGACAGCCTTAAACTTAGGACTTTGCTTTCCTACCCTATCGGCTAAAATGAGCCATTAATCCCGAATAATAATCGTGTCTGTCGTTTCCAAGACGTATTGCGGTATTCGCTTTATCAAGAAATCCCGCAGCCGAAGGAAGACCTCCCTCCAGAAAAGCAGGTGCCGCCAATTCCTGCCTTCGAACGATATGCATCTATCAGCAAGAGTGCAAGGGAAGTAAGACGGGAGCGATACAACGCCAAGATGCAGAAACTGGTAAGCTTTGATTCCTTGTACTCTATATTATTACCAGCGTTCAAAGTGGCAATAACATCGAGTATATAACAAAAAAACAAATAAATAAAATTGATATAAGACCCATTGGCCTGATGAGTTGCCAGGGATGCTTATTTCGTCTCTATTTCTGATTATGTCCTCAATGGATAATAATCACGATGATTATAATGATAATTTTATCTTGATAAATATACATTGATAAGCGAAGTGACCTACATAGTAAATAAATTGTTTTGATTATTTGGTATCGGATCTTTAGGTCTCAAGTCGTTCGAGAACATATATGTCATGGGTACATTTTTGCACTGTGTATGCTTTCATGTGACGGGTACGAACAAGTAGTGTGCGGGGTAAGCGACACGCCTGGTCCCCATTTCTGCTAATTATCTCGGTTTTTTTTAAAGCATCAAGTGACGGGACGTTCCATGTGCCTGTAATTTCACCAGCACCCTTACCCTTCGAAGCCGGAACGCAGTAATGCTCACATTACTGCGTGGCGACAGAAATATATACTTGTGGTGGCAGTACTTCCTTGGACGAAACTTTTCACAAGGAGCTCAGTGCTACTGAAACTCTTGTGGTCAGTTTTTCATTACTAGGCGGCCCCCTCCCATGAGTGTCAATATTTTTTTGCGCTAAAGTTGTTTGTTACCAAAACTAACATCAGCAACTAAAATATATTTTTTGTTTTGTCATTGCAGCGTGCAGAACAAGAAGAAAGAGATCGTCTAAAAAGAGAACAAGAGAGATTGGCGCGCGAAGCCGAGGAGGACCGCATAAGAGCTGAGAAGCAGAAAAAAGATGAAGAAAGAATGGCAAGACTTGCTGCTGGGGTAAGCATCGTAATGAAACTTATCACTTATCATTATCGTATTTACGGCACGGTACAATGTTAGTTGCAAAAGTATATAAACACAGGATCATTACAGATTAATGCTAAACAATGATTGGGAACAACTTCTTGTGTCTTTGTTTATTAACTGACTGCCACGCAGAGGTCCTGGGTTCGATTCCCAGGCCGGGAGAAATATGTGTATGGCCTACATTTATTTCCCTCGTGAAACCCCGAGTTCCGAGTTCGCACTACACGCCTTTACATTATGTGCCCGCACCGGCACGGGCGGCGCGGCGTTGGCGCGAACTCGCGTGGCGCGATCCGCGAAACCACGAGCCGTTGAAAAGGCCTCTCCACACTCGCGCGCGAAATCACGGCGCGAATCACGGTGCGGATCGCGGCAAGAACTGCCACAGTTCCACACTCGCAGAAGTTCACACCTGATTCACAGTATAGTTCGCGCGCTTGACAAAGATAGACGCTGAAGTTGCTGTTGTTCAGTCGTGGCGTGTTTACCCCGATTCAGTTTTGTAGAATGTGAAATCAGTTAGTTGCGTGCCACTAAGCAACTGGGTGTAAAATAATATAAATCAGTGTAGATTGCTACACTATGTATGCTTTATATCCAGTTATGCTACAGGTTGTGATTTACCACTTTAATTGTTATCCTTTTATTTATCATAGAATTTGGGGACAAGCGTGTCTATACTCCGAGGGTTTCTATTGGCTTTTAATCTCGAGATGAAATCTTTACTTTTCGAACACTACGCTTCGATAGCGAGAAAAAAAATATTTCAATCGTTTCGCTCTACAACAAAATTACGAACCAAAATTCTGAAGTTTTCGCGGTATTTTCTTTTCCAACCAGACACAGCTACAACAAACGCAATAGCGAGGGAAATAATGTGGCGCCACCGTCTATGCGGAAAAGGCACGGAACTAAAACCGAACTTGCTACCTACTGCCTATTTGAGTTTGTTCACTAGAAGTAAATTAAAAAATGTGGTACTTTTTACTCCCTACGGATTAAAGGATACACTTTACTCCCGCTACGTAAGGCTATATTGACGTACTTTTAGAGCATGAACAGTGAAAAATCAATTTATTAACTAAACTTAACTCCCGTACATAAGTTGAATTTTTACTCGTCATTTTATTGCGAACCAGTATGTAGTCTTTTTAATCGTGAGCTTCCACGGCGATCGGCCGTAACTGTGGACTTGTTGTAAGTTCAAAATTTTCTTTTGCAGTTACCAGCAGAGCCTGAGCCAGAAGAAGTTGGAGCAGAAGGAGTCGAAGGCGAAGGATTGGAAGGCGAAGAACTGGCCCTTACGGAAGCGACGGAAACCACTGCCACCGAAGGCACGGACTTAGAAGGCCTGCCGGTAGTTGTTTTTGGATGCTCAGTTGTTTTTGTGGTTGAACTACAGGCCTACCGCTTAACTCCTGTTCGTTCCTGAGGTAGTTGCGCGGTGCGAGTGAGGTGAAGGTATACAGTGTTTTTTTTTTAATGAGACAGTATGGGGAAATACCGAAATCATACAAGATACAAGGAAAATGTCTTAGGAATCATTGTATCTTTTTTAGTAAAAACAATTTTGGTATTGTAAATTTTTTGGTCGAGCATGAGTTGTCCATAAAAATAATAAAATTGGTCACAATTTTTTTAGTGCTGATCGACTCAGTTTCATGTAAAGATCATTTAATCGTATGGGACGAAAAAAATCGGGACAGCAGAAGTTCGTCAAATTTCATACAAGCGACATATATAATATGTATAATAGCGAAAAGTAAATATATAATATGTATATCGCTATTATACATATTCCTCGCTTTAGATTTTATTATTTCCTCACATTGTTTGAGAAAAGCACTATATATGCCTCGGCAGCACCGGGCATTGCCTAACTATAATACATTGATGATGATATCTATACTCACAGTATAGTGTATACCTACCTAACTTCAGACACAGTTTAGTGTATTAAACGGATATGCTAGTCGACTGATCTGAATTATTTAGCTGGAGGACGACGAAGTACGTGAAGAGCAAATACCAGAGTTCCACTCAGACGTCGAGATCGAGGGTGAGGAGTACATCCCTCCTGGCGGCCTCTTTGTACCGGGTCTGTACTGTCCGCCGAACGAGCTCGCTAAATCCAATGGTCTCGTTTTGTTCTTCAGAAAGGTAATTATAAAAAAAGACTTGTACCGAGTTAGTATGGAGCTTGGTACTTTATTCCCAGAAAAAATTAACCAGGCTCAACTTTTTTGCTAGATATATTATATATAGCTTGAAATAAAGAGCTTAGCAGAAAAAATAAAACGAAATATTGTGACTGCATTTTGTTTATTGATTTAAAACAAAAGTGTGGTAGACATGTTTAAAATAATCATCAGCGGTGCTAAAAATGATCAAAAAATCGATAGATTGTAACATTGACATCCTGTCAATATTTTTCATGGCATTGGCCATTAGTCATTCTGGACAAATGCCAAGTTGTGTCGTAAAATTAAGCAACCAAAAAAATTTTACTGCACGTCACTATTGACAATAATGTACATCAATTAACTCCTTCAACGTAGTTATATGAATTGAAACAAACAAAACTTGATGAACGGACAAACGTCAAAACGGCCATCGTAGCGTGCCGGTACTATAACATTTAAAAAGACAAGGAAAGAAAATAGATTCGGAGTATAAGATATATCAAAAGAAACTACGGAAGCCTTAAATACAGTCAATGGAAGCAGAACGGTGCCACGGGTTTGCGACCTGACAAAATTCAAAGGAAAATATTTCTTATGGTATGGTCAATAGCCATGAAGTTAAGCCATAAAAAAACTGAGTTAATACATAACCATACCTTGCACTAACTAACGCAGGCCAGGCACAAATGATTTTTTTTGTGACACATGCCTACATACCTCTGATATCGGGAACTTTTTATAGTTTTATCGCGTGGCATATTTGGAGAATTGTTTTTTGTAATAAAGTAGATAAACCTTTATTACAAATTGGTCCAATCAGTACATTTGGTATTTATTACGTGAACTAACTTAATATGGACAAATTAAGTAGGTTTTAAAAACCTCTTTTTGGCGGTAGATGTCGCTCAACGTTAAGGATCTAAGGAACATACTAATTAGTGATTTGAGTTTCATTTAAATTATGATTATAATCCATCTAGACTTACAGAAGACTTTGGTATAATTTGAAAAATCTAAAGAATTTCTTTTATGATTTTTTTCTGAGTGTTCGATCTTTGTATTAATAATTATAACAAACTAGTGGAGTAATTTCACAAAAAATAATTGAATATCAATTCAATAAAAAATTAATTAATACAGTGAATAGCGACATCTCTCGCCAGGACTGGTAGCTGTAAAGGTACTAACTCGGTGATAAATCTGTTAAAGATTTCTCATAGATGGCGCTACGACTAAAAAGTCGTTGAAAGACCAAGTACAAAGACACGACGCATGCACATAGAAAAATTCGTGAGGTCCGTTGGTTCGTTCCGTGGCTTAGTTGGTATAGCGTCTGGCACGGTATGCAAGAAGACGTCGGTTCGAATCCGACCGGATCGAAGGAATTTTTTCTGAGTGTTTTTTCTGAGTGTTCGATCTTTGTATTAATAATAATTTCTTTTATTCTAACTTGTATAAATAGGCCGTTTGAAAATGCAAAATAATTATTTTCACAATAATTTCGCTATTGTTCTTTTCTGCCTTCTATCTGGAAAAAAATGTAAATATATTTTTCACATCAGTAGCTCGGAAAGGTTGTCTTTCTCATTGGAAATCTGCGCGCAAAAGCGTTTTTTGCTAGTTCGAATTTCGAACTTGACGATTGACTGTGGTGCACCTAACTTTTTCTTTTGATGAAAAGACAAAATAATGGCACGTTCAATTAAGCGATTTGTCGTACATTACTTATTTATGTAACATAAACATAATGTTGGTATATTTTATACTTATTATTGTTGACATTAATTAATTAGTGAGGTGAAAAGTTGTGTGTTTCGATCGGCAGCAAACATCGAGTATATAACCAGAAATAGAGACGAAATAAGGACCATTATTCATGGTAACACATTAACGATACAGCTCTTATAAATATCAACTCCTGTTTGCACTGAAATATAGACAGGCCAAATACTGACCTGTGCGTACGTCTCCGTATATTCCAAAAAATATTCTGTACTTATTGTAATAAAGATAATATCTCTAACAATGCCGTGCTGTGCTATTCGGTGGTGTGGGAAAAACAGCAAAACATCTAATTACAAAACAAACGGAATCACATTTCATCGGTAATTAAATATTAAATATGTAATTTTGCAGTTTTCGTCCATTATAGCAAAGCTCAAGTTAACTGGTCGACTTGAAGTGAAACAGTGGACGATATCCTTTGACGACACCCGTCAATTGTTTCGAACTCGGGCTGGCAATCGGAGCGCAATTGTCACAGTAATGATATGGCAGAATAATTTTCAAACAAATTAAATGACATTTCGTCTCTATTTCTGGTTATATACTCGATGGCAGCAACGTTACGCTACTCTAATCTTGGCTTCCTTTGCTTGCTCAGGTTTCAATACAAGCACTGACGGCAAAAAACAACTTTGCAGCCTTGCATAACAAAATAACTATTTCAGTATAAGACTACCTTAGAATAATAACGCATAGAAACCTAGTCTGCACACGCTTAAGTGAGGCAAATTGAAACGCGCCAAAAGGGCATGCACGAGCGGGCGGGCCTTCAGTGCTCAAGGTCAACTTGCACCGCGAACAGATCAAGAATTTTAGCTAAAAATGACGAAATGTGCGGTAAATGAGTGCAAAAATACGTCAGACAAACATAAAATAGATACTAACATCACATTCCACAAGGAAGTAACGCTTTTCAACTTGTATTTTTATATAAATATTCACTAAAACCGAAAATTAACCTACTACTAAAACTAGCCTACATGAATTTGATTTTTGCCTCACTTCACTTGTGACAGTTCGTTTGGTATGAAACTATCATTCTATGCGTTATTATTCTAAGAAGACTACTACCTAAACTATTTTTTTCTCCGAATCAGTCAACTTTTCAAGAAAGTTGTTTTTACTATAGGTATCTTATTTTGCATTACATTTCATTTTACATTTGGCTTTATTATACCAAGTGTCATTGTACCTATTCTTGTACCGCACAGACAATACAAACCGTCACCACAATAGAATCAGAGGTATTGCCGCCACACGTTTTAGTGATGTTCCATGTCGACAAACGGCATGAAGTGATGGACGTTGTCGAGCAAGTGAAGGACGAAATTATGAATGTAAGTTGTTTGTATCAAAGTAAATAATAAATATCGAGTTCTTAGGTTTTCGCGATTGTTATACATAGGAAATGAAACTATTTTTCCGGATTTAAATCGCGTATATTTGTTTTTTCAAAGAAACCGACGTTTCGGGCCCTTTACAAGTCCCATGGTCACGGTTGACTCAGGTGGTACAGTCTTCAACCAGTTATGTCTAATATTGATGCAAACCACCCTATTTTTTCACTATAGTTACAATAGTTATTAATTAAATACCTTATTTTTAATTTTACAAAGAAAACATTCCATTTTAAGCTATATTAAGTTTTACAAATTATTTTATTGAATGAATTTTTATTAAGTTCAATTTATTATTAATTATTAATAGAAATTAGAATAAACTAAAACATATTAATTAGTACTGCAGTCTTATGTCTGTTTGGGATTTTTCATTAGAGGAAATACTGGATCCCAAACTGGTGGTACGGAGAAACCATCTTCCCTGTTGAAATTAGGATGTTTTTTAATTTCAATGGCCTCTCGTAGCATCCTGGGTAAATAACGGACTTCTTTTGCAAGGACCTGGGGTTTGTCAAACTTCATTGAAAAGTTAAGAAAATTGAAAATTAGTAAAAAAAATTGTTTTGTTTTGTCGATGTTTGGAAATGTAAAAATTAAACACTACATTAAGTATAAGTTAAAAATGTTAAATATGCATTTATAGCTATGGAAGAGCGGTGCCTCCTGACACAGGCTTGATAAGCTTAATAGGAGGTACCATCCACTGTTCATGTAAAGTTCATTGTATTACTGAAATAAACATGTATTATTATTTATTATTATTATTATTATTACTACAACTATTATGGACAGGCGTGTCGCTTAACATCAGGCCCAAAACTTGTTCACCCCGTCATAATCATAAAAAAAAAAACGTTTTACTTCGAACACATACAACACTGTACCATACGGTTCCCTAACGAATGTAGATACTTGTGCAGAGCAACGGCAGGGAACTCGGGCCATATCCTGTAAACACGCTTAAATGCTTTTACACTATCCCATTTCAGGGGCCCTAAGAGCGTTTGCACACGGCGACTTAAATTAGCGACGCAAATGCGATGCGGCCGTCGCCCGCGCACACTGCGAATGATTCGCCGGGCGAAGACGCGTTTCTTCAAGTTTTTTACCTCATTAATAAGATCAACGAATAATTCGTAACGATTTCTTTCCTGATGCACCCAGCACCTTTTAGGCCTTCTTCTTTTAATTCTCCGATGAAGTAAGTGTAAGAGCTGTTACCCACAGCGACTTTAGCAGCCATGCAAACGCGATGCAGTCGCTAATCGTCTACATTTACACACACGCGCGAATTTATGCCGAGATGCAAACGCGCGACTGCATCGATACAAACGCGCTATTGCGTTGATGCAATCGCCTTTAACCACTGTAACCATTGACCTACCAACAAATGGACATCGGGTCTAATACAAAAACCACTAAAAAATGTCCGAAGTTAACCTATAGAAACATAGTGACATGTAACGAAATATAAAAACTACAACCTTTAATTTAAATTGTAACGTAATTGCAGTACTGCCAAATTTTGCATGCAACAATTTAAGGGCCCAAAAACACCATATTCAGCTTATACTGGAAACTTAACAAAATGCACCATATTTAACTTCGACTGAAAAATACTTTTTCATAAAAGTAATGGAGTAGCCTTTCTCGTAAATATCAATTAATTTTTATATATATTATGTCGAATTTTGTACAACTTCACTTAAAGATATAATAAAGAGTTGGCCAGATACATACATACAAATATTGCTACAAATGTGAAAATAACTATAAGAAATGTACCACTAACTAACTACTACTAAACGTAAACTCAAATATCCGTAATTCAAAAAAATCGATTTACAATAAAACCGTTATGCTTTCAAGTAATTTTCATGTAACAAACCAAAAGCTAATTTTGGCTAAATTTGGGTAATATTCCTAAAAAGTTATATTTGACATTATGAAAATTCGAGCTAACGTTATTTCGGGCAAATGTATTTTCTGACTTCTGATACGTAATCCCAAGCAGTAAAACGAGTACAACAATATTTTGTTAGTTATTGCTAACGTTCAATAAAAAGTCATTTAAAAAATAAGATTAAAATTAATATGACTCTATTAGTTTCTGTGTTCCAAATATTGCAATCGCTTATAGTTCAAACAATTGAAAATGACCAAGAAGTTTATATAAGCTTCTTGAAATTGAGGTAATGGGTCTCTTTCCATCTTTTGCGCATGCAATTTGTAGAAAAAGGACAGTTAGCTATATGATTGTTTTGTTTGCTTTCGTAATTTATATTTACGATTGATTTATATGTAAATTAAATACTATGCAACTGTACAAAATAACTCTTTTCAATGAAATCTTTTCTATGAAAACACAATATATTTGTTTAGTGAAAATATGATACAAAATCCTGTTTTACACTTTACTGAAGTAATTTTACAAGTTATTATTATATAGTACTGCATGATTGACAACCGCGCTGTCAGTCGAACAAATGAAGACTGTTGCGCGATTGACGCTCTGTATGCGATTTTAACGCCCTATGGGTGCGGACATTTTTTAGCGCGAACCCGACGTCCATTTGTTAGTAAGTCAATGACTCTAACGCGTAAATGTAAATAAGCTATCATATCCGGTGTGTGCTGTAACTTTTCTGACGATCTCGATCGATCGAAAATAACCGCGTGGCTTGGCAAACATCTCCCGCCAAATTTGCGGTCCGTTTGCGGTCCGTCACCGCCTGGCCAATCATCCGCAGTGTGCGCGGGCGACGACCGCCAAGCGCGCGGTTGTCCGCGATTATTTTTATTTCTGTTTTATCAAGAATATGTTTAGAGATAGACTGTCTTTTTATAAAAAAACCAAAAACCGTCGTAGTAAATATTCGTTTCATTCGAATGTTCAATTATGAGATTTTATATTATTTGAATGATTCGAATATCAAAACTGGTCGAATATTGCAAGCCCTAGTCTCGGTGGAACTACCGACACCCTCAGAGTGCGTGTATACGCCAAGAAAAGTCGATGGGTCTATGCAGAATTGCTATTGCGTTAGGGCGCATTGTCGGTAAACGAACGTTTATGCGCGTGGACTGATTTTGCAAAGTACCACTGCCACTGTTGCACCACTAATTTCATTGCGAAGTTTAGTAGAGGAACGACCCGTATTGTGGGACAAAACCTTAGAGATTTATAAAGATAAACGACGTACTTGGAGAGAAATATTTATTATTCTATACATATAATTTGCAATCACCATTTTTTTTATTAGTAGTCAACATATTTCTTCACACAGTCGATAGTAAAACGACAGCTATCTGGAAGTGCACTGACACGTTTACCCTACACACGTCTGCCCGAAAGCATTCGTATCGTGTACATACTCACCATTTTCTTGTCTGCAACAGACACGAAATATTTTCGTGGCTAGATCCGACAAAA
The DNA here is from genome assembly GCF_003589595.1 of Hyposmocoma kahamanoa. Taxonomy (NCBI): domain Eukaryota; kingdom Metazoa; phylum Arthropoda; class Insecta; order Lepidoptera; family Cosmopterigidae; genus Hyposmocoma; species Hyposmocoma kahamanoa. The sequence continues at coordinate 2,953,259 of NW_020653852.1, read as the reverse complement.
TTCTTGTCGTGTACAAGGCCATTCTCGTCTTTTCTGGTACAGACATGACGAATTTCTTAGCGTGTACACGCGCTGTCAGTGAAAATATTGTGAATACTTAAGTTTTTTTGTTTAGCTAAAAAAGTACACTTTTACAGATGGGGTTATTCCAAGGCGACGATCCGTTTAATGTGGAACATGTAGCGTTCACTGTGAAGCAGTACGACAAGATGGTCCGATTGCGAAAACAGTAAGTGTTTACCAGTGTTAATACGTAATGAACTAACGGCGCGCATCTTTACACACACGACAGTTAGTCTAAACAACGAAATACTATAAGGTTCGAAACACACTTCTTCTCCTCTCAGCTTGGTTACGATGAGTCTCAAGAGACACAATAAAATAGAGTTTATTTTTTTCTTTTTATGTTGATTCGATTCCCGGCCAGGACCCCGATTCAGAACTCTTTCCGAGTTAAACGATCGATTCGGATACGACATCGTTTTCCAACACCGTTTACGGAGTTAGTTCGTGAAATAGATTATAATAAAAATGAAAATCCTTTTATACACATTTTCGAGACTTTAAAGGCCTAAAATATAGCAATGCATAGTCTTAGTCTTGCATTAAAATAAATTAATAAAATTGAACAAAATCCAGACTTTATTTAAAATAAAAAGTAATTTCCATATACTATAACTGTATTCTGAATAACGTTTGTAACCATTTCCGGTCGAGAAGTTCGAGTCATCGTACGGATGTGACGTCATTTCGGTTCGGTTTCGAATACGACAGTTTGACATTCGATTCGTGAATAAAAATCAGCAGCCCAATTCAGAACTCTTCGGTATTTTAACCGAATCTTTCGATTGGATATCGTCCTCGAATCGAAGGACGTTTTCCGAGCTATTCAGAACATACGTGTTAAACGTTAAATTCGGATACGATATCGTTATTAACAAGTTCCCTGTGCCTGTAAATTCACACACCTCCTTTCACGCACCCTTACCCTTCCAAACCGGAACGCAATAATGCTAACATTTCTGTTTAGCGGTAGAAATAGGTAAAATAAGCTAAGTATAATATATGTATAAATAGTTTCATTTCCTACGTGTAGCAATCGCTAAAACCTAAAAACTCGATAGGTACTATTCACTTTTTAATCTGTCGTACCTGGCAGCTTAGATCGCTTCGCATTGCAAGTATCCCGTAAAAGAAGTTTTGCTTTGCTGCAACTGGCGGGGCTGAACCCTTGCTACATTAGCAGTGACGTGGAGGCCGGAGAGCGCGACTGCCTTGCGCTATTCCCAGTAGGCTATGGCGACCAGTATATAGAAGAAGAAAGCATTAAGGAAGAGGCCCCGGTATACTTATTTATAATATTGTAATATAAAAATAAACTTACGGGCAAATACACCAAGCTGTTTTTATTTACTTTGGAAGTGGATTACTGCCACTGCCAGAGTATTACGATTTAGAATATTTAAAAAGCTTGGTTTATTTGCTTCCAAGTTTGGGAATAGAGATAGCGACTGAGTTTGCCAGCATTGTAGCATATCAAAATCCGTACACTCAAAACGGACTCCCTTTGACCTGACTCCGACTTTTCGTGGTATATCCATCTACCTGGAATGGACCCGTCGTCCAATTCAAAATTCAGCAGATGCGTAGAATCCATGACCAAAAAAGCAGCAGGGATTCTTTTAAAGGTGAGGCGTTACTCCACACAGAGACAGTTGCTTCAGGCGTACGTAGGTACCAAGCACAAATTCGCGGTCGTGTCTAAATACAAACTGGCCTTGGATTCAGTTGAAAGGCGTGTTAAGAAGATTATAGTTGATTCGGATTTCATAGAGACGAAGCTGTAGAGCCTTGAACACCGCCGTAAAATTATCTGCTTATCGGTATTCTAAAATTATCTGCTTATCGGTATTCTACAGGATATATTACGAAAAGTGTGCGATGGAAATACACGATTTAATTCCGCCTTCCCTTATCCATGATCGAGGGTCTAAATCTAGGGTTCTACTCCTATGTTGTGGATATGCCAAATATTCGTACAAAGCGTTTAGCTTCCACATTTATATGGCGAACGGCTTCCCTGAACGCTATAACTTGGGCCTTTTCAGGGCGAGAGTGAATTTAGGTGTGCGTGCTCCATCGTCTGCCTCATTGTCACTTTACAGAAGGTGAGATGGAGGTCAAACACGCCCGTGTTCTTTTACCCAAAAAAAAAACCACTTCATGGTGAATCGGTGATGGTATAAGTTAGAACCAATTTGTATTGTCTAAATGGAGTCGTTAAATCTTTGTTACAGCCCGAAGAACAAATTCAAGTCGTGGAAGCAGTAAGTTTCACATTTCTGTAAAATGTTATAAAAGGCATGTGTAGGGGCCAATACTACGCTATAGTATTGACGCCTAATTGTTTAAATTGATAGATGATAAAAGTATAAAGTTTATTAATAAAGTAAGAAGATACAAGACTCGTTGAGGATGTGTATCTCTTACGTTGTTGTTACGTTAAGACATATGAATGTTCGTTAAACACTCAAGATGTCTAGATGAAGTGAATGCTCGTTTAACACTAAAATTACTTGCCTACTTATGTGCCCATGTAATGTATGTAAGCCACGGACAGTAGGCCACAAAGTAGAGCGCAAGGTAAGCGGAAGAAAAATGTGCGGTTGTAAACCGTACAGCATGTAATGCCTAACTTTGGTCTCATTTTGAGATTTACATTGACGTATGGGATTGAAGCGAATGTTTGTAACGATTATTATATTTCCAGTCTAGACAAATTACAGGCCTACTACGCTACTTACGCTTTATAGAGTCGGTTCCTGAGGTAGATGCGCGGTGTGGGGGGAGTGACAGTTTACGTAACAGTGATGTCGCACTGCAAGATATTTCTGACGATATTTATAATTGATTATCACTAATATCAGGTTCCTTACCACGGTATGACTTCTTTTTATTTTCCCGATATTTCGGAACGGTCGCACGCTCCATGGTCACGGGTTTACTGGACGGCGGCGGATGACAGCTTTAAGAGCAGACATATCTGTCTACCCTCCTGCGCTGTCGATGACTACCTTCATCGCGATTTGTTGTGGCGTTACCATTGTCACTCACTTTTTTCACACAAACCACACTCACTCTATCCACACGCGAAATTGAACTCGAGGTGTTTTTGTTTTTATTACTGCACGCACTAAGGACCGGATTCCATGCACTGGACAGTTTAAAACCATCATCACGGTGAAATGTTTTGTACTTCGTGATCTCGATAGCTTCTCGTACCAACCGTGGTATGTAGTGACGTTCTGTCGAGAGTACCTGGGGGCTATGCAACTCGATCCAGTGGTTAGTGTCAGTCTGTGTGAGATGTTGTGCTATAGCCGACTTCTGTGCATCATTGTTTTTACTGCTCGGATCCTTCCTACGATCGACAATTATTCGTTTAGTCTGACCGATATACGAGCTCCCACAATTGCAGTTCACTTTATAGACACCCGGTGTTATAAAGTGAACCACGAAAGTCTTAAAATCGATATTTATAATAGCTGATTCAAAAAAGTGCCTACCAAATCTGTCAAGTTTTGATAAGTGAAACGATAATAAAAATACTTTTTAATTGATAATTGAAATGAATAGGTAAGCTATTTGGAAAAACTGCCACTTCTCATTCAACTTGTTATTAAACATCGTCAGAAAAATCTTATAGAAATTAACCAGTGTGCAGCGCGACATAACGGTTATTCCTCCCACACCGCATACCTTACCTCTGGAGCCGACTCAGTTAAGCGGCAGGCCCGTAGTATGGAGTTCTACCGAGTATGCTACTTGGGATATATGTATATACAACTCAACCAGTTTGAGCATCAACCTGACCAACGGAAACACTGCTCATTGCTACGCATTACGTCGAAAATGTTTAAATAAACAAGGGCGAATGCAACTACAGCGGCGCCGGCGGTACCGCTTTTGTTACAGAGCGCCGTGTGTAATCAGCCTTATAATAATATAGGTAATAAGGCCTTCTGAAACATTTAATAAAAGTACTATTTATATTCAGGCTCCCGCAGTCGAAGAAGCAGAAGAGAAGGCAGAAGAAGAGGAAGAGGACGAAGGATAATAAAATAAACATGTACTTTGCAAATGCTTTGAGATCCTAGAAATGTCAATTATGTCTACCAGTTTTAAAGAATTTCTTTGTCCAATTGTTATCTTCTACTAGAAACTTGTCTTCTGGAAGATTTAGATAATAATAATACAGATGAAGTAGGCTCTTATTACACACCCTCCACATAGATACACACCATACTGCATTTACTTGATTTCGGTCCGTAAGTGTGGTTAAAACCTGCCAACGGGCTAAGAAAAAGAAGAAAAACAGATAATAATAATAATAACGCACACACTCATAGCCCCGGACTAGGGAAACCCTGTATCGAGGGTACCGTGGACACACACATAGACAACCACAAATTACACTCAAACTCACGAGGAAAATGAATGTAGGTCATATAAATATTTTTCTTGGCCCGGGAATCGAACCCGGGACCTCTGCGTGGCAGACCAGCATAATAACTGTTCGGTTACGGAGTGTTCGACCTATTTAGTGAAGTGCAGGTGTAGTGTAAGACAGGCGGGAGTTACACTGGGACTTGTTTATAATCTACTATGGAAATATGGCAAATTTTATTTCTCATACATTGACTTACAAATAAATGGACGACGGGTCTAATACAAAAACCACGAAAAAAATGTCCCAAGTCAACCTATTCGAAATTTAAATTATTATGTCATCGCAGTATCGCGCTGTCCGTAGAACAAATGAAGACTAAAGCGGAGTGTCGCGCTCTGTATACGATTTTAGCGCCTTACAAGTGCGGACACTTTTTAGCGCGGACCCGACGTCCATATAATTGTAAGTCAATGTTCTCATACACAGAACTAACTCAAATTCTCATTGGTTCTGTGAAGGAAACTGTCTATTTATTAGCTGAACAAATGGGAAGAAAAGTACCAGTAGTTCTGTCAACAGAACTGTACAACAGAACTAATGGGAAACATAATAGTTTTCATTAACGACAATTATCTAGCTTCTATTTGTGTTGTGGTCATAGCAATGATCTTATGTAGTAATAAATTCAGTTATTATTTTGAGAGCATTAATTTATTTACCTACATTTACTTAAAAGTATAAAACACTTTTTAACAGAATTCTTACTCTTTTGTTGAAAGGACTAGGTTAGTACATACAAAATGCAACAAATTAATTAAAAAGAAATATTTCAAAAACTAGAGTTAATAAGTGGGAAGGTACCAAGTAACCTTAGAGGATGGAAAAAAAATTAAAGGGGCTGCCCTAACTACGGAATGAACGTGCATACCTAAACAAAATAATTTCTTTAGTGTCGTACCATAATCTATCGATAAGTCATTATCGATAGTCATAGTCATCGACATGCAAACATTTAATTAAAGTGGATCAATATTCCATTTGGGAATATTTTGGGTTATTTGGGAATATCCGGGAACGTCACATGAAATCTTGAATTTACTGTTTTGCGTTTGCAAATACTCAAATATTACAAAAACAGAAAAAAAAATTATATTTTGTAATTCGAGAGTATATAAAAAAAAAGAAAACTTTAAAATATAAATCTTATATATTTCCAACCTCAAGATACATATTTTCATAGAGAAATTTTTAAACAGATTCCAAAAACTGTAAGCTTTTCTGTATTTATGCATTGTTATAGAATTAATATCAGGACTTATTTAAGCAAACCTTTAATACTTCCATTTAATTTTGGAAATAAATGAAAGTAGTAATATTATCAATAATAATATTATTATCATACGTTTATTTGCTTAAAACATGGTATAACTGGCTATGTAATAAGAGACAGTGGTAGTATAAACATGTTTCGCATATATTAAATAGCATGCAAATGTGTGATTATACAATGTCAATTGACTACTACTGGCCGAGCGCCTTTGATTTGTGCAGAAAAATCGACACTTCTCCGAAGTGAGACAAGCAGTCACGAGCGACTGTGAGTTGTGACAAGCCACGTGAAACGAGCTCTATACACGTTAGCGCTCGCCGTCACTTGGTCAGCTAGGCGAGTGACACCGAACGATGGCAAGGCAAGGTAAGGCAAATAGGCTGTCTATACGTTGGTATTGGCCTTCACCCGGCAACGTTAGACCATGTTGTTCTAACGGTCTTTGTACTGCTGACTTTATAAAATTAAAATTTTTGGTAGTTAGATTTGTCAGTGGGATAAAATCAGAAACGAGTGGATAATTTTGTTTTCAGGAACTGAGAATCCTTAGTAAATGAGTCTTGTTTAATCTAAATTAAATATAAAATTATTGACCAATAAACCTAATGATGGAATTGCATTATCGTGTAATCTAGTTACATTCAAAGTTATGTTAACATTTGACTCTTCAAAATGAAGCGAATAAATGAAGATGATTTTTGATTCAATGTTTATATTTGTCACTATTATACAGCGGTATGATTTCCATTCTTTTTTCTTTTTTGATTTGTAGGTAAACTTGAAATAATAATAATCAAATAATAAAAACCTCGTAGTTAATTATTTTAATAACAGAATATCGATAATATGTACTCTTCCGAGAACAACACTATCTCAAAATAATGTTTCTAGAACTATATGAAACCGAAGAGCTCATTTGGAACCCAAAGCATCCAAACCACAAAATTAAACACAAACTTAATGTAAATGCGGTATTATCCCTTACAGCACAGAATTATACGATTAATATTCGCTGTTAAAGCAGTGCGGCCGTGTTCTAGGGTTACACACCTGTGCCGAGAGCGGCAAGTGTTAGTGTGTACGTAACGGACGGGAGGTCGAAAAGCAAGATTTTTTTTAAATATCATCATTTCGTGTTTTCTGACCTAATGGTGTATTTACTTATTAAGTATATGTTATATTTTACATAACAAATAATTAAACAGTGAATTTTTAGAAATTTTGGTTTTTATTCAGTCATAAAGTCATAAAACACGATCGTGCTTGTGAGGATGGAAATGACTAGATTAGTTTTATTTTTACTTAATTTTTTTATGCGATTTGGGTTGCACAAATCACCAGAAACGTTGACAAATCAGAGTTAGGTGAATCTGACCTTGAATATTGAGAATAGGAGATAGAAAGTGATAGTGACTCTTCATTGTCACGTTCTAGTTCCTCTATAAGCTCAGAAGACGTCGTACCTAAACCTGGATTTAATGCTCTCATATCGTCTCCATCTAGTCGTCGTGCAAGTCATCGCAGTTATGGTAGGAGGTCAACTATTCGCAGCCGTATATCTAATAAAGTCTTATCTCTATCCAGAAAGTCGATCAGCGGAAACTCTCACCAGCCCAGACCAGCCCCATATTTTTCTACGTTATTTTTGATTATTGTGACCCTCCCTACCGACACTGGGGTATACGAGAAGGGCACTATAACCTGTGGAATGGAAAGGAACCTCATAAGTTCAGGTTCTGACCCCAGGTCAGCCTGCACAGGGAGGGACCGGAGGACATCTACCTTATCCTCTACGAGCTAACCACAAACCCCAGCGAGTCCGTACCCAAGTCCGGGTTCACCAATTCCGTCAACGCAAAGGCGTATCACTGGCGTAGGAACCAGTCCAGATCAGTTGTTTTTCAGAGGGTTCCGAATTCTTCACAGTCACTTCTATCATCCAGTCTTGGTCGATCTTCAACAGTACCCGTTCAAGTACCCGTGATGCTCACCAAAGTCGATCATCATCTATTTGAAGCCATACTTCTGTTTTGGAACGGTCACGATCAGAAAAGCGAAGTCGTTCGGCTGACGCACCGTCACCACATAGATCAAGGAAGTGGAGGCAAATGTCATATTATGATTGTAGGGATCAATTGTGGTACCCATCTCGCCCTACGACTGGAACTTGCCGCACACCCTTTGATTATTTTCTTGAGTATTTTGACGACGGATCGACCAAAAAGTCACTCAGCTACCAATAATATTTGCAAACATAGAGTGCTGCTTCTAGCAGATGAAACAGGACGAGGCTTGAGAAATATATTGCAGAAACGTCTGGGACAGGAGTGTCACGTTACTTCATCACTGAAACCATATGCATCACTTGAACATGTTCTGTCAAATAGTTGCGTACAATGCCAAGACTTCACAAAGTCTGATTATGTAGTAATATTAGCAGGTTCACACGACAATCTTTTAGTTCATTATATTACTATCTCATTGTACTTACTAATACTAATATATTGTTTGGTCAAATTGGAAGTGGCACTGGTCTGAGAGGCCACACGTTTGACAAGTTTAAGCTCCCTAGATCCTTTTTTTGACAACTTGCAGTACTCGCAATTATTCTATTTTAATAAACGTAAGCTGGATAAAAATAATACTTGTAGGTCTTTGGTGCTGGACATTCTCAAAGTTGGTTACAGGAATTCGATATTAAATAATACAACTAAAACAGTGTACGTGTCCGACGACAACAGAAATTTAGATCGTTTTTTTCGTAGCTGCTGATGGTGGTAGTCAACATTTAGTAAATGGCAGTGAATGTTTATACTCACGTGAACACTCGCGGAAACCCTCTAATGGTGCTAGTTCAAATGACATTAATCTGTGTACTATTACTACTATCTACCATCAGAATGTATGCGGTATAGGCACTAAGAAAGAAGAATTAGATATGTATTTGAATAACATGGATGCAAGTAAACCAAAGTATGTATGTATAACTGAACACTTCCTAAATCCTAAAAACGTAGCTTTACTAAACCTTACCAACTACAAATTGATCACTTATAATGTCAGAACGAATATGATAAGGGGAGGGAGTTTAATATTACGTCTCAATAACTGTAACTATGAGGAATTATCAATTTGTACCGTGCTATATAAACAGGAATATTTCGAGATTTGCGGTATTCAAGATAAATATACTAACCTTAACATATGTTGCTTGTATTACAACGGCAAAATTTTATTTTTTAATGACTTCATGATGCAACTAGAAAAATTGTTGACTTATTTATTCAATAACAAATGTATCATAGGCGGGGATTTCAACGTGGACTTATTAAAAGACGATAAAAATAAAGTGCAATTCTTAAGCTTGTTGAAATGTTATAACTTTAGAGCTCTAATTAATTCAGGAGCATATATTTGCGGAGACGCGCGTTCATGCCTTGATAATTTTTTGACTATATAATATATCGCCGGAAATTGTGGATACTATTACAGTGGATCACAATGGTTTTTCTGATGGTCACGCAGGGTTATTTTGTTCTCTATCCCTTCCAAATAAAGTCAGAGTCAACTACAAGGAAAGATATATTAAAGTAATGCATAGAATATTTAATACAAAAAATAACGACAGGTTTAGAGAAAATATATTAAAATTTGAATGGAATAACTTTGGTACAAATAGTTTTCTGAAAAACTTCAACGAGTGTTTTACAATAAGTTTCAAAAAGATTCACCGAAAGTATAAAGTCAATTCGGTTAACATAATTAAATGGCTTACAAGGGATATACGTACGTCGAGTAAAATGAAACGTTTTTTAATGCCAGTGAATAAGCTAACTCATGATATTAGTCTAGTCAAATACAGAAACAATTACATACGTGTATTTAGGAAAATAATAAGAAACGCTAAAAGATTAGCAGTACAATCTGAGTTGCGTAAGTCGAAAAATCGTACTAAATCGATCTGGGGGATAGTTAATAAGCACAGAAATAAAGTGGCTACGCAAAATAAAGAGAAAATAGTATTACAAGTAGGTGATAAAACTGTTGTAAACGAAAAGGAAATTGTTGAAATTTTTTCGGATCAATTTAATTTTGAGAGTGCTTCTAGTTCGTCTATGGTTGGACAGGTTAATTCGTTGAGTGCCAGTAATATAGAAGTTATTAACAAAGACATGAGTTGGACCATTGACTTACAATTATATGGACGTCGGGTCCGCGCTAAAAAGTGTCCGCACTTGTAAGGCGCTAAAATCGTATACAGAGCGCCAAACTCCGCTTTAGTCTTCATTTGTTCAACTGACAGCGCGATACTGCGATGACATTACAATTTAAATTTCGAATAGGTTGACTTGGGACATTTTTTTCGTGGTTTTTGTATTAGACCCGTGTCCATTTATTTGTAAGTCAATGAGTTGGACTCCAATTACTCCGTTTGAGATACGAAAGATTCTCAGGAAGATGGAGAGAAAAAAATCATCTGGTTATGATGAAATGCCCATTACAGTAATTCAAGATAATGTGGACATCCTGGCAGAACCACTGTCTATGTTCTACAATGAATGCTATAATCAGGGAGTTTTCCCAGAACAACTGAAAATAGCAAAAATTATTCCTATGTATAAAAAAGGCAAACGAACAGATCCAATGAACTACAGACCTATATCTTTGTTACCAGTTTTAGCGGAGATCCTTGAAAATCTCATGAAGGTTCGTTTACTGAATCATCTTGAAAGGAATAATATTTTAAACGTAAGACAATTCGGTTATCAAAGAAATAGAGGTACGAAGGACGCAGTGCACACACTTATTGATGACATTATAGTATCCCTAAATGAGAAAAAGAAATTTTCTGGTCTTTTTCTTGATGTGAGTTCCGCTTTCGATACAATAGATCACGTAGCTCTGGCGAAAAAAATAGAACTATATGGTGTACGGGGTAAAACATTGCAACTGTTTCAGTCTTATCTTAATAACAGATACCAGTTTGTGGAGGTCAATAGTGTTGAGTCTGAGGAGTTAGTGCAGTGCAAATCAAGGGCAATTAAAATTAAAAGAGGCGTACCACAGGGCTCTATTTTGGGTCCAAATCTATTTATTATTTTTACCAATGACCTTTGTATTGATGAATTTGTTGTGACATTAAATTAAATTGTATTTAACGAGGATAAGGATTCATAATTTGACATTATTATTGATTATTATTATTTGACATTATTGTATTATTGTTATTATTTTGCATTTAATTTGTAGTGAACCATGCCGATGACATTTAATTTGACATCGTTATTGTTATTGTATTATTATAATATTTTGCACTAATAACTAGTTAATATATTAATTTATTTTCGTTTTGTTATTTGGATATGATGTTAGATTTTAATTGTAATTGAATTTTCTTTTTTTCAACACAAAGAATATTGTTAAGGAATAAATGAATAAAAAAAAATAAAAAAAAGATCTCGATTAGTTAGTATTTTGCGTTAGTTAATAATGTGTTCATATTTTATTATATTTCATGTGCAACATGTCATAAACTTCAAGTTTCATTAATATAGTTGATTTTGTTGCTTTATAAGTCGCGTCATAAAAAAAGCTAATGCTTTGAAAAAAAAAGCTAATGCTTTGGTAAGGTTCATGACGGGATGCCATGATCCTGGGGGGGTAGGGGGTTTAAAAGTGTTTTGTGGGAGATTTTTCTCGTGCTGAAAGGGTTATGTATTACGCGAGAAGATCAAAAGTTACGGAAATTGTAATAAATGTAATCATCTGGCAACACTACACAATATTCATTCCACAAACTAGTCTACTAAAAGGAATCTAGACTCACGGAAGCAGATAACTGCCGTCATTTTCTTATTGTTAAAATTCTGGAAAAAGGATTAAGATATAAAAAACAATTGGTAAGGAAGCGTAGAAGAAGAAATACCTATTGAGCTATGTATTATTTATTTAAAAAGCATTGGCTTCAGAGCCATCAGCTTAATGGTAACAAATAATCAAGAAACGCACAAAGTAATATACATAAACATTGACTTACAATTATATGGACGTCGGGTCCGCGTTAAAAAGTGTCCGAACTTGTAAGGCGTTAAAATCGTATACAGAGCGTCAAACTCCGCTTTATTCTTCATTTGTTCGACTGACAACGCGATATTGCGATGACATTACAATTTAAATTTTGAATAGGTTGACTTGGCACATTTTTTTCGTGGTTTTTGTATTAGACCCGTCGTCCATTTATTTGTAAGTAAAAATGTAACTATTAAAACAAGCCATTTTTTTTTTAAGCTATGTTCAAAATTCAATAGCAATAGCAAATGCACCAAGTGATTTATGTGAAAGTGAAAGCATGAATAATGACCCCCGCGGCATAAAAGACTATGTAATTAACCCAAATTTCTTTTTGCGATTCTACAAGTACTTAAATCGCAATAGAAAATAATTATTGAGGATCCAGAAAACTAAATGCAGACTAGACTTAAAGAACTTGTATCCAAACCAACAAAAATCGTAACAAAAAAAAATATGGGGTGGACATCCTACTCCTACTAAATCTTTGTAATTAATTTGTGTGTGGGATTTGTCGTGTGTGATGGAGTTTTTTCATCCTAACCGTCTAAGCTGTAACTTCATTCATATAATATCAAGTACCTCAATTTGTGATTTTATGTCGCGGATTGCTGTGTCGGTCGAACATTCCGTTGGCAGGCAATAAAAGGACTCAAAAAAGACAAACTAAGTTTGTACACAAATTTTATTTAGAAAGACAAATTAAACACATAAATTTATAAATATTGGCCTAGCGTCACGGATGGTTGGTAACCAAAACAGATGTTGAACAATGAATAATTATGCGAATCTAACCCATACAAGCAGCTCCAGCGGCAGCGATAGTGTGAATCAGAAGTCTAAAATGGCGTTGGAAAGCTTGAAAACTTTAAAAGTTTTGATGTATAAACACCTTGTGGTGCGTATGAAGAGATTCATACACACTCCCGTGGAATTGCTGTCCTCAATGATGTATTTCCTTATACTGTTTCTTGTTAAGGATTTAATTGTTTCTGTAACACCTGAGCATTTACAAATGAGCGATATCAAAGAAACGGTAAGTAATTTTCAGGATTAACTCGCCTATATTTGTTTTTTCAAACAAACCGACGTTTCGGGCCCTTTACAGGTCCCATGGTCACGGTTGACACAGTCAACAGTGACCATGGGACCTCCGGAAAAATAGTTTCATTTCCTATGTGTAACAATCGCGAAAACCTAAGATCTCGATAAGTAATTTTCAACTAACTCTGATGATAAATTAATTAACGAGCTAGCCAAATAAATATTGGTTTTATTAAATTGTCTAATTGCAAAACAACGCACTTGCTAGATGATAATAATGTGCTAGCCAAAAACAATAGTTACCAGATCTCAAACTAAGCTATTCCCTGCACTATGAGTGTAAAAGCCATTGACTTACAATTATATGGACGTCGGGTCCGTGCTAAAAAGTGTCCGAACTTATAGGGCGTTAAAATCATATACAGAGCGTCATTCACGCTTTAGTCTTCGTTTGTTCGACTGACAGCGAAGCAAGCAAAATTAGACAGTACTGCGATGACATTACAATTTAAATTCAACGTTTTAGCTTTTTCATATTCCTTTAAATGTCACTACGTTTAAATAGGTTGTCTTGGGACATTTTTTTCGTGCTTTTTATATTAGACCCGTCGTCCATTTATTTGTAAGTCAATGGTAAAAGCATTGAAATTTATTCCCAGTCACTACCCCAATCACCTAAACCGGAATCAACAAAAAAAGTTAATTTCCCCAAGTTGATCCTATTGAGGAACAAATCCAGAACCTATTCAGCTATTCTATTTTTAATTACTTTATTTTTTCTTAACATTACAAATTTCATACAAATGGACATAGTTAAGCAAGAAGGATCCAATCCACAAAATTATCAAAAAATGAGTTATATAAATATCTCCGGAGTTACATGACATTATGTTTTGAAAATAAACGAGAGTGAGAAATACTTTTAAACTTCAAACTGCCATATCTCGAAAGTGACTGGATGTGCATTGGATCCTTTTTGTCCAATTATGTCATTTTACACTACTCTTCGATAAGTGAGCGTTAGTTTACAAAATAATGAGAAATAATTATATAATAAATTATTTCTAGTGGCCTTCACATGCCAATTTTCAGTTGAATCAGAGCAAATCTCTTTCGGCAGCTATTTTTAATGAAAGAAACACTTATATGGCAGCCATATTAAAAAACATTTTTTACTTTCTGCGGAAATTGACCAAGGTGTATGTCATAAAAATACACAAAAATCCCCCCCATGTATTATAGTTTTTGCAGGCCGTTGATCACTTGTTTACATTTTCCACATTCAGGTCTTCTCATATTTGATTCTTTGCCTTGAAGCCTATCCGCGTACAACGGTATAATTATCTTTTTTCCACCATATCGGGAAGTATGCGTTCTATTTTTCCAAGTGAGTCAGGATTTGTAGCTTTATATACAGGGTGGAAATTTGTAATGCCACCTGGAGGGAAAGTACTCTAAATACTGGAGATAGAAATTTTTACTTAAAGGAAACATTCCTTTATTTTTTAAAAGAAATAAAACTGCATTCATAGATTTTAGAAAATTTCTAGCAACACGCGGGAATCGAACCCGATTTAATCTGAAAAAAATGCACCCTGCACTTTTAATTGCATCGATCGATAGGGTTAATTATAAGAATAAACTCTCTCTCACAAAATTGGTTAATTAAATGAAAAATAAACCATGAAATCTTAACATATTTTAATAAAACGAAAAAAATGGTAATCTAATTAATTAGTTGCTCGAAATGAGCTCTATTTTCTTGTATACACAAATTTAATCTTTTAACGATTTCATTCATTGTTATTTTTGTTGTATGCTTCCCGAATTTTGTGGAAAAAAAAAAACGAAACAAAGAAACGAATTTTGTGAAATTAAAAGAAACAAAAAAACCCAATAAAAACAGAACAGGTCCAAAAGGCGTAGTGTTCATTGGAGGTATCGGCTTGAATTAGATTTGAGAAATTACCTATTGTAAATTAGTCTGGGTGTTCTAGGTCGTGACCCCCAAATGGCTTTCGTTGACTAGTAGTTACAGTACCACACCCTGGACACTTCATATAACGGCAACGTTCGAAAGTTATTTACCTACTACTATTACTACTACATACAGCAAGGCGCTATCTTCACATGCGCAAATGTGGGCGTGAAGTGGCAGGGTTACCCATCACTTTCTCGTACTATTTACGTTACGTGGTCGGAGCGGCAACATAGTGAACATTTTAACGCGAATCTGTTATCTATAATTCTATTAATATAATCCTAATAATTACACTTGTTTATTAGGTATTTATATCGATATATAATATTATATTTTTTATGAATTCACTAATTAAAATAATGTTGAACATTTATTTAAAAAACATATTAAAAGCTGTTAAAATGTTGTATTTTGGACAGGTACTTTTAAATAAGGTAACCAAGGTATTTGAAATTGTGTGTCCAAGTTTATCATTACCTACTTGATAATTAGGTATATTCACTACATAATATTTATCGGCAATGCAAATTGAAAATTCGAGGACCCTTGTCTATTAGCTCACGAAGTTATGGCGTCTCATTTTATTGATATAATAAGTCTGTAATAGTGTATTACTCTGTACTAAATAAATAAAGGAAACAATAACGGAATGGTCTCAGACAAGTTTTTTTTACAAACTGCGACTCATCTTTCGGAAAACTAAAGTAATTCCTCCCTTTATCCCGTTTAGATGATTAAAAACAGCCGTACGCCGCACAACTCACGACCATTATAAATAGTAACGTAAATGATGTTATATATTACCGTACAAGTGAATGATGTATAAATGAAAACTGTATTCAAATATCAAAGCCGTCTTAGCGCGAAAACGACTCACCGACAGCCATGGTGCCGTTCAGTCAATGTGACTGTCAGTGTGTGGGGCGTGGTGTGGTATCGAAAGCTAGGAAGGGGCGGAGAGTTCCGTTCTCGTTACTTTTTTGTTATCTGACAGTACAGTGGATATTGTACATAGTTCGAGGCCAAGTAATGAGTGTGGTTGTCTGGCACATTAAGAACAGAATTGAACCAGGTCAATAAGAACATTGAATTCTGAATTGGACTTGGTGAATAAAGTTATTATTATTTATATAATGATCGTACAAACACAAAGAAAAATTCCTTCGATGTGACTGGACTTGAACCAGCATTGGTTGCCATACCGGGGCTGCCACTCTTACCAACTGAGAAGAGAAAACAAAAAAGAAATTTTTTTACTTAATTTTCAGTTGCGCCTATTTGTGGTAAAAGGGGCAAATTGTAAAGTCCTGTGGGTGCATTTTCAAAAACTATTATGTAATACACCAAGTTGCCTTCTAAATGGGCATACAATATCCACTGGGAAAACATATACCCAGAACTAATTGACACATGATTATACGCAGTACAATTTAGGTTTATAAGAATGACAGACAGGTGCTTTTATACAGAATATACCGAGATAAGAAAGATTAGAAAAAGAAAAGAAGAAAAAAGATATTTATTTGTGCACTAGGGTGGTCACTGATATGTTATGAACTTATGTATGTGTTGTCTGCTGTGGACTATAACCAGTGCAATGTAACCGAAACAAAGTTAAAAAGTATTTTACACTTATAAACTTAATTTTACTATTTTACTGTGTAAGCTATGGTGTATGTTGAAAAATCTTTTATATTAAACAATTAGGGCTTTACAGAAATCTTTATTATTCCATTTTGATTGTAAATTAATTATTATTTTTCTTACAGGAACCTTACACGCTTAAAGTCGCAGATTTGGTGTATACTAATTTAAATCTAATTTTATACACCCCTGATACAAATATAACGAGGCAGCTTATGGACAGAGTTGGGCCAAAATTACGTTTATTCCGGTCCAACAACATTTCTGGTATGTAAATCTTTTTGCAATAAGAATGTATTGGTCAAGAATATTATGATGACGGTCTCTGTTTGCCCAGTGGTTAATACTGGAGTAGATTCCAGGTTCAATTCCTGGTAGGATGGATTTAGGAAACGAATTTTTTTGTTTAAGTGTTCTGAGTAGCACCCCAGAGTGCAATCCGTTGCTCTGGTACAGGAATTATTGTGGTCCACGAGCGCTATTTGTAATTCATTAGTGAAAACACAAGTATTTATACTAATAATGTGTGTATTTATGACTATTGTTTATATATGTACTTTATTGATGAGTAGTGTATTTATTTATAACCACTTTCATTACAAGATATTCTTTGGTTGCACCCCCTATTGAATTTCTATCAACAGTTAAATTACTATCCTAAGTTTGCCTGGAAGAAATTATCACTTAGCAATAAGGCCGCCTATTGTACATTATCTTACTCTGTGATACTTACATTACTGTTCTGTGTTGTCATTGTAATTTTTAATATGCAATAAAGAATATTTCATTCATTAATTCAAGCTTTATTTATGTATAGAAGGTAATAAGGACAAAATAAGTTTAGTATAGTTTCACTGTGTCTGGCCAAACATTAGGCATACAAACATATTAATGTTACATCATTTTTTTTTTATATATTTTATATTTTTTCACTTCAACAGGCTTATTCTCAGTTGTCACCACTGTTTTTGTTCTCACTGTTCCAAATGGAAAAAAAATCCCATATGTTACCAGGTGATGACAAAAGGGATAAAAAATCCCGGTTGTTGCCAGAGGTGATTTCTACTGGCGACAAATGGGAAAAAATACCCATATGTTGCCAGTCCCCTTAGCATGGGCTACGCATGATAGTCGCGACGCGCCCGATAAAATTGGAATAAGCGCGCGCTATTGGCTGCCTCAATCAGATCTAATTAAGATACCCAATAGCACGCGCTTTTTTCAATTTTATCGCACGTCGCGACTATCATGCGTAGCCATGCTACGGGGCCAGGTGGTGACAAATGGGATAAAAAAGTCTCAGTTGTTGCCAGTGGTGATTTTCACTGGAGACATAAACCCATATGTTACCAGGTGGTGACAAATGGGAATAATATTATACACTATAAAATAAAATAACTCTTGAAATCGTCACACTAATTACGCGCTACTAATCATACCAGCAACCAGTCCTTGGGCCTTACCATGAATTCTTATTACGATTCAGGGGGGCTACTCGCCGACATACTCCGACATCCGTCCGAAACAATTACTGTCAAATAAGTAATATTCGACAAAATTAAAAGACAAGTATCCAGTATGAAGCTTCATTCGCATCACGCGTCTTTTCATTTGGTCAAGTATTGCTTATTTGGCAGTAATTGTTTCGGACGGAAATCGAGAGTAGACCCCCCAGTTTAGGACCTAAAATGGATCGTTGTGAGACAGCGCTACATGAAGTATATATTACCATCCGGCTTTTTTGTCGTTACGAACCTATACTGAACTGTAATAAAAGTTCATGGTACGGCGCGTGATTATTTTGTCATTCTTATTATGTACATAACGCACTGTTAATACAATAGTGTATTAACTCAAAAAGAGGACTTTGTCTGAATCGATGAAAAACAAATTACTCACTTTCCACAAAAAGAAAACAGTAAAATTTATATGTTATACATTGACTTACAGTTATATGGACGTCGGGTCCGCGCTAAAAAGTGTCCGCACTTGTAAGGCGCTAAAATCGTATACAGAGCGCGACACTCCGCTTTAGTCTTCATTTGTTCTACTGACAGCGCGATACTGCGAGGACATTACAATTTAAATTTCGAATAGGTTGACTTGGGACATTTTTTTCGTGGTTTTTGTATTAGACCCGTCGTCCATTTATTTGTAAGTCAATGATGTTATAGCTTATTATAGACACTTAAACAATTTCTAAAATATATTGAAAAATAAAATGGAAAAATAATTTCATGTTTTTGAATAAGGATTATTTTGGCCGGAAATAGCTCACATGAAATGTGTCTCATATTGAGTTAAGTAGATATCTTTTGATTGTTTCTTACAACAATCTAACGACGGTTTTTTTGACGTGTAGAGAATCAAATTTTACATTCAATAGTTATATAATATTAAATTTCACATATTTTGAGTTACAACATTATTGTAATAGCAGTGCGATAATAATATTATACTTTCAGGAGATTCCAGGTTTATGAATGATTACATAGGTGTTGAAAATGAAACTTTACTTGATTATTTTGTGACCACGAGAAAGAAATCGAAGAACAAAATAAATGACATGCATTTAGACCAATACTCAATCGTCATATTCCACGATGTTGAGGTGAGGATATTTCGATTTCAGTAGAATATATTATTCAGTGGCATATTACTAAAAAACTGGTAGACTAATGTTTGACCGACCGCCTTTCAAACAGAGGCCGTGGATTCGAGTCCGGGCTCGCACCTCTTGAGTTTCTCGGAATTTATGTGCGAAACTTATTTTCAAATTTGTCGTGAGTTTTTGACGAAGGAAAAAATCGTGATGAAACCTACACGTCGAATAAGGTTCATAACCCACGGAAAACGTGTGAAATCTTCAAACCCTCGCCTGACAGGAGACCCGTACCCATAAGTGGGACGAACGATGATATCCTACTGTTAATACATTAGTGTTTTTTCTCAGAATCGACGAAAAACTAATTACTCGTTTCCCGTGAAAGATAATTAAAACGTATGTATAGGTTATACTTTATTACAAACAATTTCCTACTTGCCAAATATATTTAAAAATAAAAGAGAAATAATTTTATGTTTTTGAATAAGGACTATTTTCACCAGAACTAGCTCACATAGAGCGTGTCTCATTTTCAGTTAAGTAGATATCTTTTAGTTGTTTCCTACAATAATCTAAAAACAGTTTTATTAACGTGTAGAGATAATAAATAAAATTTTACGTTCAATAATGGTATATAATATAACACTATTGTAATAGCAGTGCGGTATTACAAGAATGGAAAGAGCCCTATTTCAAACTCTATAAAAGTTAAACTCAAATTATTTTCCAAGTTAACTAAGTTAAAAACCACAAATATAAAACCATAAATAATTAAGATAACAGTTACTGTTTGTGGTTGGCATAATAATGCGCGCATTCATTGTATTTTATCAATAAATAATAATGTATTGTCACAACATTGAGGACAGCGTCAAATACATTACAATACAATACAAGGACAAAGGATAGGAGCGCGATTTGGGCGAAAAAGTCACTGTGTGGTTCTTGAATCGTACTCTAAAGGTCTATCCACACATATCCGGGTCGTGCCCTGTTAGGGGCTCAAAAAAATATCGTTGCGTACATTTTATATGAACCCGTTCACACATGTCCGTGTCCGAGCCGGGGCGCCGGGACGGGCCTGCATTTCATACAAAGAAGCACGCCCCGTCCACGTCCCGGGCACGGCCCTGATGTGTATGGATAGTCCTTTAATCACACCCCTCGTGGAAGAATGGCATAAGTGGAATTACATCAAAAATGTTTATTGCTCCATTAGATACAGAAAAATAATAAATATAACCCACATCCTCTCCATTGCCATTCTTCCATGAGGGGTGCGAAACTATGACCACTAGTTTCTTCATACAATCATACTAGGCCGATTAACAACACATTAAATTTATTTAAAGTATTTTTTTCAACGTCGCAACTTTTTTTGCACCATTTTAATCTCATTCGTCTATCGTAGTAAATCTAAATTCATTCAATCAAAGTATTAAAATGAAGTTTCCATTAATTTAAAAAAAAGAAATCCAGCATAATCAGAAAATATATGGAAATACAAATCAAACCCTGTATCTGCGATTGATGGTCGTCGACTTTTTTAGCTGGTCCAGGACTATACAGAACTTGGACATTGTTCTTTAACATTATTAGTGACTGGTTTAAAAGATAACAAGTTAGGGGGTCATTACACTTATTAACTCAGATTAAGCTGGTCAGAAAGTCAAAGAAGTTATTGTAATAACTAATAATAATAACAGGTTCCGTGGCCGAACGGTCATCATGCCAGACTGCCACATTGAGGTCCCAGGTTCGATTCCCGGGCCGGGAGAAATATTTGTATGGCCTACATTTATTTCTCTCATGTGTTTGGATGTAATTTGTGGTTGTCTCTGTGTGTGTCCATGGCACCCGCGACACAGGGTTGCCCTAGTGCGGGGCTATGTTCAGTGTGTGCGTTATTATTAGTATTAAATAATAATTTATTCCAGTAAAATTTTTACACTTCAAAACCTCATTTTTTAAGTTCACTACGCTGACCTCCTTGAGACGAACGGTCAAGAGACTCTAGGGATTGCTCTTTTCAAATAAGCTTATATGCTATGGGATACACTTTGAATCATAATTGTGTGGAATCTAGACTCATATTGTCTTTCCCTACATCTTTATCTAACAAATACTCTTCAATTTTCTAATATGACCTCAATTAATATACTTTTAATGCAAATTTTAAACTTAGGAAATGGTAATCTTAATATATGTTCCGGAATCTTATTGTAAAAACGTATACAGTTCCCCGTAAAATAATCGTTTACCTTAGTTAAACGAAATCGTGGTATCATGAGTTTGGACTTAGTTCTAAGGTTAATGTTATGGATGGAAAACGCTTTATGCCCGTGAACGGAGCGAAAAAGACGTGCATTTCGCATCGACTCGCACGAACGCTGCTCGACACAGACCGACAACAAATTTGCTTCCTATGAATTTCCGATCGCGTCCTTACGCAACCGGCGACGGCTGATTCTGATTTAGCACGGGAATACACGTCAGATTTCGTTTCTGAGGGTCGTATTCCAGAACTGTACTCAATGCTCAAGTCAGGATTTGAGCAGACTTGAGTATGATTTCAAGCACTGGAAATACGACCCTAATGGCAAGGAGTTGAGTATGATTTTCAGTGCTCACTGCAATACTCAAGTCCTGACTTGATTATTGAGTAGAGGTCTAGAATACGACCCTGACAGTCGGTCGGTTCCGATTATCTGATCGTGTTTACTTAGTACACTTCCGATTCTTTAGTCAGACTTTTTCTGAACTCTGTCGTTTCAGAGCTATCATCGCGAAGGTATTGATCGCATACGGCGCAGAAAGAGATAGAAGAAAAAGACAGACGACGAATTACTGTTACTAAATGCATATTTGGTCGTTTTGTTGGGTCGACAATCGTCGACAATCGGACCGGCTACAAAATCGTCGATCCGATTATTGGATCGAACGTGTATTGGGTGTTCAAACAAATGTATGGTACGAACGCCTTCCGAGAATCGGAGCAGTTTATCGTATCCGACTATTGTATGGAAAAATCGGACGTGTATTGCCAGGCTTAGAAACGACTGCCGCTTGTTCGAATGCATTGATAATTCAAATTCGCTGAAAATATCGATTAGTTAGTGATAAGGAGAGCTGTGTTTTGGTTTGGAGTTTTTTAATATTACGTGTTTTTCTTTAACAGGAAACAAAACTGCCCAGTCATTTGCGTTACACTATAAAGATGAATGAAAATTTCCGAGTGTACGACTACCAATCCGAGGACTCCATGATTGGACCCCATTACAACTTTGGTGAGTTCTGTTTTCAATACCCCATCCGCATTTGGTCTATGTGCTGGACTGTAGGTGACCCGTACCAAACAATGAGAATTATACGAGTTTATGGTCGCGGCTGTACAGTGTGATGTTTTTATGAAACTCGCCTGTCGGCTCGATTCATAAACCCAAACTCGTATTTTAATGCCTTTCATTATGTAAGTCACCTAAACTACTAGTTTATTACGGTATGACTTATTTATATTTACACGATATTTTCGGTCGATATTTTGTCGGTAAAAAGTGAGTGACAATGGTAAGTAAGTACTGGAGATGAACGTAGTCGTCGACAGCGAAAAGGGGTAGACAAGTGTGAAACAGATGGCTTATGCAAGCTCAAATAATACTGGAGTATAATTTAAAACACGTGATTTCTCATAAGCTTTCATATTCGAAAAATAACACCACAATGACTTCATACAAATTAATTAATTTAGCAACGTATTACAGAAATTCTTAACAAAATGAATTGTTAGAATTTTGTCTTCACTCAACGACTAAGTGATCTACTGCTCTAACTTCCCTCTAAACCTCCCCTTACATCTCCTTCTCCCTCCAGCACTCCTACCCTAGTGCCTTATTGGCTGGTGCTCAGCGATTTCATTGGCCAAGACGCCAGCCAATGAGTGTACAGGAAATAATCAAAACCTATACTAATTACTTGAAAACAAACGCAAAATAGGCGCCTTGACGTCGAGTTGCGGACACCAGTCCGTTACACCAAGTACCAAGTACTTGAAAACAAGAGTTACGAGTTGCATGCTTACGAATAAAACACTTCTTAAATAATAACATTAATTATATGGAATAGTGAACTATTTATATAGGTATTTCTGTTCTTAGAGTCAGTCAACCAGTGGCCATGTAGCGATCCGAAATATCGAGATGAATTTATATTACAAAACATACTTAATATATATTACTAATTTCAGATACCATTTATACTATTACTATTACTATTATATTTTACTATTAATATAAATTCATATAATATAATTGTTACACCAAAATCTATTGACTTATTGCTGTAAATAATAATAATATTATATAAGTTAATAATATGAAGCAGTGATGGGATACGATCAGTGAAATCGAGAGTCTGTTTTAAAATATAGAATGGAATAGGGAGGAATGGAATTGAACGGAACGAAACAGAACGAAATGGATTAGAATTGAAATCATTTATTCATTCCGTATAAAATCACAGTACACTACATTACTTTAAAATACATAACAATTTGCGACTACAATATTAGATATAAAGCAACTGGCCTCATTACAAACTATTTAACAAATATAATGAGAATTAAAGAAAAGAAATATTTTAAAAGAAAACTGAAATGAATAATTAATGTAATGAATAGTAATTAACAAAACTGGCACAGTGTGCGTTGTGTTCTTACAGAATCCATCATCCCTCAGCCTATTGTCGTCTCACTGAAGGTGGTACGACACTATTTTTCAGTGGATCCGGTAACAGAAATACACATGACACGGAACATAGCAGATGTATAACTAGATTTCACTGTCATAAGCACTATTTCAACACAAAACAATTTTATTTAAAAATGTTATGTTATGTTAAAAATGTTGTACACATACCCTATACCTAATCAATAAATTTTTAAGTAACTATAAATAATAAATAAATCTCATTTAAGTATTTGTAATATTATTATAATTAAAAAATAAGTAACAAAATGCAAAAATATATCCTCGACACACCACCAGTTTGATGAGATTTTTGAATTTTAAATAAACGCTCTTTGTGTAACTTTTTAAACACAAAAGTGACAATGCATTTCTGATAGGTGGAGGTATATTGTTCCAACATTTCGAGGCTGCATAACGAAAACTATCTCGAAAAGCCGCTGTTCCGTGTCAAGTGTCTAACGTGCATGGATGAATAATTTGGTTTGTCATGTAGGTACTGCCTCCGTGGCCGAACGGTTACCGTGTCGGACTGCCACGCATAGGTCCCAGGTTCGATTCCCGGGCCGGGAGAAATATTTGCATGGCCTACATTTATTTATGTCTTCGTTTTCTTCATTCAAATTTTACCGAGCAATTTTATATAAGCGGCTAGCTAATAATTCTATATAAATGTTGCTTTACAAGGGATATGTGCGATGTGGAAAAAAATATTGATATCCCTCTTAGATAAATAAACAAGTAGTGTTTTTACCAGTAATCATCAAAGTAGCGATGCAACAGCAATCGATACATTTAAAAAAAAAGGTAAAATGTTACAATCCTCGCATTTTCCCCACGTCAATCCCACAAAATGCTCAATCGAGTTGAAATTCACCGCAGTTTGGGGAATTCGGCACAAATTGACAACACTATGAGTGTTGCCCATTTATTTTGAGCAATGTATCTATGAAGAATAATATTAACAACAAAAGAGGAAATGCAGTAAAAATATATACAATTGTCGTATTGTCATATTTTTATTTTTATTTTTTTAGAAAAAAAAAACGTACTTCAGAATAAAAACGGTTTCTTTTCATGTTTTTTTTTCACCTCAGAAAAAAAAAGGTTTTACTAAGTGTGATATTTGCCCGATGTGGGACGGGAGAACAAAACCTACTTGCATTTTGCAAACGCTGGGTAGGATTTTTTGTGCGAGCCAGCAAACGTATCTCAATATATCGAACACATTATGTCGACTGAATCGACCTTGACATGAATAAACATTATATCGATTGACCCATGTCATATTTAAATAATAAATAAATAACGCACACACTCAACATAGCCCCGCACTAGGGAAACCCTGTGTTGCGGGTGCCATGGACACACACATAGACAACCACAAATTACACTCAAACTCACGAGAGAAATAAATGTAGGCCATACAAACATGTCTCCCGGCCCGGGAATCGAACCTGGGACCTCTGCGTGGCAGTCCGTGGTAACCGTTCGGCCCCGGAGGCAGTTAAAAATATTTCTATCAGTAGGTACTATAAATTGACCGATAACAGCGCAAAAGTGGTGTAACCCCATGAAATACATTATACAAATAAGCCAAATTCATTTTAATCTAACCGTAACACAAACCTAACCATTCGAATTATTTTGTTTTGAAATTGAACCGCAGTTAGTAAATTTTGTTTATTCGTTGCTCGATCATTTGTCCCTGGTTCATTCACCCGAACAGGGTGCTCAGTTTCTTTTGTGAGATTTTCCCGACTGATTGTACTGACCGATTGTACTCGGTATCGAGTTAATATTTTTGTTAGTTATCAGCATCGAATACACAAAGAGAATTTTTTGCAACTGATTGAATTAAACGAATCAAATCATTCAATGGCGTTTTCTTTACTTTTTTATTGATTAGGTTATCTTCTTATAATAGACAGGATGATTTTGTCAATAAACCTGATATCGGTTATTTTACTGATTATATCGGCGAATGACCCCACTAAGGCTATAATAATATAACACAAACGCTATCAAATAAAGAATATCAAATCTACAACAAATTATCTGACGTACTAAAAACAGTAGAAAAAATCACCACTTTTTGTAATAAACTCAAATTATTAAATAAAAAATGCTGTTACCCAATTAATGAACATTTTGAAGAAATTTACTCTCTTAAATAAATAACAAAAATATATTTATCTGTTTTGACCTTTGACTTATTGACAAATAAAATCGTATCCCTTGAGTTGTGTACTACTTTGTTAATTGCTTTGAGTCAATGATAAGATCGCCCAGTCTGATCCTGAATTGGTTTTTTGACATATGGATACTGTAACAGTGACTGCCCACTACTGTTGTCGTTATTTTTATTTTTTTAAAGCTTTTCCGTCACGCCTTTTTTTCGCGGAGAGGTATTTACCGCCTCCTCAGGTGCTCTAGTGGAAGAGATCCGGGATCGATGCTGCGCACCGGAAACCTGGTTGAACAAGTCGTGGTGTGCCTGGTGGCAATGGACACGCCTGTCCATAACAGTTACAGTAAGGAGTACTGCCATTGCGCCTGTCATCTTGAGACATATATTGACAAGTCCTATGTGTAGGAAATGAAACTATTTTTCCGGATTTAAATCGCGTATATTTGTTTCTTCAAACAAACCGACGTTTCGGGCCCTTTACATGTCCCATGGTCACGGTTGACTGAGGTGGTACAGTCTTCAACCAGTTATGTCTAATATTAACACTGAATACAGTTTTATTGCTAAAATAT
Organism: Hyposmocoma kahamanoa; assembly: GCF_003589595.1. Taxonomy (NCBI): domain Eukaryota; kingdom Metazoa; phylum Arthropoda; class Insecta; order Lepidoptera; family Cosmopterigidae; genus Hyposmocoma; species Hyposmocoma kahamanoa. Next base: position 2,926,631 of record NW_020653852.1, on the reverse strand, counting down.
TACCAATAAAACTGCATATTAGCTACTAAAAATGCAAGTAAAGGTTTTTCAACAAGAATTTTGTTTACAAAATAAAACAATAAATTTAAATGACAATGATTCAAAAATTGGTTTGCAATAAATTCGTTGTTTCGATGGCTGTGTGACTTGTGCCGTTGGCATTTGGCCGTTTTGAAAAGCCCTTTGTAAAAGTTTGCTCGGGGAACTCGTAGTTAGTCGTGTATACAATATATATAATGGAACAGATAAGACTGTTCCAGTAAAAGGTTTTCAAATATTTGCAACGTACTGAGTATCTTGTACAGTTAACCAAATATTTAGGCCGAGACATGACTTGTACGATACGATTGTTCGACGGAATGCAGGTTTTCTATATGTGTAGTGTACTTATAAATTTATGTATTTCTTCTCAGTATTGTAAACATATTTTTAACCGACTTAAAAAAAGGAGGAGGTTCCCAATTCGACTGTGTTTATTGTAAGTATGTTACGTTATTGCTCGTGCATTCGTGAATCGATTTCAATACAACTTGCTCTATGCTCTATCAATAATTTCCCCTAAATTTGATTATATTTTTCTGCTC